>NC_134354.1:574754179-575064179 GCF_048569485.1 Anomaloglossus baeobatrachus
TTGTCTATCAACCTAACATTTCTTGTTTTATCAGTTTTGATAAGGTCTTGAATTTTCCTTAACCTCTTTGCGACACATGACATACTAGGTTATTCATGATTGTTGGTGTATTCCCGTCAAAGGGTGTACCCAGTATGTCATGGCGATCATGGGGGCCTGGTTACCCTGCTATGGAAAGCTTCACACACCATGCCAGATGCATGGTGTATGAGTCAAAATGTAAGTGCTGCAAGTACAGCACTGACATATACAGTTAGGTCCAGAAATATTTGGACAGTGACACAATTTTCGCGAGTTGGGCTCTGCATGCCACCACATTGGATTTGAAATGAAATCTCTACAACAGAATTCAAGTGCAGATTGTAACGTTTAATTTGAAGGTTTGAACAAAAATATCTGATAGAAATTGTAGGAATTGTACACATTTCTTTACAAACACTCCACATTTTAGGAGGTCAAAAGTAATTGGACAAATAAACCAAACCCAAACAAAATATTTTTATTTTCAATTTTTTGTTGCGAATCCTTTGGAGGCAATCACTGCCTTAAGTCTGGAACCCATGGACATCACCAAACGCTGGGTTTCCTCCTTCTTAATGCTTTGCCAGGCCTTTACAGCCGCAGCCTTCAGGTCTTGCTTGTTTGTGGGTCTTTCCGTCTTAAGTCTGGATTTGAGCAAGTGAAATGCATGCTCAATTGGGTTAAGATCTGGTGATTGACTTGGCCATTGCAGAATGTTCCACTTTTTTGCACTCATGAACTCCTGGGTAGCTTTGGCGGTATGCTTGGGGTCATTGTCCATCTGTACTATGAAGCGCCGTCCGATCAACTTTGCGGCATTTGGCTGAATCTGGGCTGAAAGTATATCCCGGTACACTTCAGAATTCATCCGGCTACTCTTGTCTGCTGTTATGTCATCAATAAACACAAGTGACCCAGTGCCATTGAAAGCCATGCATGCCCATGCCATCACGTTGCCTCCACCATGTTTTACAGAGGATGTGGTGTGCCTTGGATCATGTGCCGTTTCCTTTCTTCTCCAAACTTTTTTCTTCCCCTCATTCTGGTACAGGTTGATCTTTGTCTCATCTGTCCATAGAATACTTTTCCAGAACTGAGCTGGCTTCATGAGGTGTTTTTCAGCAAATTTAACTCTGGCCTGTCTATTTTTGGAATTGATGAATGGTTTGCATCTAGATGTGAACCCTTTGTATTTACTTTCATGGAGTCTTTTCTTTACTGTTGACTTAGAGACAGATACACCTACTTCACTGAGAGTGTTCTGGACTTCAGTTGATGTTGTGAATGGATTCTTCTTCACCAAAGAAAGTATGCGGCGATCATCCACCACTGTTGTCATCCGTGGACGCCCAGGCCTTTTTGAGTTCCCAAGCTCACCAGTCAATTCCTTTTTTCTCAGAATGTACCCGACTGTTGATTTTGCTACTCCAAGCATGTCTGCTATCTCTCTGATGGATTTTTTCTTTTTTTTCAGCCTCAGGATGTTCTGCTTCACCTCAATTGAGAGTTCCTTAGACCGCATGTTGTCTGGTCACAGCAACAGCTTCCAAATGCAAAACCACACACCTGTAATCAACCCCAGACCTTTTAACTACTTCATTGATTACAGGTTAACGAGGGAGACACCTTCAGAGTTAATTGCAGCCCTTAGAGTCCCTTGTCCAATTACTTTTGGTCCCTTGAAAAAGAGGAGGCTATGCATTACAGAGCTATGATTCCTAAACCCTTTCTCCGATTTGAATGTGAAAACTCTCATATTGCAGCTGGGAGTGTGCACTTTCAGCCCATATGATATATATAATTGTATTCCTGAACATGCTTTTGTAAACAGCTAAAATAACAAAACTTGTGTCACTGTCCAAATATTTCTGGACCTAACTGTAATCCACTTCGGTGATCAAGGATTGTAGTGGATTATATCAATGCTCAAATTGATAAAAAGTAATGTCCTATAAAGGAACTAAGTAAAAAAAAGTTTTAAAAAAGTAAAAAAAATAGAGACTGTGAAAAAAATCTAAAAATAAGGAAGAAAAAAATATTCCAATAAAGATATAAATGTATGTATAAAATAAACAAAAAAGTACACATTTAGTATTGTCATGTCTGTAACAAGTTGATCTATAAACTATCACCCTAATTAACCCATTCAATGATTACGGTAAAACAAAAAGTAGCAAAAACTATGTCTCTTCATCATACAGCTGACAAAAAGTGGAAAAAATGATCAAAAGTCATATATAAATAAAAATTGTACCTTTATTTCCTGTGACGCATCTAAAAGGTTAATAAACTTCTTCAATATGGTTTTGAGTTCTTTGAGGGGTGTAGTTTTTAGAATCGTGTCATTTTTGGGTATTTTCTGTCACCTAGACCTCTCAAAGTCACTTCTAATCTGATGTGGTCCCTAAAAAAAATGTTTTTTAAATTTTGTTGCAAATATGAAAAATTGCTGATGAACTTTGAACCCTTTTAACTTCCTAACAAAAAAAAAAATATGTTTCATTAATTGTGTTGATGTAAAGTAGACATGGGGAAACGTTATTTATTAACTATTTTGTGTGACATAACTCTCGGATTTAAGAACAAAAAAAATAAAAGTTTGAAAAATGCTAAATTTTAAAACTTGATGCTTAATTTCTGATATTTTCACAAATAAATGAAAAAATATAGTCTGATATTTACCAACATCAGGAAGTACAATATGTCATGAAAAAACATTCTCAGAATCTCCATCTCCAGGATCCATTGAAGTGTTCCAGAGTTATAGCTAGTGTTGAGCCACCCCCCTAGTGTTCGAGTTCGGCTCGTCGAACGGCGGCTCAGTTCGACGAACGTACAACGAACATTCGACAAACACCTTCGAACCCCATTGAAAACAATGGCAGGCCAACACAAACACATACAAATACTTAGAAACACCTTCTAAGGTGTCCAAAAGGTGACAAACAACTCACAAGACACCACAAACACATGGAAAAGTGACAAGCACATATACTCATGCGAAAACAAAACAGCTGGATGAGTAAAAGGAGGAGGAGACAAAGATATAGGCATGTCATGCCCTTCTAAAATCATGTAAAACACATCAAGGGGACTCCAAACAGAGTCTCCCTTTTGTCTAAAAATTGTGCCACACACACCACTTCAGTGGCATCACTTGTCCCCCAGTTGCAAACTTGACAGGTAGATTTGCATCAAGCACATTCAAAAATATGCCAGCCTTTACTGTCCCCATGATGACACAGGGGTAGCAAAGTCCTTGCTGAACCATGACTTGCTCATCTTGAAACATTTTTAAAAAAACAGCAAGGGGACTCCATGCAGAATCTCCCTTTTTTCCAAAAATTGGGCCACAGACACCACTTCAGTGCCATCACTTGACCCCCAGTTGCAAACTTGGCATGTTGATTTGCATCAAGCACATTCACAAATACGCGAGCCTTTACTGTCCCCATCATGACACAGGGGTAGCAAAGTCCTTGCTGAATCATGACTTGTTCATCTTGGAACATTTTTAAAAAAAACAGCAAGGGGACTCCAAGCAGAGTCTCCCTTTTTTCCAAATATTGGGCCACAGACACCACTTCAGTGGCATTACTTGTCCCCCAGTTGAAAACTTGACATGTTGATTTGCATCAAGCACATTAAAAAATACGCCAGCCTTTACTGTCCCCATGATGACACAAGGGTAGCAAAGTCCTTGCTGAACCATGACTTCTTCATCTTGGAACATTTTTAAAAAAACAGCAAGGGGACTCCAAGCAGAGTCTCCCTTTTGTTCAAAAATTGGGCCCCACAGACACCACTTCAGTGGCAGCACTTGTGCCCTAGTTGCAAACTGGACATGTTGATTTGCATGAAGCACATTCAAAAATACGCCAGCCGTTACTCTCCCCAGAAGGACACAGGGGTAGTAAAGTCCTTGTGGATCCATGACTTGTTCATCTTGATGAACTTTAGTCTGTCCACATTGTCACTGGACAGGCGCGTGCGCTTATCTGTCAGCACACACCCAGCAGCACTGAAGACACGTTCCGAGAGAACGCTGGCTGCGGGACTCGACAAGATCTCCAAGGCCTAAGTGGCGAGTTCAGGCCATTTTTCCAGATTGGAAGCGCAAAATGATTAAGGCTCCAGTTGCAGAGTCAAGGCATCTATGTTCACTTGGAGATACTCCTGTATCATCCTCTCCAGCCATTGACTATGTGTCAGACTCCTTGTTCCTTGTGGCCTTACAAAGGATGGTCTAAAAAAAATCATGAAACGATTCCATAAAATTGCTGTTACCACCACATACGGTGTTGCTGGTATGGTTTGACTGATGATGACTCGACAGTCCCATGGTTGGCAAGTTACAACTGTGAGATTCACTCTGTGCAACACTGGTGTTTAGTAGAGTTGAGCGCGGTTCGAGGTTCTCCAGTTCTAGGCTCGAGTGATTTTGGGGCCTGTTCTAGATCGAACTAGAACTCGAGCTTTTTGCAAAAGCTCGATAGTTCTAGAAACGTTCGAGAACGGTTCTAGCAGCAAAAAAACAGCTAATTCCTAGCTTGGTTTCCGCTGTAATAGTGTAAGTCACTCTGTGAATCACACTATTATGACATTTCAGTGTATAGTGTGCGGGAACAGCGCCTTCAGATCACTGCTGTTTCTATAATGGCGATCGCCATTTTTTTTTTTTTTCCTTGTCTTCCTTCCCTAAGCGCGCGCGTCTTGTGGGGCGGGCCAGCATGTCAGCCAATCCCAGACACACACACAGCTAAGTGGACTTTTAGCCAGAGAAGCAACGGCATGTGTGATAGGATGTCCATGTCACATGTCCCTGCATTATAAAACCGGACATTTTCCTCCAGGACGCCATTATCTCTTCTGCGTCTTTGGTGTCAGACATCACTGTCGCATCTCCGTCCTTTGTCCTATCGCCAATACAGCTGTATGCGCTCCATACACAGCGCTGGACAGCTTAGGGAGAGCACTTTCTATCAGTCCTTTTAAGGGCTCAAACCGGTAGGGTCAGAGCCATAGGTGACAGGTCCTGAAAACAGCGACAGCGTCTGTGTAGCAAAGGACAGGGATTTCCTCCCTGCATTTCCCTATTAGGAGGGAATAGAAAGGCAGGCTTCCTTTCCTCTACCCAGAGCCCCACAATCCTGGCACTGTACCCTCCTGTCCTCTGCACACTCCAACTCATTATAACTAAGCCATTATACTAGCAAACACTCAGTGTACCTAGTGGCATCCTAAACGTGGCTATTGGACTTTGCTATAGTCCCACTAGTGCAAAGACATTTGCAGCACCTCTGCCTGTATTGCACACTCCAACTCATGATAACTAAGCCATTATACTAGCAAACACTCAGTGTACCTAGTGGCATCCTAAACGTGGCTATTGGACTTTGCTATAGTCCCACTAGTGCAAAGACATTTGCAGCACCTCTGCCTGCATTGCACACTCCAACTCATGATAACTAAGCCATTATACTAGCAAACACTCAGTGTACCTAGTGGCATCCTAAACGTGGCTATTGGACTTTGCTATAGTCCCACTAGTGCAAAGACATTTGCAGCACCTCTGCCTGCATTGCACACTCCAACTCATGATAACTAAGCCATTATACTAGCAAACACTCAGTGTACCTAGTGGCATCCTAAACGTGGCTATTGGACTTTGCTATAGTCCCACTAGTGCAAAGACATTTGCAGCACCTCTGCCTGCATTGCACACTCCAACTCATGATAACTAAGCCATTATACTAGCAAACACTCAGTGTACCTAGTGGCATCCTAAACGTGGCTATTGGACTTTGCTATAGTCCCACTAGTGCTAAGACATTTGCAGCACCTCTGCCTGCATTGCACACTCCAACTCATGATAACTAAGCCATTATACTAGCAAACACTCAGTGTACCTAGTGGCATCCTAAACGTGGCTATTGGACTTTGCTATAGTCCCACTAGTGCTAAGACATTTGCAGCACCTCTGCCTGCATTGCACACTCCAACTCATTATAACTAAGCCATTATACTAGCAATTTTTGCTGCCAGTTTAAGGGCCGTAGTTGCATTGTCAGGGATATTTATTCTTTATTATTCTGCTGTTAATAAAGCTAGACCACCACTGCAATCTACACCACCTTCCAATTTTTACTACCACATTTTCAGTGCATAATCTTGTCGCAATCAACATGAGTGGCAAAATGACAGATGCTGGTGGAAAGGGGAAGAGGCGTGGTGGAAAAGGCAAAAAAGGTTTTGTCCGTGGGGAAGGTGGCAAAGCTCCATTATCATCTGCTGAAGATAGACCATCTACCAGCAAAAGTAAGATGTCTACTACTTACCGTGTACAATCCGATGTGCTCTCTTTTTTACGGACACAAACAACAGGAACAAAGGTAGATGATGGCCAAAAAAGGAAAATGCTTGAATGGATCTCAAGTGGTCCAACAAGTGCCCTCTCAGCCACTTCAAGTACCGCATCCAAAAAACACCAGTCCTCTGAGTTGTCATCCCAATCAAACTTGATTTCTCCCAGCTCTGAAGTCTCCATCAGCCCTGTACAGTATGGTGGAACTGAGATGGCTGAGTCTGCAGAGCTGTTCAGTCACACTATAGCCTGGGAATCAGAGGTCTGCTCCCAAGCTACAGTGAGTACAGAACAGGAAATGGTCTGCAGTGATGCCCAGAACCTTTGTGACTCTGATTCAGGCCGTGAGGACCAAGTTTCTGAGCATAATGTTGACCCTTTGTCACAAACTGTAACACCTGATGACGAAGTTACCTTGCGCCTTCCTAGACAGAGTCGGAGTACTGGTAGCACGTCTACAACTGCATCCTCAGCCACCACTCTGCCTCTGAGCATTATTCGGGGTGGATCAACAGGTCGCATGGCCTCTAAGCCTTGCCTAGCCTGGTCCTTTTTTAACATAGAAAAAGATCGCCCAAATTATGTGATCTGTAAAATTTTTCATGGTTCTCTTAGTAGAGGTCAAAACCTCAGCAGTTTGACAACTTCTTCCATGAATCGTCACATGAATAAATATCATATGGCCCGGTGGGAAGCTCACCGTGCTGCACTGCGGCCTAGCTGACGAACCATCCACCGCCTGCCCCTTCCAGTGCATCCGCGCGCTCGTCATCTTCTAGGACTGTAGGGACAGCTGTCACACCTGTTTTTCCACCCACAACTTCCACCACTGTAACCGCAACAGGCAGTTTGCTTGGTAGGTCGTCAGTTGTTTTGGAAGGGGAAACAAGTGAGTGTGTACAGCTCTCTCAGACATCGATAGCACCAACTTTGGATGAAGGCAACATCATGTCTCCGCCTGCACTTTCCTCACAAACCTGCATTTTTCCAGGGACACCCTACTCAACACCGTCTACACACAGCAGCCAGATCTCTGTCCCTCAGATGTGGACAAATAAAAGGCCATTTCCTGCGACCCATGACAAAGCTAAGAGGTTGACTCTATCCCTCTGTAAGCTGTTGGCTACTGAAATGCTGCCTTTCCGCCTAGTGGACACACAGGATTTTAGAGACCTTATGTCTGTCGCTGTGCCCCAGTACCAGATGCCTAGCCGCCACTACTTCTCTAAGAAAGGTGTGCCCGCGCTACACCAGCATGTCGCACACAACATCACCGCTTCCTTGAGAAACTCTGTGTGTGAACGGGTGCATTTCACCACCGATACTTGGACCAGTAAGCATGGACAGGGACGTTACATGTCGCTCACTGGGCACTGGGTAACTATGGTGATAGATGGTGAAGGGTCTGCTGCACAAGTCTTGCCGTCCCCACGACTTGTGTGTCAATCCTCTGTCTGTCCAAGTTCCGCCACTGCTTCTGCATCCTCCACCTCATCTGGGTCCTCCACCTCCGCCCCAAGCCTGCCTGGTCAGGCCACCAGCGTTCTCACTGCACAGAAGGAATCACGCACCCCTCATTACTATGCTGGCAGCAGAGCGCAACGGCATCAGGCGGTCTTTAGCTTGACATGTCTTGGGAATAAGAGTCACACAGCTAAGGAGTTGTGGTCAGCTCTGCGGTCCGAGTTTAATAAATGGTTGTCTCCACTCAACCTGCAGCCTGGTAAGGCCGTGTGCGACAATGCTGCAAACCTGGGTGCGGCCCTTCGCCTGGGCAAGGTGACACACGTACCTTGTACGGCTCACGTGTTGAACCTTGTCGTGCAGCAATTTTTAACACACTATCCCGGCCTAGATGGCCTTCTGAACAGGGCACGAAAACTGTCTGCTCACTTCCGCCGTTCAAGCGCCGCAGCTGAGCGACTTGCATCGCTCCAGAAGTCTTTCGGCCTGCCGGTTCATCGCCTGAAATGCGATGTGGCGACACGCTGGAATTCAACTCTCCACATGTTACAGCGACTGTGGCAGCACCGCCGTGCCCTGGTGCAATACGTCATGACGTATAGCCTGGGCCAACGAGATGCAGAGGTGGGGCAGATCACCCTGATGGAGTGGTCTCAGATCAAGGACCTATGCACCCTTCTGCACAGTTTCGACATGGCGACGAATATCTTTAGCGCTGACAATGCCATTATCAGCATGACGATTCCAGTCATTTACATGCTGGAGCACACGCTAAACACTATTCGGAGTCAGGGGGTGGGACAACAGGAAGGGGATGAACTACAGGAGGATTCATATGCGCAAGACACAACAACATCACCAAGGTCCAGACGTTCATCATCACCAAGGCGCCAGGCATGGGAGCATGGGGGACAGGGATCAACAAGGGCGCATGGTAGCAGGCGAGATGTTGAGGAAGGTGCAGGAGGAGTATGCAGGAGTATCTACAAATGAACATCGATGCCATGACTTTGCAAATGGAGCCTTGCTCATTTTGGGCTTCAAATCTATAAAAATGGCCAGAGCTATCCAGTTACGCCTTGGAGATTTTGTCGTGTCCAGCTGCCAGCGTTGTCCCCGGTGTCATCCTGGGGACGGTTAAGAATAGCGTATTTTTGAATGTGCTTGATGCAAATCTAGCTGTGAAGTGTACAACTAGGGCACAAGTGCTGCCACTGAATGGGTGGGTGTGTGGGGCACAATTTTTGGAAAAAAGGGAGACTCCGTTTGGAGTAACCCTTGCTTGATGTGTTTTTAAAAGAAGCCAAGATGAACAAGTCATGGTTCAGCAAAGACTTTGCTACCTACCCCGGTGTCATCCTGGGGACGGTTAAGAATAGCGTATTTTGAATGTGCTTGATGCAAATCTAGCTGTGAAGTGTACAACTAGGGCACAAGTGCTGCCACTGAATGGGTGGGTGTGTGGGGCCCAATTTTTGTAAAAAAGGGAGACTCCGCTTGGAGTAAACCTTGCTTGATGTGTTTTTAAAAGAAGCCAAGATGAACAAGTCATGGTTCAGCAAAGACTTTGCTACCTACCCCGGTGTCATCCTGGGGACGGATAAGAATGGCGTATTTTTGAATGTGCTTGATGCAAATCTAGCTGTGAATTGTACAACTGGGGCACAACTGCTGCCACTGAAGGGGTGGGTGTGTGTGGGGCCCAATTTTTGTAAAAAAGGGAGACTCCGCTTTGAGTAACCCTTGCTTGCTGTGTTTTTAAAAGAAGCCAAGATGAACAAGTCATGGTTCAGCAAAGACTTTGCTACCTACCCCGGTGTCATCCTGGGGACGGATAAGAATGGCGTATTTTTGAATGTGCTTGATGCAAATCTAGCTGTGAATTGTACAACTGGGGCACAACTGCTGCCACTGAAGGGGTGGCTGTGTGGGGCACAATTTTTGGAAAAAAGGGAGGCTCCGCTTGGAGTAACCCTTGCTTGATGTGTTTTGAAAATAAGCCAAGATGAACAGAGCTGGGATCAGGAAAGACTTTGCTACCTACCCCGGTGTCATCCTGGGGACGGTTAAGAATAGCGTATTTTTGAATGTGCTTGATGCAAATCTAGCTGTGAAGTGTACAACTAGGGCACAAGTGCTGCCACTGAAGGGGTGGGTGTGTGTGGGGCACAATTTTTGGAAAAAAGGGAGGCTCCACTTGGAGTAACCCTTGCTTGATGTGTTTTTAAAAGAAGCCAAGATGAACAGAGCTGGGATCAGGAAAGACTTTGCTATCTACCCCGGTGTCATCCTGGGGCCGGATAAGAATGGCGTATTTTTGAATGTGCTTGATGCAAATCTAGCTGTGAATTGTACAACTGGGGCACAACTGCTGCCACTGAAGGGGTGGGTGTGTGGGGCACAATTTTTGGAAAAAAGGGAGACTCCGCTTGGAGTAACCCTTGCTTGATGTGTTTTTAAAAGAAGCCAAGATGAACAGAGCTGGGATCAGGAAAGACTTTGGTACCTACCCCGGTGTCATCCTGGGGACGGATAAGAATGGCGTATTTTTTAATGTGCTTGATGCAAATCTAGCTGTGAATTGTACAACTGGGGCACAACTGCTGCCACTGAAGGGGTGGGTGTGTGTGGGGCACAATTTTTGGAAAAAAGGGAGACTACGCTTGGAGTCACCTTGCGGTGTTTTACATGATTTTAGAAGGGCGTGCCATGCCTATATCTGTGTGTCCTCCTCTTTTTCCTTGTCCAGCTCTTTTGTTTTTGCATGAGTATATGTCCTTGTCACCTTCCTATGTGTTTGTGTTGTGTTGTGAGTTGTTTGTCACCTTTTGGACACCTTTGAGGGTGTTTTCTAGGTGTTTTTCTGTGTTTGTGATTGCCTGCCATTGTTTCCTATGCAGTTCGAGTTCGGTTCGTCGAACGTTCGACGAGCCGAACTCGAACGGGACCTCCGTTCGGCGAACCGACCTCGAGCCGAACCGGGACCGGTTCGCTCATCTCTAGTGTTTAGTGGAAAAGCCGAGCCAAGATTGCATAACAGCTTCTGCTGATACTCCTGCATACGTGCGTCCCTTTCTATGGCTGGAATAATTTCGGCAAATTTTCACTTGTATCGGGGATCTAAGAGTGTGTAAACCCAGTAGTCAGCATTACTTCTAATTCGGACAATCCGAGTGTTTTGTTGTAGGTAGTGCAGCAAGAAGGCGCTCATGTGTCTTGTGCATCAATGCGGACCAAGTCTTTGCTGTGTTTGTGTCGGCGAGGTGATAACCATGCTTCCTTCCTCTGACATCTCCCCCCAACCTCGAACAACCGAAATTTGACCAAGGTCTCCTTCATCTGCTGAGTCGTCCATGCCAATCGCCAGTTCGTCCTCCATTTCTTCCTGGGCTCCTGCACCTTCCTCAACATTTTGGCTGCTATCATGCGCCCTTGTTAGTGATGAGCGAGCATGCTTGTTACTACTCGGTACTCGCACGAGTATCACTGTACTCGGTCTACTCGGCGGGGACCGAGTAATCTCGCGATACTCGTGCTGTACTCGTGGTCTTCATCCCTGCATGTTGGCGCTCTTTTGAGAGCCAGCCCTCATGCAGGGATTGGCTGGCAGACCACTGCAATGCCACAGCCCTGTTAGTTGTGGAATTGCAGTGATTGGCCGGCCTGCACAGCGTGACCGAGCCTTTATACCGGCGGGCGCGCTGTGCTCTGCTCACAGCTATCCAGACAGTCAGTGCAGGGAGAGTGTCGCTGCTTCAGGGAAAGTTTTGCGGCCCTTTATAGCTATTTCCGTATCAGGGCTGCAAACAGTGTGACCAAAAGTCCTTCTCAGGACTATTCTAGTTGTATACAGGCAGGCAGGGTATAGCCAGGTCGGAGTACAGTAGCAGAGTCCTTCTCAGGACTATTGTTGCTGTATACAGGCAGGGTATAGCCAGGTTGGAATACAGGCTAGTGACCAAAAGAGTCCTTGTCAGGACTATTGTAGCAGTATACAGGCAGGCAGGCAGGGTATATAGCCATTCCTAGTGGTGACCGTATACCAGCCTTCATCATATCTGGGGCTGGTGTACACAGTCTAAAACAGTCCTGATAGTGTCAGACTTCTCAGCAATTGTCGCTCCTAAAACCTGTGTTAGGTTCTTAGTGCGTCCGTGCTTGCATTTAAAAACCGCACGTGTGTGCCTGTCGGTGGCAGCGTACAGGTGCACTTGTGTGCGTTTTTACAAAAATATTATATAACGCACAAGTGTAGTGTATAATACACGTCAGTCAGCAGTGGCTGATAGTGTCAGAGTTCTTAATTTTTGCTCCTAAAACCTGTGTTAGGTTCTTAGTGCGTCCGTGCTTGCATTTAAAAACCGCACGTGTGTGCCTGTCGGTGGCAGCGTACAGGTGCACTTGTGTGCGTTTTTACAAAAATATTATATAACGCACAAGTGTAGTGTATAATACACGTCAGTCAGCAGTGGCTGATAGTGTCAGAGTTCTTAATTTTTGCTCCTAAAACCTGTGTTAGGTTCTTAGTGCATCCGTGCTTGCATTTAAAAACCGCACGTGTGTGCCTGTCGGTGGCAGCGTACAGGTGCACTTGTGTGCGTTTTTACAAAAATATTATATAACGCACAAGTGTAGTGTATAATACACGTCAGTCAGCAGTGGCTGATAGTGTCAGAGTTCTTAATTTTTGCTCCTAAAACCTGTGTTAGGTTCTTAGTGCGTCCGTGCTTGCATTTAAAAACCGCACGTGTGTGCCTGTCGGTGGCAGCGTACAGGTGCACGATTTGCACAAACTTTGATATAACGCCCAAGTCTAGTGAATACACGTCAGCACAGCATTGCAAAATGCGCAAGGGCGTTGGCAAGGAACAAGGAAGTGGACGTGATGGTGGTGCAGGCAGAGGCCGAGGTCATGGGCAAGCTCTAATTTTGCCACAACAAAGGGCCACATCTAGTCGCTCGCACGTCCTGTCCCAAATTCTTGGGGACCGCAGCAGTACACCGCTCTTGAACCAAGACCAGTGTCAACAGGTTGTTAGTTGGATAGCGGATAATGCTTCCAGTCAGATGCACAGGGGGAGGGAGGCGTAGCATCCCAACAGGCAGTAAGAAGCAGGGTGGTGGCTCCAGGCAGAAGTCAGGCAACCGTTCCCCGGAACAACAACACGACACAAGGTGCCTGTACAAATGTTAGGTCTTCCCGAGTCTGGCAGTTTTTTAAGTTGGATCCAGATGATTCTAAAAAGGCCATTTGCAACACCTGCCGTGCCAGCATCAGCAGGGGTACCAAAACTAGCAGCCTGACCACCACCAGCATGATCAGGCACATGTCAGCCAAGCACCCGACTTTGTGGGAAGTACAACAGAGTCGAGGAGCAGTGCTTGCTAATGTCACTGCTATGTCTTCGCTGGTTGTGCATGCGAGCCAATCCCCTGTCCATGCTGCCTGCGAACAAGCCTCCTCCGGTCCTGCACCTGCAGTTGCCTACGCAGAAATAACACCATCATCAAGCACGTCCTTGTCCCAGCGCAGCGTTCAGTTATCCATTCAGCAAACCTTTGAACGCAGGCGCAAATACACTGCCAACACCCCACATGCCACAGTTCTAAATGCTAACATTTCGCGACTGCTTGCGCTGGAAATGTTGCCTTTTAGGCTGGTGGAGACAGAAGCATTCCGCGACCTGATGGCGGCAGCTGTCCCACGTTACTCGGTCCCCAGCCGCCACTATTTCTCCCGGTGTGCCGTCCCCGCGTTGCATAACCACGTGTCACAAAACATCACACGTGCCCTGAACAACGCTGTTTCACCCAAAGTCCACCTAAGCACAGACACGTGGACAAGTGCTTGTGGGCAAGGCCGCTACATCTCGTTGACGGCACACTGGGTTAATATTGTGGAAGCTGGGACCCAGTCTGAGCGAGGGACGGAACACGTCCTTCCCAGCCCAAGGTTTGCAGGCCCTACCTCAGTCAGTGTTTCACCCACACTCTACAGCTCCGGAATGTCATGCTCTTCATCCTCCTCCTCCTGCGCATCCTCATCCACTGTACCCTTCACACCAGTCCCAAGCTGGAAGCACTGCAGCACTGCCTCGGCGAAGCGGCAACAGGCTGTGCTGAAGCTAATCTGCATAGGTGACAAACCACACAATGCAGAAGAGCTGTGGACAGCTCTGAAACAGCAGGCAGATCACTGGCTCACACCTCTGAACCTAAAGCCAGGAAAGGTCGTGTGTGATAATGGCCGTAACCTGGTGGCGGCTTTGAGGCGAGGCCAGCTGACACATGTTCCATGCGTGGCCCATATGCTCAACCTCGTGGTTCAGCGGTTTCTAAAGTCATACCCAGAGCTGTCTGATCTGCTGGTAAAAGTTCGCCGCCTGTCTGCACATTTTAGAAAGTCACCTACTGCTTCAGCCGGCCTTGCCGGCTTTCAGCGCAGTTTGCATCTTCCGGCTCAACGACTGGTGTGTGATGTCCCCACGCATTGGAATTCAACTCTGCACATGTTGGTCAGGATATGTGAGCAGAAGAGGGCAGTTGTTGAGTACCTGCATCACCTAAGCCGTCGGGAAATGGGTCAAACTCCACACATAACACCTGAGGAGTGGAGATGGATGTCCGACCTATGTACCATCCTCCAAAACTTTGAGGACTCCACCAAGATGGTGAGTGGTGATGACGCCATTATTAGCGTCACCATACCGCTACTCTGCCTTCTAAAACGGTCTCTGCTCAAAACCAAACATGATGCATTGCAGGCGGAGCGCGATGAGTTGCAGCAAGAAACAGTAGTGGGTGTGGGTGATAACACACAGCCCAGCCTCGTCTCATCACAACGTGCAGTGGAGGACTATGACGAGGAGGAGGATGAAGACATGGAGCAAATCTCCGGCCAAATTGAGGATATGACATGCACACCAGTCATATCCTCGGTTCAGCGTGGCTGGCCAGAGGACAGGGTAGATCAGGAGGAGGAGGAGGAGGAGGAGGAGGAGGAGGAGGACAGCATGTTCAGTCAACGTGTTGGTCAGGCTACTGAAGTCCTGGCTGTTAAGAGTCTGGCGCACATGGCTGACTTTATGGTAAGCTGCCTGTCTCGTGACCCTCGCGTTAAGAACATCTTGGCCGACAATCATTACTGGTTGGTAACACTGTTAGACCCACGCTACAAGGAGAACTTTATGTCTCTTATTCCCGAGGCGGAGAGGTCAACCAAAATGCAGCAGTTCCGGAAGGCCATAGTCACGGAAGTAGGCAAAGCATTCCCCTCACAAAACGCTAGCGGCATAGGTCAGGAATCAGTGGACAACCAAGGCGTACAGCCGAGAGAGGCACAAGTCCAATCCGCCAGAGGTAGGGGAACAGTCTTTTTTAAGATGTGGGACAGTTTTCTCAGCCCCTCACGTACCACAGGCCCTGAGGTGCGGGGTAGTGCCACAAGAAATCCTAAGTTTGCCCAGATGCTCAAAGAGTACCTTGCAGATCGAACAACTGTACTCCGACATTCCTCTGTGCCTTACAATTATTGGGTATCCAAGGTGGACACGTGGCATGAATTGGCTCTCTACGGCTTGGAAGTCCTGGCCTGCCCTGCCGCTAGCGTTTTGTCAGAGCGTGTTTTTAGTGCCGCAGGTGGAATCATTACAGATAAACGCACCCGCCTGTCAACTGAAAATGCTGACAGGCTGACTCTGATCAAGATGAACAAGGGTTGGATTGGGCCAGACTTCACCACACCACCAGCAAATGAGAGCGGAATTTAAAGTTTGTAATGGGAATTTGCCATGTACCTCCAGTCACCCATGGGTACACACTTCTGGACTTTGGATAATCGCTGGACTGCTCCTCCTTCTCCTCATGCGCCACCATGATGACCGTTACAAGTTAGGCCTTTGTTTCAGGTATACCCCCAGTGGTAAATTTTTTCGCCCATTCTTTGCAGAATGGACATTAAAACGACAGGAGACCCGCTCCTTTGCAATGGGAACAATGTTTTGAGGCCCTCATGCACGTCTCTATGCAGGGACAACGTGGAGCCTCCGAATTTTTGGCTGCCCTGCCTAAGGGCTATACTACAAAAGACCCACTTCCTTCCAATGGGCACTTCAGGTTTACAGGCCCTCATGCACGTCTCTATGCAGGGACAACGTGGAGCCTCCCAATTTTTGGCTGCCCTGCCAAAGGGCTATACTACAAAAGACCCACTTCCTTCCAATGGGCACTTCAGGTTTACAGGCCCTCATGCACGTCTCTATGCAGGGACAACGTGGAGCCTCCCAATTTTTGGCTGCCCTGCCAAAGGGCTATACTACAAAAGACCCACTTCCTTCCAATGGGCACTTCAGGTTTACAGGCCCTCATGCACGTCTCTATGCAGGAACAACGTGGAGCCTCCCAATTTTTGGCTGCCCTGCCTAAGGGCTATACTACAAAAGACCCACTTCCTTCCAATGGGCACTTCAGGTTTACAGGCCCTCATGCACGTCTCTATCCAGGGACAACGTGGAGCCTCCCAATTTTTGGCTGCCCTGCCTAAGGGCTATACTACAAAAGACCCACTTCCTTCCAATGGGCACTTCAGGTTTACAGGCCCTCATGCACGTCTCTATCCAGGGACAACGTGGAGCCTCCCAATTTTTGGCTGCCCTGCCAAAGGGCTATACTACAAAAGACCCACTTCCTTCCAATGGGCACTTCAGGTTTACAGGCCCTCATGCACGTCTCTATGCAGGGACAACGTGGAGCCTCCCAATTTTTGGCTGCCCTGCCTAAGGGCTATACTACAAAAGACCCACTTCCTTCCAATGGGCACTTCAGGTTTACAGGCCCTCATGCACGTCTCTATCCAGGGACAACGTGGAGCCTCCCAATTTTTGGCTGCCCTGCCTAAGGGCTATACTACAAAAGACCCACTTCTTTCCAATGGGCACTTCAGGTTTACAGGCCCTCATGCACGTCTCTATCCAGGGACAACGTGGAGCCTCCCAATTTTTGGCTGCCCTGCCTAAGGGCTATACTACAAAAGACCCACTTCCTTCCAATGGGCACTTCAGGTTTACAGGCCCTCATGCACGTCTCTATCCAGTGACAACGTGGAGCCTCCCAATTTTTGGCTGCCCTGCCAAAGGGCTATACTACAAAAGACCCACCTTCTTCCAATGGGCACTTCAGGTTTACAGGCCCTCATGCACGTCTCCATGCAGGGACAACGTGCAGCCTCCCAATTTTTGGCTGCCCTGCCAAAGGGCTATACTACAAAAGACCCACCTTCTTCCAATGGGCACTTCAGGTTTACAGGCCCTCATGCACGTCTCCATGCAGGGACAACGTGGAGCCTCCCAATTTTTGGCTGCCCTGCCTAAGGGCTATACTACAAAAGACCCACTTCCTTCCAATGGGCACTTCAGGTTTACAGGCCCTCATGCACGTCTCTATCCAGGGACAACGTGGAGCCTCCCAATTTTTGGCTGCCCTGCCTAAGGGCTATACTACAAAAGACCCACTTCCTTCCAATGGGCACTTCAGGTTTACAGGCCCTCATGCACGTCTCTATCCAGGGACAACGTGGAGCCTCCCAATTTTTGGCTGCCCTGCCAAAGGGCTATACTACAAAAGACCCACTTCCTTCCAATGGGCACTTCAGGTTTACAGGCCCTCATGCACGTCTCTATGCAGGGACAACGTGGAGCCTCCCAATTTTTGGCTGCCCTGCCTAAGGGCTATACTACAAAAGACCCACTTCCTTCCAATGGGCACTTCAGGTTTACAGGCCCTCATGCACGTCTCTATGCAGGGACAACGTGGAGCCTCCCAATTTTTGGCTGCCCTGCCAAAGGGCTATACTACAAGAGACCCACTTCCTTCCAATGGGCACTTCAGGTTTACAGGCCCTCATGCACGTCTCTATGCAGGGACAACGTGGAGCCTCCCAATTTTTGGCTGCCCTGCCAAAGGGCTATAGTACAAAAGACCCACTTCCTTCCAATGGGCACTTCAGGTTTACAGGCCCTCATGCACGTCTCTATGCAGGGACAACGTGGAGCCTCCCAATTTTTGGCTGCCCTGCCAAAGGGCTATACTACAAAAGACCCACTTCCTTCCAATGGGCACTTCAGGTTTACAGGCCCTCATGCACGTCTCTATCCAGGGACAACGTGGAGCCTCCCAATTTTTGGCTGCCCTGCCTAAGGGCTATACTACAAAAGACCCACTTCCTTCCAATGGGCACTTCAGGTTTACAGGCCCTCATGCACGTCTCTATCCAGGGACAACGTGGAGCCTCCCAATTTTTGGCTGCCCTGCCTAAGGGCTATACTACAAAAGACCCACTTCCTTCCAATGGGCACTTCAGGTTTACAGGCCCTCATGCACGTCTCTATGCAGGGTCATTGGTGAACCTCAAAATTTTGGACTGCCCTGGAAGGAAAATACTACAAAGACTCAGTTCCTCAAAATGGGCACATTAGACTCAGAGGCCTTTATGTACGTCTCTTCTCAGGGACATCGGAGTGCCACACAATGTTTTACGTAAAATCTTTCATGTATTGATCTCAAAAAGTAACATACATTAGCTCTATCTCACTATTGGGTATGTGCCCTTATTTCCGCCATGAAAATTCATTTTGGTGTCATTTTGGAAGGTTTTCTGGTGAGTCCGTAAAAATGGCGTAAAACGAGGACAAAATTGTTCACAGCTGTGACTTTTGAGTGATAAATGCTTCAAGGGGTCTTCCCCATGCTGTTGCCATGTCATTTGAGCACTCTTCGGAGACTTTTGTGCCATTTTTAGGGTTATTACATGCTGCCGGTGGTCATTTCACAAAAATTCTCGGGTCTCCCATAGGATAACATTGGGCTCGTTGCTCGGGCCGAGTACACGAGTATCTTGGGAGGCTCGGCCTGAGCTTCGAGCACCCGAGCTTTTTAGTACTCGCTCATCACTAGCCCTTGTTAATCCCTCTCCCCCACCGCTCAATGCCTGCCGCCTTGGTGATGATGAAGATCTGGACCTTGTAGATCTTGGTATCCTTTCGCATATGAATCCTCCTGTACTTCCTCCCCTTCCTCTTGTACCACCACCTGCCTCTGAATACTGTTTAGAGTGTGCTCTAGCATGTAAATGACTTGAATTATCATGCTGATAATGGCATTGTCAGCGCTAAACATGTTCGTCGCCATGTCGAAACTGTGCAGAAGGGTGCATAGGTCCTTGATCTGAGACCACTCCATCAGCGTGATCTGCCCCACCTCTGCATCTCATTGGCCCAGGCTATACGTCATAACGTATTGCACCAGGGCTCTGCAGTGCTGCCACAGTTGCTGGAACATGTGGAGAGTCGAATTCCAGTGTGTCGACACATCGCATTTCAGGTGGTGAACCGGCAGGCCGAAAGACTTCTGTAGTGATGCAAATTGGTCAGCTACGCCGTTTGAACGGCGGAAGTGAGCAGATAGTGTCCGTGTCCTGTGCAGAAGCCCATCTAGGCCAGGATAGTGGGTTAAAAATTGCTGGACAACAAGGTTCAACACGTGAGCCATACAAGGCACATGTGTCACCTTGCCCCGGCGAAGGGCCGCACCCAGGTTTGCAGTATTGTCGCACACACGACCTTCCCTGGCTGCAGGTTGAGTGGAGACAACCATTTACGAAAGTCGGTCTCCAGAGCTGACCACAACTCCTCAGCTGTGTGACTGTTATTTCCCAGACAGTCCAACGTAAAGACAGCCTGATGCCGTTGAGCTCTGCTGCCAGCATAGTAAGGATGTTTGCGGGATTCCTTGTGCGCAGTTACAACGCGGGTAGCCTGACTAGACAGGTTTTGGGTGGAGGTGGATTGACCCAGACGAGGTTGAGGAGGCAGAAGCAGTGGAGGAACTTCTACATACAGAGGCTTGATGCACATTTTGTGGGGATGGCAAGACTTGTACAGCAGACCCTTCTGCATCTCTCACCATAGTTACCCAGTGCCCAGTCAGTGACATGTAACGCTCCTGTCCATGCTTACTGGTCCAAGTATGGGTGGTGAAATGCACCCTGTAAAACAGAGTTTCTCAAGGATGCGGTGATATTGTGTGCAACATGCTGGTGTAGCACAGGCACACCTTTCTTGGAGAAGTAGTGGCGACTGGGCATCTGGTACTGAGGCACTGTGACGGACATAAGGTCTCAAAAATCATCTGTGTCCAACAGGCAGAAAGGCAGCAATTCTGTAGCCAAAAGCTTGCAGAGGGTGAAAGTCACCCTCTTAGCTTTGTCATGGCTAGGAAGAAATGGCCTTTTACTTGTCCACATCTTAGGGACCGAGGTCTGGCTGCTCTGCTGAGATGGTGTTGAATAGGGTGTCCCATGAAAACTGCTCGTCTGTGAGGAAAGTGCAGGCGGAGACATAATGTTGCCTTCATCCAAAGGTGGTGCTCTCGATGTCTGAGAGAGCTCTACAGCAGTAGCTGTTTCCCCTTCCAAAACAACTGACGACCTGCCAATCACCTTGCCTGTTGCGGTTAAAGAGGTGGAAGGTCTGCGTCGCAAAGCATGTGTGACTGCTGTCCCCACAGTCATAGAGGATGAAGAGCGCGCAGATGAACTTGAAGGGGCAGATGGTGGTTGGCCCACTCCGCTAGGCCACATTGTAGCACAGTGAGCTTCCCACTTGGACTTATGCTTGATATCCATGTGATGGTTCATGGTCGAAGTAGTCAAACTGGTGAGGTTTAGGCCTCTATTTAGAGATTGGCGACAAATCTTACAGATGGCATGAGTTGGGAGATCCTTTGCGATATCAAAAAAGGACCAGGCTAGGCAAGGCTTAGAGCATATGCTTCCTGCAGAGCCACCACGACTTCTGCTCAGAGGCAGAGTTGTGGCTGAGGATGCAGTTGTTGACGTGCTTCCAGTACTCCGTCTCTGTCCAGGAAGGTGAAAGCTAACCTCGTTGTCAGTTGCATGCTCCTTCACTGCCTCTGCTGACCTCCTCGAGTGCCTGACTGTGGGTTGACAGTAAGTGGGATCTACAACCTCATCATCAACCTGTGTGTTTCCTCTCATCCTCAGACCTAACCTCTTCCGACCCTGACTAAAAAGTTAAGTTGTCATTCCAATTAGGTATCTGAGTCTCATCGTCATCAATATGTTCCTCATTATCTCCACCAAGAGGAGTTACAGTTTGGGAATGAGGATCTTCATTATGCTAAGAAACTTCTTCATCAGGGCCTGAATCTGATTCACAAAGCTTCTGGGCATCACTGCAGATCATTTCCTGGTCTGGACTCATTGTAGCTTTGGAGCAAACCTCTGATTCCCAGGCTATAGTGTGACTGAACAGCTCTGCAGACTCACCCATCTCTGTTACCCCATACTCTGCAGGGCGGGTGGAGACTTGAGAGCTGGTAGAGAGCAAGTGCGATTTGGGTGACAACTCAGAGGACTGGAGTTTTTTGGATGTTGAAGTTGAGGTGGAGGAGAGGCCACTTGATAGAGCACTTGAGATCCATTTAAGCATGTGCTTTTTTTGTGCATTATCTACCTTTGTTAGAGTTGTTCGGTTCTGTAAAAAAAAGGATCACATCAGATTGTCCACGGAAAGTATTAGACATCTTACTTTTGCTGGAAGATGACCTTTCTTCAGCAGATGTTACTGTACCTTTACCACCTACTCCACGGACACAAACTTTTTTTCCCTTTCCAACAAGCCTGTTCCCCTTTTCACCAGCATCTGTCCTTTTGCCACTCATTTTATTTGTGACCAAATTGGACACTTAAAATGTCATAGCAAAAATGAAGAAGTGGTGTAGATTGCAGAGGTGGTCTAGCTTTATTGACAGCTGAAGAACCAACACTGACTATCCCAGACAATGAAAATATGGCCCTAAAAATGGCAGCACTCTTTGCAATTAAAATTGTGTATCAAAAATGGACAGGTGGTGTACTATGCACAGTTGGTGTACCTTGCTTGACAGCAGAGAAACCCTATGTTAGTATCCCAGACAATTTTAGTATACCCCTAAAAATGGCAGCACTTTTTGCAAATAAAAATGCATAGCAAAAATGGAAAGGTGTGTAGAATGCACAGTTGGTGTACCTTGCTTGACAGCAGAGGAACCCTAAGTTAGTATCCCAGACAATTTTTGTATGCCCCTAAAAGTGGCAGCACTTTTTGCAATTAAAATTGTGTAGGAAAAATGGAGAGGTGTGTAGATTGCACAGGTGGTGTACCTTGCTTGACAGCAGAGGAACCCTAAGTTAGTATCCCAGACAATTTTAGTATGCCCCTAAAAGTTAGCAGCACTCTTTGCAAGTAAAATTGCGTAGCAAAAATGGACAGGTGTGTAGAATGCACAGTTGGTGTACCTTGCTTGACAGCAGAGGAACCCTAAGTTATTATCCCAGACAATTTTAGTATGCCCCTAAAAGTGGCAGCAATTTTTGCAATTAAAATTGCAAAGCAAAAATGGAGAGGTGTGTAGAATTCACAGGTGCTGTAGCTAGCTTGTCAGCATAGTAAGCCTCACTTTCTATCCCTGCCAAAGAAACAATGCCCCAAGGAATTGCCTGAGCTGATTTAGCCAGACGTTGTGATATAAACCTCTGCACAGCGCTGGCACAGACCTGCCTAGCAAAAATGGCTTTGAATGGCTGTAATGTAGCCCTGAAAAGGGCTGAAATTAAAAGTAGTCCCTAATCCCTAAAGCGATGTGTAGATTGCACTGTATGTTTATAGCACACACAGCAGCAGTGGGAGCAGTGACTGTCCCCCACCTGCAGCAGAGAGATAATGGCGGCGACGGGGAAAATGTCCGGGTCTTATAGGGCAAAAACATGTGACATGCACAGCCAATGACACATGCTTTTGCTTGTTTGGCAAAAATCAACTTTGCTGTGTGTGTGTCTGTGATTGGCTGACAGCCTGGCCCGCCCCACTGTACGCGCGGTTAGGAAAAAAAAAGAAATGGCGATCGCAATTCTTTCAGCACTCAGCAGCTGCACTGATCTAAACCCCGTCCCCCCCTCACATTATATGCTGAATTTTGATAATATCATGATTCACAGTGACTCACAGTATTACAGTGAAAAGCCAGCTAGTAACTAGCTACGCTTTTTGGTGATCGAACCGTTCTCGAACGTAACTCGAACTGCCGAACTTGAAGCAAATCATTCGAGTTTGTCGAGCGACTCTAACACCGACCAAAATCACTCAAGTGCTTCGCTTTGTTACCCGATATTTACCTTGGTTACCAGCGCACACCGCTTAGCGCTGGCTCCCTGCACTCGTAGCCAGAGTACACATTGGGTTAATAAGCAAACCGCTTTGCTTATAAGTACCCGATGTGTACCTTGGCTACGTGTGACAGTGAGAGAGCAACGAACTGAATGTGCAGGGAGCAGGCAGCCGGCTTCAAGAAGCTGCGGACACTGGTAACGAAGGCAAATATCAGGTAACCAAGCCTTTGCTTGGTTACCCGATATTTACCTTCGTTACCTGCGTCCGCAGAAGCCTGCTCCCTGCACATTCAGTTCGTTGTTCTCTCGCTGTCACACACAGCGATGTGTGCTTCACAGCGGGAGAGCAACGACCAAAAAATGGTCCAGGACATTCAGCAACAACCGGCGACCTCACAGCAGGGGCCAGGTTGTTGCTGCATGTCACATACAGAGACATTGCTAGCAGGGTCGCTGCTACGTTACAAAAAATAGTGACTTAGCAGCGACGTCGTCGTCGCTGTCGTTGTGTGTAACATGACCATAAGACAGAGACAGTTGAAACCAGAAGTTTACATACACTATCTAAAAAGACTGATATGGATATTTTTCTCACTATCGGACAAAAAATCAAAATAAACCTTTCCCATTTTAGGTGACTTAGGATTACCAAAATTGTTTGTATTTGTCAAATGCCAGAATAATGAGAAGGAAAGAATGTTTTAAGGCATTTTTATTACTTTCTGCAAAGTCAAAAGTTTACATACATTTCATTAGTATTTGGTACCATTGCCGTTAAACTGTATGACTTTTGTCAAATGTTTTGGATACCCTTTCACAAGCTTCTCACATAAGCTGGTAGGAATTTGGGCCCATTTATCTTGACAGATCTGGTGTAACTGAGCCATTTCTGTAGGTTGCCTTGCTCACAATTTGCCTTTTTAGCTTTCCCCATAAATTTTCAATAGGATTGAGATCAGGGTTTTGTGACGGCCATTGCAAAACTTTGACTTTGTTAACCTTAAGTCAATTTGTAACCAGTTTGGCAGTATGCTTTAAGTCATTTTCCATTTGGAAGACCCATTTCTGCAGAAGCTTTAAGTTCCTAGCTGCTGTCTTGAGATGTTGCTTCAGTATTGCCACAAATTTTTCTTTCCTCTTGATGGCAACTATTTTGTGAACTGCACCAGTCACGCCTGTGGCAAAACAACCCCATAACATAATGCTGCCACTCTTGTCTTTCACAGTTGGGATGGTGTTCTCAGGTTTCAAAGCTTAATTTTTGCTCCAAATGTAATGATGGTCATTATGGCCATTCAGCTCAATTGTTGGAGAACATGTCTCCAAAAATGTATGTCTTTGTTCCTGTGCACATTTACAAACAATAATCTGGCTTTTTTTATGTTTCTTTTGGAATAATGGTTTCTTTCTGGCAGGGGGGCCTTTCCCCCCATGTTTATACAGTACTCATTTCAATGTAAATAATGACATAAACTTACCAGCTTCTGCTAGCAACTTCACAATGTTGTTTGTTTTTGTTCTTGGGTTGATATGCACATGTCTGGTCAAAGCATGGTCATTTCTGGTAAACAGAATCCATCTACTTCCTGAGCGGTATAATGGCTGAACATTCCCATCTTGATTGTACTTGCATGTAATTGTTTGTACAGATGAACAAGGCACCTTCAGGTATCTGGAAATATCCAAGATGTGTACCCACTATTTGCTGTGTGCTGTGTTTGCCAATTATATTTAAGCAAAAGACAGTGTTTTAAGATCTGGCAGTCTCCTTCTGTGCTCATGTTAACATCTAGGCCTAGCCAGTGAAAGCTATTGCCAGTGTACAGGTTGCATACGCAAATTGACCTCATGACACAAGTCCACACATGCAGCCAGGACCACCCCACCTTTCCTGTGGTATGTCAGGGAGAGAGAAAACAGAACCTTGATTGCAACTACTACCTTGTGCCATGCTTCAAGGCAATGTGTTGTCTGACACTAAAGTCTCAGTAAAATATTGCGACATTGGATGTGATGATTTACTATGGGGTCTCATTGCGACTTGCTACAAAAACAAAGATCTGCAAAATGTTCACAAATGGATTGGATTTCCAGTTGCTGGTTGTAAGTCACAAATGGCACACTTGACATAGTCTTTAATGTGACATATGAATTCCATGTGACTTGTCAGCAACCTGAATGTTTTATTTACACTAAAATCAGGGCTCTAAACTAGTTAAACTACAGCAAATAGCAGCCAAAATCATTTTGTGACTTTTTAGGGAACTGCTGGCAGGTAAAACATGGTGACATGTAGCCCTAGACATAAAGAATGCTAAATCTACAGTGCTTCTAATCAAACTTTGATCACCATTAGATTTTCAATGCACACAAAGAGAATCCAGAAGGGCACTTTATCTGAAACTGGTGGTGCATAAATACAAGAATGTCTGCCCCAAATAGTGACAATAATATACAATTAGCACTCACATTGTCTTATCTTCTGTGAAATCACAAGTACAATGATGTGTTTCAGGTTGTATCCTCATACACAATTGAGAAAAACGAAATGCATCATTGTATTCATGACTTCTAAATTTGAGAAAATGAAAATAAACATTCTTTGAAGTTATAAGAATGTGAGTGACAATCACATATTATAGTCATTATTACCTTTTAAAGTGATCTAAGGTCAGTTTGAAAGCCATTAGAGTTTTCGGTGTTGCATTAGATATTCCATACCCAAAATGCAACAACATTACCCCTATATAAAACCAACAAAAGCATGCAGTATCTAAACATTACTGGCGGTCACAGTGAAAATAACCATCTGCTGGCAAAGTTATTTTCAAAAACAAACTCATTTTAAATAGGAGATACAGTGAGTGAAATAAATATTGAACACATCCCAATTTTCAATGTAAAACTATTTCTAAAGGTAATATTGACATAAATTTCTCTCCAGATATCAGTAACAATCAATCCAATCCACAGAGGCAAAGAAATCAAACCATAAATGTCCATAAATTTAGTGATGTATAATAATGAGATATAATAATGAGAAAATATAAATGATAAAAGTATTTAACACACTTATTGAAATGTACTTAGTACTTCATATAAAAGCCTTTGTTGGTGATAACAGCTTTTAGATACCTTCTGTATGGAAAAAAAATAGACAGATGTATTGCTCTGGTGTGATTTTTGCCTATTCTTAAAATCTTGAAGATTTCAAAGGTTCCTGCAGTGAATTTTGAGCTTTAGGTCCTTCCATAAATGTTATTGGATTCAGGTCAGATGATTGGCCAGACCATTCCAGAAGTTTTATTTTCTTTCTCTGAAACCAGTTTAGATTTTTCATGATTGTGTTTGGGAACATTCTCTTACTGAAATGTCCATCCTTATTTAAATTTCATCATCCTGGTATATGGCAGCAAATTTTTATCAAGAATGTCTGTCTACATTTGTCAATTCATTCTTCCATCAATTACATGAAGTTTGACAGTGCCAATTGCTGAAAAACAGTCCCACACCATGATGTTCCAACCTATACATTTCACTGTTGGTATGGTGTTTTAGGGTAATATGCAGTGCCTTTTGTCCTTCAAACATGGTGTTTATTTTTACACCCAAATATTTTCATTTCATTTGACCAGACTATATTCTCCTAGTATATCTTAGGCTTGTCTAAATGATGTTGAGCAAACCTTAAACACATTTGAACTTGCTTTTTGTTCAGTAATGGATTCTTGCACAGTGAGCTTGCATACAGGTCATGGAGTTTGAGTTGAGTAGTTATTGTCTTCTTTGAAAAAATTGTACTTGTTGTTTGCAGGTCTTTCTGTGACTCTTTACAGGAGGTTTTGGCTCTTGTACAACTCTTTTGATAATTGTTTTAACTCCTGAGTCTAAAATTTTGTGTGTAGCACCTGATTGTGGCTGTTTATGGTGAAATGATGTTCTTTCACTTCCAAATTACGTCCTCAGAAGAGCTCACTGAAAACTTCATTAGGTTAGAAAATCTTCTCTAACCAATGACATCAGTATATTTTGAAACATTACATTTGCAAACATCTTGAGATAGCTCACTGGTTTTACCCATCACAAGATGTTTCTTGGTAATGAGACTTCTTCTTATAGGCCATCAGTTGAACCAGCTGATATTGTTTTTCACTAAGTGTCAGAATTGCTTTCTAATTATTGATAGATTTAAGCTTGTGTCCATTACTTTTTGCTTCTCTTTTTCCTCGTGTTCAATACTTTCCCTGTGTTATTTTTAATTATAACACATTGCTATAATGATGAAAATCTATTATTTGAGTTATAACTGACATCTGGTGAAAAATTATTGTCAATGGCATCTTTAGAAATATATTTACTTAGAAAATTGGTGACGTGTAAAATACTTATTTCACCTGCTGTAGAACTGTAAGGACAGTTAATTAGATGTTTTACAAGACAGGAAAATAGAATAACGTTTGTAAGGATATACATATGAAACCAATATAAAATAGTGAATTAAGATAAAAATTGACAGAACATTGCAGGCTTTGTTGAACAGCCCCTGACCTGAGAAAATGAAGTGACTCATGTCATGCCTGTCCTGGTCTCAGATGGTGACATTAATTAGGCTTCTAGGAAAAACAAATGGAGATCTTCTTTTAGGTATCCTAGACTTCATGTTTCCCAAGAGTGAGTTAAGAAAATTGAATGAAAAATGGAATATCAGTCCATAAATTAATTGTTTTGGGTTTAAGTCTAATAAGGTATTTGATGAAAGTATATTCTACAAAGCTCTAAAGATGATTGCCTTGCTAATGTATTTTTTTCACAAAAAGGGAAAGATAGCTAGATAAGTAGGCAAACATACTTACTATAAAAATAGCTTATTTGCATGAAAGACTGACATTGACTGTTGATTTTCATAAAAGGATTAATGGCCCTGTCTAATGATATTTTTCTTCACATTGTGATGGAATTCTTATCATATCCTCAGTAAGTAGAAATCACAATGAACCCAGCGATATCAGTCTATTCTTTGATTGCTATCTTTTAAACTCTTTCTAACGCTAGTTGTCTTATACCAATCATGCTGTCCTTTGTTAGCACAAGAGTTTAATAACATTTTAAATAACATTTCTGATACAATCAAGCAAAACAGAAAGGTATCTCTTTTCATCATAATCTTGGATTTTATATATCTTTATATGGTTTTATTTTATTAGGATACTGATATGGTATATTGTCCTATATAATTTTGATTCATTAACAGAGCAAGGGTTTTATCTTTTCAATTCTATGTTGCTGTGTTCTCTAACTTTAATATATAAACTTTAAAATAATCTTACTACTATCTGATATTTTATGTTATATTATTTAAAAATATTACAATCTGTTTATTTCATATGATTGCAGCTTTCTAAAAGGTGTGATAAATGCCTTTTTATTATTTTATAAAATGATTCAGTGACAGACTGACCTACAAGAAAACCAGAAAATTAATAGTGGGCAAAGTAAGACCAACCATAGACAATTCTACTTGGAATTGTCTTTGGAGTCATCTACCAGTCAGATATAATTCTTTTGGAATGGTAAAAATTTAATATAAGCCAATTCTGTTATATATATTGTGTGCAATGAATGTAAAGAGGACAATTATAATAAATCATTGCATGTTTTTGCTTTATATTAAAGTATGATTCTTGCTGGAGAATTATTTTTTTGGGTGGACCTAAAGAACCCTAGTTCTACACTTTGAAGGATTTGAATGTCTTCACCTAAACATCTTATTTATAAACATTGTCATAATCAGTAAAAACTTCGTGATGCAAGTCCTATCAGGAAAATATTAAAACAGTTTGTTTTCCAAACATTTTGAAGGTTTTAGGACCTGAGAAGAGGATACTTCCATAAAACAATATTTGCCTTCAAAGAGCTAACATATTCATCTTTAGATCTGACAAGGCTATAGTAAGTCTCTGAAGTACAATCTTCTAATATTTATAATTGTTCCCAACTAAGCAAAGCAGTAAACCTTATGAAACTAATATATTTTAAATATATAAATATAGAAAAAGTCAATATATGTATAATAAAACAGCATAAAGCTTTTCTTTATCTCAGTGTGGAATTGTTATAAAACATTTTTTTACTTGTGCATAATATGGTAGGGTCTGTAGATATATTATTTCCACATTTTTGCATCACATTTGTGACTCCACATGAGGAGTACAATGTGCTTGGAGCTACAATTAAAATAGGCTTGTGTTCGCAATAGTTGTCAGATTAACTGTACAACCTACATACCTTAAATTGCAAACTCTTGGATGAGTAAGATTAAGTTTGAAGCGATTCTTAACCTATGTATTTCCCCAATAGATAAGGTTATATTTTTGTTATTTGAGTATAAATTACGATGAACTTCAGAAGCTACAAAATATCATGTCCAACAATTAAATAGTGTGAAAAAGGTAACCTGATCATAGTGTACATATTAATAGAGATGAGCGATGTTCAATTCGAACCATTCGCCAATTTCAAATTTGAGAGATTTTGGGCGGTGTTCGAGTCATTTGACGAACTCGAACGATTTGCTTCAAGTTTGGCCGTTTGAGTTACCGTTCGATAATGGTTCGATCAAGAAAAGCGTGGCTTTTCGCATTAAGGCTATGTGTGCACGTTGTGTATTTGCATGCGTTCTGCGTCCCCAGCACAATCCCTCTCTCTTTCCTACTCACCGATCATGGGCCCGGTGCTGCACGGCTGTCACAAAGCTCCGGTGGCTTTTCCTCTTTTGAAAATGCCGGCCGCTCATTATTCAATCTGGTATTCCCTGATTTCCCCGCCCACCGGCACCCATGATTGGTTGCAGTCAGACACACCCCCATGCTGAGTGACAGCTGTCTCACTGCAATCAATCACAGCCACCGGAGGGTGGGTCTATATTGTGCAGTAAAATAAATAAATAAATAATTTAAAAAAAAAACTGTTGTTCCCCCCAATTTTGATACCAGCCAAGATAAAGCCACACGGCTGGAGGCTAGTATTGTCAGGGTGGGGAGCACCACGTTATGGGGAGCCCACCACCCTAACAATATCAGCAAGCAGCCGCTCAGAATTGACGCATCCATTAGATGCGACAGTCCCGGGACTCTAACCAGCTCATCCCGAAATGCCCTCGTGCGGTGGCAATCGGGGTAATAAGGTTACGTTAATCATGACAGGCATCTCCCCGAGATACCTTCCATGATTAACGTGTAAGTGAAGTAAATAAACAAACACAGCGAAAAATCCTTTATTTGGAATACAAGACAAAAAAACCCCTCATTTACCTCTTTATTAATCAATCCAGGTCCGAAGTAATCCACATGACGCTTTCAGCTCTGCTACATGAAGCTGACGGGGAGTGCCGTAGAAGACGAGCGCTCTGTGTCAGCGCCATGCAGCAACTGAAGTGAGCCGCGCTGTCACCGGAGACTTCACTCAGGTAGTGTCTGCGTGTGATCTCTCTCTCTCTTTCTCTTTCTTTCTCTTTCTCTCTCTCTCTTTTTCTCTCTTTTTCCTTTTCTCTCTTTCTCTCTCTCTCTATTTCTCTCTCTCTTTTTCTCTCTCTTTTTCTCTCTTTTTCTCTCTCTCTTTTTCTCTCTTTGTCTCCTCTTTGTAGCTGAATAATCCACTTCTGGATTCTCTACTGCAATACAGAGGTCAAGATTACCAAATCTTCCTTTGCTTTTCATTACAGGCAGTGGCTCGATAGGTAGAGCTGCCGCCTAAGGAGAATTAGTTCACGAGTTCGAGTCCCGGACGAGAATTTAATTTATTTATAATTTTAAATTATAATTATTATTTATTTATAATTATAATTTAATTACATAAAATTATAGTGGTATAATATTATAACACTAGAAGACAATCACCAGTACCACATATATAATTTTTTTTAATTTTATTTTTTTTTACATTCCATTTTGAAATAAAAAGGGAAGCTTCAATTGAAAAAATAATCTACGTCAATATATACTGTATATCATCCCAACCCCATTTTCAAACATATCTCTACAGACCCATTTGTGCCAAACATTTCTTTATTCACCCTCCCTTAGCCACAGAGGGATGTGTAAGAAAAAATACCCAAACATACATATAGTTTTTTATACCAGTTTCTATATATTATAATTGATCTCATATTTCCTTTATTAATGTATGTATCTGTAAATATTTATTTTGTAAACTAATTTGGTTAATTTTATTAATCTTTATATTTTTTATTTTTTTTTTACTTTTAAATAAAAAATATCAAAAACATTTCATTTATAGGCATGTTCTACAGACAATTTCAGACCCGCTATTGCTAATGTGGCCAACTTAAAAATGCAGAAGGATTCCCTATTGACCAGCCTCTCAAAACGATTGGATGCACCAAAAGGGATCTGTTCAAATATAGTAAGTTTTAATTTTTTTGGATCCCTTGAGTGTTCCAAAGCAAAAGGATTAGATAGGCTATGATTCATAATTCCATTGCGGATATTATAGCTATGCTTGTTCATTCTGCTATGAATTTCCTGTACCATACGACCTACATACTGGAGTTTGCAATTGCACTCCAATAAGTATATGACAAACGTTGACATACAATTCAGAGGCTGATCAATAGGGAACTCCTCACCCGTAATATTTGAACAAAATGTATTACATCCCACCGGGATCATAACACAGCACATACATCTGGATGTTCCAAATCAAAATGTGCCCTCCAAAGTTCCACTCACGCTAGTATTTCTCTAGAAAGAGTTTAAAGGTATTTGTGTCTAAGGTAGGGTTAATGAAGCAAAGTTTGGTACAGATGGGTCTGGAGAGGTATGTTTGAAAATGGGTTTGGGATGATATATATTTTGGAGGTAAATTATTTTTTTTTTTAATTGAAGCCTCCCTTTTATATAAAATAAATGTAAAAAAAATATATATGTTACTAGTGATTGTCTTCTAGTGTTATAACATTATAGCACTATAATTTTATGTGGTAATATTATGGGTATTTTAATTGAAATCATGTGTTTTTATTCATTATTTTTTTTAATGAATTAAATTTGATTTTCTTATAAAAGGTTCTAATGTGTTAATCTAATCTATGCACCTGAGGAAGGAGGTGGACCTCCCCCGTAACACATAGTGCTGTTATATATCTTCTAGTGTTGTAATAAATAACTTTCATTTTTTATGATTTTTTTTTGTTTTACTCCTGACCAGCGCAAGACTTGAAGACACATTTTTTTCTGACTCTTGTGTGTTCATTCAGTTCCCAGCATTGGTTGGAGCGTGCGGTCTTGCAGTAGCGATCAGGTGTGCCAGGTAGAAGGAACAGTTTTCAGTGACTTGCAGGCAGCACATGAGACACTATCAGGCTTTTACTCAGCGTGGTGCCTATTCAGCACAACGTGAATAGGTGAGTGGATATTTTACCCAACCATTTTTATTCATTTGTTACCTACAAATCACACACATGGAGCACTTTCATTTATCTTTTATTAGAAATGGATCGTTGTGAATAGTTTAATGTCATTTATAGAAAACTGGATGCAGCTTGGAAGAGATTCAATGATGAGCATAATACCTAGTATCACCCATTGAATTCTTATATTGTTGCTTTGATGGGTGAAGATCAAGGAAAGGGTTAAATGCTGCACTGCTGTTAAAGAAAATCAAAAGCCAAGTGGATAGGAATCGTGATCTTTATTCGTCTATAACTTTCAGAGATTTTTTGCCTTCTTCAGTACAAAATTCACATGTGATTTTTGGTCCTGAAGAAGGAGAATAATCTTTGAAATGCATAGACAAATAAAGATCACAATTCCTCTACATTTGGTCTTTGATTTTCTTCAATGGCAATGTAGTGTTTAACCCTTTCCTTGATCTGCACTTATCTTCCACCGGGTAGCTGCAGCAGCCATTGGTTCAGGTTTATAATGTGGTTGTGACTTTCAAAACTACTACAGGTGAGTCTTCCTGATCACTTTATATCTACTATTCTACTTGGGTAAGACCCTATCTGTGCTTTTGTGTCTCCCTCAATTTGTTTATATTGTTATTATGTAAAATCTCTTAAATGTCATTGGATATTTGTGCACCACACACAGGTCTATTGCTCATAATTTTTAGTAGTGACATTTAAACTATGTCAGCAAGTTCAAATTATCTTTTAAAATTGTACCGCTTTAAAATTGGCGTTTCACTATCTTTTTAGTGCAGACTTCACATGTTCTTACATACTTCCCTCCTCAGTTGACCTTATTATCTTAGTTTTCTGAGAAGGTTTATGTAACCAGATGCTTTTTTTAATATTTACATGCCTAATTACTTCTCAAGGATCAATCTAACTTAATGCCATCTCCATTTACAGGTAGAGAAAATATTACCTTGGCTATCCTTACTGGGTTGCTGTTGCTGATCTCAATAGTGCATCATGCTTGAATTGTTTTACCCTCTGGTATCCTGATAAGTGGACCTTTCACTGTAGTCATGTGCCCTGAACCACATTCTCAATTTGCAGGATCTGTTCCCAAAGAATATATCACTGAATTAAAAGTGTTAGTTCAAAATCCAGTGAGGCAACAAGAACCTATATAAATCTGGTTCAAGAGCTGAAGATTCAGATCAGAAAACGGGTCATGAACTTAAAAGCTCTCTAACAAATCTACTTCATCGGATTTTTAAACTGGGGTATATAGTATAATATATTTGTAAATATAAATATAACGTCTTTGTAGAAGTAGCTCACAAAAGAGATGATACTAAGGGGTTTAATAGTTCAAATCTTTCTCTCATATCCTATTGATGATAATTGTGAAGAAAACTGCAATATGTAGATGATTTTGCTAATACTGTATTATGTCGCAGATCTTTCCATGCAAATTCACAGAGAAAATATGCTGCAAATGAACACAGTGTGGATTTAGCCTTAAGATTCTGTTCACCTGTGCTTTTAGTTTGTCTCTTGTTCTGAACACATTAATTTATGGGGCTTCATATAGTCAAAGTTACACTTTAATCTTTTCCTTAGTCAATCATTTTTCTTTTGTTTCTTCATAGGCTGCCCACAGATTAAATAGAATATTTAATTGTGGCTGAGTTTTAGCCACTTAAAGAAATGCAAGTGAAATGCATATCAGGGTGTGTAGTGCAAATTAAGGAGTTACTTAATGTTTATTAGTATATGCACTTGTCCCATTGCAATTTAACATGTTTTTCCAAAAATAAGACCTCCCCCTTGCTTTTTCAGAGCAAGGCTTAAATATAAGCCCTAACACGAAAATCAGCCCTAGTCGCGATTAAATAATGAAGTGTCTATGCAGATAAAAAAGTTAAAGAATACTGCAGGACACTTCATTATAGACAGCAGACACCCCACCATCATTCTCACCACATGTCGAGTAGGAATCCAATGGATTGTACACCCACACACATTAGATCTCACACCCGCACACATCAGATCACACACACAATCACCAATCAGATCGCTCACAGTCACTTACCACATCCAGCGATACCGATTTCTTCTAGCCGGCAGAATCCTAAGACACTGTGTGGTGGAATGCAAGGACCTGTAGCTGCGGGTAGAATGCTTACAGGACCTGTGATGGATAACTTCCTCCCATCTTTCCCTGTGGCTAGAGGCATTCTGTACCGCCAGATGTGGTGAGTGACTAGTGAGTGTGTGTGCACGATCTGATGTACTGTATGTGAGTGCATCGTCCAGAAGCAGGGGAGGACCGCGTGCAGCATACCTGCTGAGAAGGACTGCCCAACATCACAGGGAGGATCTGGGAGACACGCAGATGTCCGGGGTCTGGTCAGTATAAGTCTCCTGGAAAGGGGGGGGTCTGCTTTTTTTGGGGAGTAAACACCCCAACCATATTTTTCCAAGAATAAGACCTACTCCAAAAATAAGCCCTAGCGCTTTTTTGGGGGCAAAAAAGTACGAGAGTGTCTTATTTTTGAAAAAAACCCGTAGAGCTTTAATTCTAAACTTTACCTTAGGCATTTAGCCAGTGTTCATTCATGTATCCAATCTGCTGTTTTAATATTTTGGTGCCATATGTACTGCTGCTCATACAATCCAACCTCTGGCACACTGTTTTCTGTTTTTGATTTTTGTTTTTACCTGTTAGCTTATGATAATATAGTTTATGATATCTGTTTTTGGATTATAATTTCAGACAGTGTGAACACGGTACTATTTATTATGAATGAATTAATTAATCTTTTTTGTTGTTTCCTTTTCCATTTTGTCATGTAATCTGTGCCTTGAAATGGTTTAAAAAAGCATTTCTGACATATTTGTTTAGGTTATGCTTACATTGAGTTCATTGTGTAGTAAAAATAATCTTTGAATACATTTTTTTACAGGCCAAAACGACTAGGGCAGTAATAATTTACACATATATATATATTTATATATATATATACATATATATATATATATATATATATATATATATATATATATATATATATATATATATATATATATATATATATATATATATATATATAAATATAAAAAAACAATTCAATACCTTGTATAAATTATTGTTCTTTGTCACCAGTTTTTAAGATCAGTAACTTTTTTCCATTTATGAATTTTTAGAATAGTTTCATTTTTTTCATGCTTAACTGTAGTTTTCATGCTTACATTTTTGTGGTATATATAAAATGTTGATTGTTTTTTCTGCACTTTTTTTTGCTCACCATACAAAAAATAAGGCTACAGTATATTACTAATGACTGAAAAAATAAAATAAAGTACAACTCTTAAAAATTAGCAAAACAAATAAATTTTCTTCCAAATTTCCAATTTATTAATTTTTCACTTATTTTCTTCCATCTAAAACTTAAGTGTCAAACATATTGTAATTCAGCAAATATTGAATGGGTTATCCATTATAAAAAATAATTCCTTAGTTGCTCCAGTGTCCATCATAAAATAAAAATGTTTTATTCTCATCTCCTGGAGCTATATCATTTCTGCAATGTTGGTGCCATGATTATAGGTGGTTACCTGACATTGTTATGTCTGTTGGGCACTACAGCCTCAAAATTTAGTGAGAGCTAAGTTGCACCCAAAAAAATACTGAAAAGCTGCAGCCAATTAGCAGCAGCAACTAATTGGCTGCAGTGGTCATTTGGTATGATTGAAATCACAGCACCATCATGACAGAAACAGCCCAGCTCTTGGAGGTATCTATTGTTTTAATTTTATCATGGACACTAGGCGGAACAAAAAGGGGTTGCCCAAGCTGGGGTTGCCCAACCATTATAAACTGGTATAGAATAGTTTCCAAATTACTTGAACCTTAAAAATCAAAAGTATGGCTTTCCTTGTAGGCTGTGTTAATATGTCCTTGATAATTTAAAGACATTATATTTTCCTTTTTGTAATTCTAACCTTTGTAAATAGGATGCTAACCATTATTTTTAGAAACTTAATTTCACTATAAAAAAGTAAAAAACTATGGCACTTTTTGTATTGTTTTAGGTCATTTATTTTATTTTTATTTAAGGTCAAATCACTCAGAAATACATAAAGAGCCTAAGTACTTCTATTTTCCCCAAACTGGAAATGTGATCCTAAATTAGTAAAATAATCGTTTCCTGCCAAGTTTTGCAATGGTGCCTATTAGAGCCTTGGCTAATAATAAATTTACTCATGACATGACATTTAAGTGGTATCTTTGCTTTTCAATAATTAGTTGTGTAGATTGGCAAAGATTAAAAAAGTTTAAATTCTAAATATTTTCCATCATTTAATTGTTTATAATGTTACCATGCCATTAAAGCGAATTTGGACTGTTAAAAACAGCAACATGAGTTAAACTTCTACTTGTGTAATGTAAACATAGGCACCATATAGCTTAAAGGTACTAAAGCTGAGATGAATGATCAACGTAATAATAAAACAAGGTCGGCACATGGGCAGTTCATTTTGTGATCCCCATATTGAATCAAAATATACTTGTCAGATTAATTTGGCTGCTTAGCAAAATGTTAGTCATAGTTAAATAGAGAAAATGTAATTTCTTTTTTAAGATATAATGGTTGTATTAGAATGCTTCCATATAAGGTATTTTCATTTTTTTCGTTGGAATTATTAAAAATCTAAGAGTGTAATCACAATATATTATGATTAATGCTATTCAAATGATAAAATAGTACAAAGTGGTAGATATTATGCTTTAAATAATCTGTACTGTTGAAAGAGAATTTTGTTTTAAGATGTATTATACCACCTTTTGTTTCATTTTAAAGTTATACAAGCAAAGGAACAGACCGGTTCCTCAACTTTAACCTTTTCTAACTCAAGTTATGTGATGCAGGTAAAAGTAAGACAATTTCACTGAACAAATAATACTGTTCTTCAATCAAAAACATTAAAGGAATTGTCTACACAGGATGGAATCAATTTGAAGCAAATTGAATTCTAGCCAAATTTTATTAAGTTTGCAGGTCACAGTAAATTAGAACAATTTGTGATTCAAATAGCTTGAATCACTAAAAAAAATACCTTATTCCTTTTTTACACATTGCAGAACATTGCATTAGTAGGAGAAGGCTGACACAATGTCAGGCGCGACAGCTCAGATTTACCGGTAATACCTTGAAGCTATCACATTCCATAGAATAGAGCATCCGAATAAAGAGGACAATCATTTTCTATCTAAATGCCTACACAGGGAATGCAGCAGCAATTTTAGCATAATTTTAGATTAAATACAGCACTGCACAAAATATATAGAGGCTTAATGCATTAATGAAATGCCAAACCAACCCCAAAAAAAGGAAAAAAGTGCAAGCCCAAATTGTAAAATATTAAATTTTTATTGTTAAATTATTAAAATATAAACAAATAGGAAAGAGACCCCAGACACATTGTATATAAAAACAAAACACAATAAAGGGGAACAGGCAGACACCTGACATTGATTATATTCACTAGGATTATACATACTATGTGTTGTGTAAATTGACCTCTTATATATACAGTATATATATATATATATAAAATTACATGTGAGTGTGAGGGGAGTGGCTGAAACCAGAAAACAGCTGAACTCTGCCAGGGAATACATCATGCGCTTAGAACTGGGGATACTATACTGCTTGATTTTATAATTCAAGGGGTTGTCAAGGTTTGAGATGAAAGTTTGCAGTCTTTATGACTGCAGGCTTCTAACTGCTCACAGTGCTTGCACTGCACACTTTTAAGACTCTCCCATGCCAGAGTCAAGAGTGGACAGCGTTTTTGTGACCTCTCGCTCTCATCGCTTTCACCAGAGAATCCTGACATCATGCAGTTAGTGTGCTGTAAGAATTTAGAAGTCAGCAGTTACATAGTGACTGCAGACGCATCACAAACTTGGTCAACCCCTTTAATCCTTCTAACATAAAACATAAAACATAGTAACAGTTCACTTGTCAGATGGCACAATAGTATATTAAAAGAGGTTATCCACTACTTTAACAATGATGACCTATACTGATTAGGTGACCTGATCATGCTGTGACGCCACCCTTACTTGTAAGACATGAGTACAATTTATCACGGGTTGCCGGCTCTGCACTTTATTTAAGCCAGCTGTCAGCATGACAGCTTGCTCAGAGCATACCTGGCTCCCATTATGGGGAGTGGCAAAAAGCAGCTGACCGGGAGATATGTCGGACTGCCACATCAGGGGGCCTGACGGTGCACTCCTGCTGGTTGTGCCCAGGGGACATACCATGCTCGATCTCCTCTCTAGATACGCCTCTGCCTTAAAGCAGTCTCCCTTGTTGTGTACTATGAAAATATTTTTGCTTCAGTGCACTATCAAAGTAGAATCTCATAATGGAAAGAAAAATAACTCAATTTCTATGGACTTACAAAAATTCTACAACACAAATATCCAGTTACTGAACCTGGACAAAAACTAATAAAAAATATAATAATGTCTGAATTGGTATAAAGGTGTTGGCATTCATTACATAGCAATAGATAACAGCATCATTTCCTATCGTAGACATGTTCAGTGCACTAAAAAGTAATTTTAAAATATGATTGTATATAGATGTATAAGCTGTCATGATAAGGTTCTAAATAATGATAGCAACAAAGGTATAATTACATTACACTGTATGTGAATAATAACTGATTCGCTTTTATGCTATATACCACCTTGTTCAGTACAGGTAATTTGTCAGTTACATTGTATCTTCATTAGTGCTAAGTGCTAATTTTAATTTTAAAGGGAGCATGAAGGAAGCAATTGTAATCATTTCACAAATGCCACTAAAACTGTATGTCAGGAGTAATTGGAGAATGCATTGAAACATTTCTCGATGTGGAAAAAAATGGACATTGAAAAGCTGAATTTTTGCTTTTACTCAGAAAGTGGAATCTTTACCATAGAAATAAAATGCTGGCAAGCAAGCTCTACACATGAAATATCTGTTTTTAAACTAATGATACACGAATCTTCCTTATTGATTGGAAAATATATCCACTGAAAGTTTCCGAAGAATAAAAACAATTATCTGAGGATATGTGGAGCTCAGTTGTGACCCACAATATATCCGCTTTGATCCACAGCAATAATATAAAGCATTAGCCACAATACCTGCTTGCATTTACTGAGAATCTTGCAACTTTCATTTAATAAGAGTGTTTAAGAGATGCAGTTTTTATGTCTCTGTGTCTTCTTTTATTTCTCTTTATATGATAATTAAGGTTCATATGGGGTTGTATAGTCATAGCTATGTCTAGCCTTTGGAATCCTTGAATTACAGATTTATACTCTTGTTTGTGTGAACACCAATAGGTGGTAAGGCATATGGCTCAATGCTCTAAAGGTGGTTGCTCCAATAATCCTTAAGTTATATATTTATGCCACCACACTTTATGGTAAAAAAGTGTGTATTTCAAAGACAAATGGAAAATTAAACAGATTTTAAGCTCACCGCTGCTGTCAACCTGAGGATCACATCACAATCATTTGCAACTCTCCTGAGCTGAGAGGGAGGGTACGCTCACGCGAGCATATGACGCGGACAACTACAATGAGAAAAAAATCTTGCATTGCACTTGGCCCCATGTGAGACATGCTGCAGCTCACATCTGTGAGTTTTTCCTCAGCCCTAATCGGTGTGAAGAAAATATTGCAGAATGCTGAAATTGTCAGTGAGAGGTGTGTTAATCGCACCCATACAAGTCTATGGGTGCGAGTGAAACATCGGACTGCACTAGGATGACATTCGAGTGCAAAGCAATAATTGCATCAGCGGACAATGGAGGAGTTGAGGAGATTAATCCCACCTTTTCCTCTGCAACTGAGATCCGATCGCAGGATTAGATCACAGTTTGATGACACTCAGCTCACTCTGGCAGCACAACAGGAGCCAGGGGTCATTAGGATAAATAACGCATCCGATGAACTCGTATCGGATGCCCTACGCTAGTGTGACTCCAGCCTAACAGTGTGTATGTTACAATCAGCTGAGGAGAGTCACCGATTATTGTGATGCAATCCTCAGGCTGGCAAACTTTAGACTTCTTCTGATTGCTGTCTGAGTTGGTTTTTCCAACTAAGTGATGATTTTTCATGTAATCATGGAGAGCCAAAGTTCCTTAGATATGCAATAGAGGAAATCCGCAGCATACATGTAGACTATATTGGGTACATGTATCTGTGAAAACACGTCTGCCAGAACACATTTGTTCGACATAGACATCTGAATGAGGTTTCAGGCTATGTCCGCACGTTGCTTTTTACCTGCTTTTTTGCTGCTTTTTCAACTGCAGCGTTTAATGCCAAAATGGTTGTGTTCTGCTTTTCAAGCAAAGTCTATGGGAATTTGGGTTTCTTGTCTGCACTATGCTGTTCAAACTGCAGCCTTTTTGTTGCAGAACTTTGGTCAAAAACTCAGCTTTGCAGTGCAAAACCCAAATGGCAAAAACAATTGACATGTGAAAAGGTTTTGGTACCGTGTTAGCCAGTTGAAAAATTACTGAATGTTCTCAGTGAGAGGAACAAAATTATAATCTTGTGATACCTTTTAATGGCTAACTAAAATAAAATAAAGTGATGTTAAAAAGCAGGCTTTCGAGAATCTCGAAATCTCGAATGTCTCGAAAGCTTGCTTTGTAACATCACTTTATTTTAGTTAGCCATTAAAAGGTATCACAAGATTATAATTTTGTTCCTTTCACTGAGAACATTCAATAATGAAGCATAATAACACTATATAATTTATTAAATCATTATGATGAGCATATATTTTTTAATTTAGACTAAATTAAAATGGAATAAAAAGAAAGGTGTAGGAAGTGTGAACTGTAAGTTGCAGTATACTATACATTAATATTTATTGCAATAACGTCATATATGAACATGTGAATAATAACTACAATCTAAGTGGATATCGACATTGTCCCAGCATGTTACCAGCATACAAACACTATGCGGGCCCACATGGCTGGGGCACTGCCTATATCCCTAAGTAGGCTTAATTTGCTGTTGGATTCAGCATGGTGTTTTTCCTTTCAAACCTGTTAATCGGGTTACACTGACCACTTGAAGATAGAATGGTTGCTATTTTTAAACCACAGTAAGAAATCCTATGAAAAAAAGCCTTTGATTCCATTTGTATGAATTAGGAATAGAAATGATATATATGTGCACAAATAAAAAACACAGTCCAACATCGTGTAATAGATGTAGGGTTATTTTCTCACTCACATGAGACATTGAAGATACTGCTGCAGCACTTTCTTTTGATTACTGCAATTACCTTCATGGCTTGTGGTCTGTGTAATATAAAGCTGCTGTGTGTTTCAATACACTGATTGCGTCTTTCAATGCTTGCACATGAAATTTATAGACTCTGTGTTAAAATGGCTTTGTTCTTCCCCATGTGAGGGATTCAAAATATACATCATATATGGTATTTTTACATGCCAAACATTCCTGCATGAATTTGTATATATTTTTTATAGCTTATTAATAAAAGAATTATTTAGTCTGCAAATATATGCATTTTTATGATATATTTATAGCTCTTGAATATATGTTTGGATGGGTGAACCAAAGTTTTCTTAACAGATTATCACACTGATATTTTTACATTGTGTGTGTAACTGTTTAATTTGGAAAATCAGCAGTAAATTGTTATCCTCTTTGGATAATCCCTTTTAAAATTGAAGGGTCCCCTGACAATAAGCAAATTAAAGGGTGATTCAATAATAGGATGACAAAAGTCACCTTTAACAAATTATGTAGACCAACAATTTGAAATCCCTATAGTGTCAGATGCTCCAGAGACAGAAAAATCAGCGTAGCTGCTCTATGCTCCATCTAGCCAATGAAGGTACTAAGTAATGATTAATATAAAGTTTCTATTTTAGACAATTTCTTTAATTGAACTCATTGCTGTTAGAACTTCGTCTTTTGTTGCTGTTTTAGCATTTATATAAAACAAGCCAACTACAGTACCTGAATGACAAAGTTACCAAATAACATTAAGGGAGTTTTCCAGGATGCAAAAGGTTAACAAAATGAACTGTAAATGTGATAAAACCCAAAAGGTATTCCATGTCCTTACCTTCATGGTTGTATAATGTTTGAATGGTTTGGGTCTGTCCTGTTTACGAAAGAATTGACATACTGAGGGTACAATAACATCAAGCAGTTATGACGGCTAATATAGATGAGCAAATAAATTCTGCACAAAGTTTGGGACAAGTAAATAAGAATTTGTCAGAGTTTGCAAATCTAAATAATTTGCAATTACTTTCAAACGAATCTCCTAAAATAGCTATGAGCCATGCTACAAATAACTTTGGGTGCAGCTTTGTAGGCTCTCAGAAGGCTTTGCACCTACAATATCCCATAGCATAGCGTATATGACCATTAGGCATGTCAGAGATGATTAATAACTGTTAGCCATGATAAAAGTCCAAGAAGGAGGTGCTACTGCTCTTTTTCTGGGGAATGTAGATAGGAAATAGGACCTCAAAGCTCAGTCTTTAGACATAGTGCACATTGTGAGGATGAATGTGTGAATAGAAAAGAATAGATTGATTTTCAAGAAATTTAGAGAGCGAGATGGATGGAAATTGGATGTACTGATAGGGTATGTTAGCATGCTGAGTTTTTGATGCTGATATTTTCTGCGTCAAAATCTGCACCTTATGGCAGAAAAAAAACACCAAAATATCACACATTTTCTGGTGCATTTTGGTGCACTTTTTGGTGCATTTTTGTTATGACATACTTTTTTTGTGATATCACTAGCTGAAAGGGTTACAAAACGCGGGAAAAAAAAATCACCAAAAATTGAAATGCTGCTGGGTTTTTTTTGCACCCAAGGAAAAAATAGGCAGAATGTGCACAGCACTTCAGAATTCTCATTGATTTGGCTGGCATAAGGATAGACATGCATTTCTGTCACAAAATTGCAAACAAAAATGCATCTAAAACGCATAAAAAATGCAGTTTGCACACACAGGCACAATTTGCTAGGCTTTATTCTCATGAATGTATTTTGGGTTCATGCACTGTCCTTATGGAAAATGGAACACACATAGACCCATTGTTAGGCTACGTGCTGGTGTACATGGGTTATTTTTCACATGGATGTCTGATTTACAGCATGTTTACGAGTTGTTACTTGCCACATTCTTCTTTCGTGTTTTCTTTGCCATGAAAAAACGTAGCAGTTTACTGTACCAGCAAAGTGAGAGATTTCTGAAATCTCATGCACACACTTTTTTCTTTGCAGATTTGAGTCAGTTTAAAAAATTTAGCATGTCAATTATTTCAGTGTCTTTGCAGCTTTGTTACCTATTTAGATGACTGTATGTTAGGCTAAGACCCCACTTTGCATTTCCACCTGCGTTTTAGGTGCTTTTTAGGTCCATTTTGAGAAGCACTTTTTTCATGCCAAAAGGCATGCGTTTTGATTTCCCAGCAAAGTCTATGGAAAATGGGGATTTCTAGACCGCACTTTGCGTTTCTAAACACTGCGTTTAATTTGCATATTTTGTGGCAAAAACCATGCGTTCAGAGAAGCAGCATGTCAATTGTTTGCCATTTTGGGTGCGTTTTGATAACATTGAAGTCAATGAGAAGTTGCAAAAACCAAGATTCCTTCAAATTCCTGCGTTTTACCTGCTTTTTATGTGCAGAAAACATGCGTTTTGGACTACCAAAATGCATGCTTTATGGACATTAAAATAATGATTTCATATGTCCCTTTACACACACACATAGTCCGACAATTAAATTAAAAAAAATTATAATTTATTGCTATTTTTGTAATAAACAGTATATTACCGCTATAATTTTATTCAATATTTCTATTTTCTTTATTATTTCTAAAAATCTATATGTGTTCCTTTTTTTTCTCTTTTTTCATTGTGTTGGACAGATTAAACTTTATTTAGCAGTGTCTTGATGTTCAAAACGCATCTGTCAAAATGCAGGTGAAAATGCATGTAAAAAGTGCTGAAAACGCATCTAAAATGCGGTAAATAAGCATGCGTTTTCAGCACTAAATTTCTGAAAAAGGCAACTTTGGTCAAATCAATTAAGCCCAAAACGTGCATTTAGAACTGCAAGTAGGTGAACACAAAGTGGGGTCTTAGCCTTAAAAACACATAAAAAGGCAGGCATTTAAGTAGCAATAACAGTGAAAATGCATGTCCTCTAGGCCTGTTTTACACATCAGTAAAAAACTGACATCTGATTCATGGCACACGTGGGTTGTGCAATTTGTGAGACGTGATCCATTATCTGTGATAGAACATGGAGGTATACTCACCTGTCCCCGCTCCTGCTGTCCGTGGTGCTGAACTCTTCGGCTCTGCTGTGCTTCCGCTCCCTGCTGCAGCTACTCCCGGGTCAGCTGTGCCTGCATACGTTAATATGCATGCCAATAATTAGCCAGCTTTGAAGCAGCAGCATGCAGAGGCCAGAGACAAGCAGCGCAGGAGAAGGTGAGTTAAAATTGCTTTTTATTTTCAATGTCCGTGTTTTTCTGGTATGTGTTTCACCAAAGTGTGGCCTGTGGGACATCAGTGGTGCCAGAAAAAAATGGATATATCTCCGTGTGGCAATCATGGACACGCGTGTACACCGCACGGAGACATGGTCAGTAAAAAATCACTGATGTGTGTGCAGACCCATTGATTATAATTTGTCTGCGTATTTCTGTGATTCTGGTACATATAAAAGCTAGCACATATGCATCAGAATCACTGATGTGAGAAACAGGCCTTAGTCCCCTTTCACACGTCAGTGATTCTGGTACGTTTGTGCTTTTTTTTAAACGTACCAGAATCACTGACATACACAGACCCATTATAATGAATGGGTCTGCTCACACATCAGTGATTTTTCACTGCACGTGTCTCCGTGCGGCATACCCACGTGTCCGTGATTGCCGCACGGAGACATGTCCATTTTTTTCTGGCATCACTGATTTCCCACGGACCACGCAGTGGTGTGGTCCATGAAACACGTGCCAGAAAAAAACGTGCTTCTAAAATAAAAAGCATTTTAACTCACCCGGTTCCAGCGACGCTCTCTGCAGCCTGTTCTCCCTGCTGCTTCTGAGCCGGTTCATTACTGTCGCGCATATTCATTATGCACGACACAGCCGACCCGGAAGCAGCTGCTGTGGGGGTCAGCGCCGGCCTGATGCTGCACCGCGGGAGCGAACAGCACCATGGAGAGCGGGAGCGTGCACAGGTGAGTTAATCTCTAAGTGCAATCACGGGCCACGGAGAATGGAGCCCGGATTGCACTTAGACAACCCACGTGTGCCGTGATTCATGGCACACGGAGGGACATATGCATGTTTTACACGCCAGTGAAAAACGTCAGTGTTCTTCACTGACGTGTGAAACGGGCCTAACACAGCATTTTTCCTGCCAACACCCGAGTGTTTTCAGCATATGCTACTGCTGTAAATACTAAACATGTGCACATACACTAAAGGGCAAGACTAGTGCAGTAAATGGTAATTCCTTCCTGCAGGTGTCTGCTATGCTGATGAGTACTTACTTCATCAGTCTGGGCATTACAGTGGTATATGGACCATGAAATATGCCTATATAAACCCCGACTTAAGACTACTTTACACACTGCGATATCGGTCCCGATATCGCTAGTGTGGGTACCCGCCCCCATCTGTTGCGCGACACGGGCATATCGCTACCCGTGCCGCACAACATCGCCCACAGCCGTCACACATACTTACCTGTCCGGCGACGTCGCTGTGACCAGCGAACCGCCTCCTTTCTAAGGGGGCGGTCCGTGCGGCATCACAGCGACGTCACTGAAACGTCACTGAACCGCTGCCCAATAGCAGCGGAGGGGCGGAGATGAGCGGGACGTAACATCCCGCCCACCTCCTTCCTTCCGCATAGCGGCCGGGAGGCAGGTAAGGGGAGCTTCCTCGTTCCTGCGGCGTCACACGCAGCGATGTGTGCTGCCGCAGGAACGAGGAACAACCTCGTTACTGCTGTAGTAACGAGATTTGAGAATGGACCCCCTTGTCGCCGATTAGCGATTTTGCACGTTTTTGCAACGATGCAAAATCGCTTATCGATGTCACACGCAACGGCATCGCTAATGCGGCCGGATGTGCGTCACGAATTCCGTGACCCCAACGACTCCGCATTAGCGATGTCGTAGCGTGTAAAGCCCGCTTTAGGCGTGGATCTGCTGCTGTCAGATCTGCATTGCAGTCCCAAAGTGCGCACTTGGATTTGCATTCTTTTGGCATCAGTGAAGTGTTTGCTTTTTTGCCCTCACAATTATGGTATTTTCTGTGTCAAACTACAAAAATTTAAACACAACATCACTGTATATTCTAGTTCAATCAGTTACTAATTAGTTAGGCACAACACTCAATGACCATCGCAGGTTTAGTGGTGCCTCATTTATAAATTTCTAGTAAGAAAGAGTGGTGATAGATGAGTTAATGTCAAAGAGAACACTTATGCTGCATCAGCTGCCATATAAGCATGTGAGAGCCTAATGCAAGCAGCAACAGCAGCAGCATTGTCGGCATTAGACTTCCAGCCACTGGTAGTTGTGCAGACTACAGTTTTTTTCTGTTGCCTTGTGTAGGCATACTATTTAAGAAAAATGACATATTTTGTAAAATTATTACTTTATTTTAAAAAATAACCATTATCAATATTTTGAACACAATATTTGTTTAATTCTATTTTTTTGCTTATTGAAAAAAATAGACATGCTGCTTTCAAAACTGCAATCATCTTTCATTTACCATGTCAGGGTGTCTTTCTACATTTTATCTTACTGTGACTACTTTAGGCTGGATGGTGGGTAGAACTAGTGCTCCCCTATTGGCCAAGATTGAAAAGCCCTGGAGTGGGGATGGGTGGAGGATGACCTTGGTGATCAGTAACAGGTTGCTATTTGTCTAGGGTTTTCAGTTACATGTGAGAGTGTGGTAAGAAGTTGTATGCCACTCTTTTTAGTTAAACATGTTCTGAAAGTCTGGATGCAAAGATTAGCAGGTTTTTTTTATTTATTTATTTACACACTTATTTCCTTTTTTACAGATTAGGATTGTCTCTGCAATTTTTAGTCCTTAGTGTCTAAACAACCATGATTCTTTTTGTCATATCTGACAGTTTCACCATTCTCAGTCAACTCAACAGATGGACATCAGCATATTTTTCAAGCAAGCAAGCATATTTTGCATATTTCAGAGTAAGGCTAAGTTCACACACTGCGTTTTTTTTACGCTGCGTTTTTGTGCGTTTTTGGCCACTTTGGTCAAAAAAACGCGTAAAAAAATGCGTTTTTACCGCGATTTGGTGCGTTTTTGGCTGCGTTTTTGATCTCTGCGTTTTGCTGCGTTTTTCCAATGCATTGCATGGGGGGAAAACGCAGAAAAACGCAGGAAAGAATTGACATGTCCATTTTTTTTTTCAAGCTCAAAAACGCAGCTTAAAAAAAAAGTTGTATGCGAACAGCAAAAATGAAAACTCATAGACTTTGCTGGGGAAGCAAAGTCATGCAGTTTTGAGGCAAAAAATGCACCCGAAAAACGCGCAAAAACGCCGCAAAAAAACGCACTGTGCGCACATAGCCTAAAACTTAGCGATCAAGATAAGTTTTTGGCCCCTCAGAAGGTGTGCAAGCAGTTTCTCCAGAGTGATAAGGGAACAAATGATAAGAAGCCTTTGGGTATACTTATGGTTTGGCAAGAGCAGAGATCATTCCAGTGATTTACTTTGTACAGTGAAAATTTCTGGATACAACAAGAAAAATAAATATTAATTAGCGTATCCTAGTCTACCATCATATATAAGCCTAGTCCCTCATTCAGTACCAGTTTACCTTGAATTAGCCTCTTTTTAAGAACAACATTATGAAGAGGAACAAAATAGCAGCAACGATAAAATTTTTGAAGTTTAAGATGTCTCAGATCGTAAGGTTATTTGACCAGCATGAGTTGAACGATTTGGCACAAGCACTCCTAGCATCAAAACTGCTTGAGAAAATGGGCTTTATTACGGAGCAAAGGTTCTTAGTTTCACTTCAGAGAAAGTGCATTTCTGCAACACTTTTGAAGTGACAGTGGCTTTGTGTATTGCCATAATATACATGGGCTAATTAAAGAAATACAAATTTAAATCTATAGCTCAAATGAAAGGAGACTGTTCATTGATAACTCACAGCAAAGCTTAAAGTGTGTTCTCCTCCACAATGGCATTTTTTTTGGTGCTGTCCCAATTGACTATTTAGTTTCTCTTTATGAAGAACACAGAAGCATAAAATGTGTAATTTGAGTTGTGGCAAAATCAGAATCACAATTGGATCATCTGTGCTGACCTTAAGATGACCAAGTATCTTTGTTTTTTTGTGTCTGTTGGACAACAGAGCTTGTGAGAAGCCTTGGGTGATGAAGAATTGGCCTCCAATATCTGACCTCAAACCTGGATATCTAAATATTTCACATGTGCCACTTATTCACAGAAAGGACATTATATTCCCGCCTCTCCACATTAAACTGGGTCTTATGAAGCAATTTATTAAAGCTTTACCAACTGAAGGAGACTTTCAATTACTTAATTTTGGCATTTCTTAGACTGTCATTTGAAAAAATAAAAAGGCTGGTGTGTTTGATAGTCCAAAGATTTGGCAGCTCACTAAAGATGAACATTGTGACACTTTCATAACTCCAAAAGAATGCTTGGTAGTCATTCAAAGACCTTTTCAAGGACTTTCTTGGAAACTCTAAAGCAAACAATTACACTAAAATTATCCAGAAACGCTGAGGAAGCTATATTTGGTTGCAACATAAGCATGAATTTTCTGCATAGTCATCTTGCCAACTTCTCTGAAAAATTTGGTATAGTCACTGATGAGCAAGGTTAATATTCCATCAAGATTTGAAGGTCATGGAGGTACAGCATCAGGGTAGATGAGATGTACATATAACTAGAGATTAGCAAACCCAAAGTTCAGTGTTCGTACCGAGCACAGACTTTACCTAAGAAACAGAGTTCTGGTTTGGAATTTGGGTGCTTTACGTATGATGATCAATAGAGTGAGCATTGCTGTGCTTGGATACGCTTGGTGCTCAGCCCAATGTGAGCCACTTATTGTTTGAATGGCTTTCATGGGGATATTAACAGCATTATCAAATGTAGTGTGCGCCTAAAAAAAAAAAATAGAATAACCCTGCTTACCCTTACGCAGAAGTGTTCTGTTTATGGCTGGCTGCATTTGGGCAGAGATCCAAACTGCTCAATTAGTGACTTCCATTGGGGTTCAGGTTAAGTCCAGATCCCCAACCAAACTTTATCTAAAGTGTGACTGAACCCGTGGAACCAAAGTTCAACTGGTACGCTCATCTCTACATATGACGGCTGACTATTGTTGGAGCATCAGGAGAGATTGCACTCCAGGAAAAGTTATATGCATACATTTTTACCCTAACTGCTTCTTAGTTGCTACATGCAAACAATTTCACTTACAGTAACAATAAATAGAATCCTTTGAATTAACAAATTAGCTTTAAATAAACATAACATTCAAGTGATTTTTTTTGCATTATTTTCCATTGTATTTTCATTCTGTATAGTTTTGAAAACAAAGCGAGGGTATCCTGTAGCTTAAAAAGTTGTTGTGATAAAGAGAAACTGGGTTTTTTTTTATTCAGAAGACAAAATGTAGTAAAAAAATAAGTGTTATATCTAATGCAATGAAAATTGTGTTCCCCAGTGTAATTATAAAATAATATTTTTAGTTTTAAAAAGCATTGAATAAAAATCCAACAGTGCAGTGTGGTTTATACAGGCTGTTTAGTGCCACCAATAAGCTCTACAAGTTAGGACTCAAGTAGCAGAAGTCAATAAGCCATGTTTCTGTTCTATCCATGATTTTTAAAGATAGTAGAAGTACCAATTGAAGTCTACAGAGCAGTTTGTATATCTGTATTTTCTTGGTAAACTGTGTCAGCAAAAAAAATCATGGGGACATGTCTGTATTGGGTCCGATTCATCTATAAAAATTAGCCATACTAGTCTATGGGTAGGTTAAATTCAGCGATATCACACGGATGTCACACACAAATATTGCTGTATATCCACTACAAGACAGACATTACTATGGCTGACTTTGTAATAAAAAACTTTAAAGGGGTTGGATACAGTGTTAGGAGACTACAAAGTGTCATATATCTTTTTTCAGTGCAATTAAAGGCTTTGGAGACTTTCAAATTGTGCCAAATTCATCACGATATGAATCAAATTTTTCTGCCAAACTAGACAAATCCAACTTAAAATATTTTTGAATATTACAATATTGTTTTTCAGAAACATGAAACTTAAAATAGTTAATATATTCTGTGTTTAATCTGTGGTTTCTTGTTGAAAAAAATACATATGTGATACCATTGGTAGTCAGTTTTGAGGGCACCAAGCAAAAAATCAAGTCCATGTAAGCAATGCCACTGCACATGGCACTAAGTTAAGATGCTGGAATGTTATAGTAAGTGCCATACTGGGGACTTAACGTAATATTTGTCTTCTTAAAACTGATAATATTCACATCTGTTTACAAATAAAGTTAACGACTTTTCTTTGCAGATTGTGTTGCTATTACTTTATTTACCCTCTGTATACCAGGTGTTAATGAAATAAAGTGTTAATATCAAACTGCAAACTATTCTTCTATAGTTGACAGTCCTCATAATGTTGCTCAGTCTGACTTAAGCTATACATGCACATGTCAATATATTTTATGACCTCTTACTAGTTCTAGAAATAGTCTCTGCTCACCATATACTTCCATATCACATCAAATAATACAATTCAAAGAAAACCATTGTAAAAATAAACTAAAATGTATCATTGCTCAAGGAAGGTTTTATGGAAAGTTCAACAATTGAAAGTGCTTGATTTAAGGAAGTTTTAAAAGCTCATATAGATAAAAGCAGGTACACTAAAATCATAAGGTAAAATGTGTCTTTATCTTTACTAGGAAAATGTCTCTATTTAGGGAAGTAAAAGCTGAACAATGGGAAAAAAAATACTCATTGTTCCTTATCTTTAAATAAGACTATGATATTACAACAATACATTCATTTCATTTCATTATATTTGTCCTGAGACAAATATATTCTAATGCCTTTCCAAAGATGGATAAAACTGTTTGTCTTATCTGTCGGTGCATTTCTGAACATTGACATAAGGTTAGATTCAATAGATAGTTTGGCCACAGGAGTGATAGTCAATATCCCACTACTATTTCAGGAATTGGACATAACTCAATAGCAACCACAGAAGCTGGGTGGTTTGATGAATGAAGTGAAGATCAAAAATATGCATTGAGGCATTTTATGACTAGAGAAGAGCAAACTCGAGGATCAGTTTTTGAACCAAACACCGACTTTAAAAACTAGAGTTTGGGTTCAGAGTTCGAATGTTGTACATGCGAACTTCACTTGTGCAAGCAGCGCTGTGCTCAGGTATGCTTGGTGCTCAGCCTCTTGCACTGTTTGAACAGCGTGCACTGGGGGTTTCAACAGCGTGATCTCATGTAGTGTGCACCAAAAAAAATTGAAAAAGCCTGCCCACCCACCATTGGAAGTGCTCTTCTTAAGGCTGGCTGTAAGTGGGCGAAGATTTAAACTGCCAATCAGTGATTTTGAACTAGGCTCCGTAAAGTTCAAACCAGTGGAGGTTCAGTTCGATTGCTGCTGTGGCGCTTCTGACCTGGTCAGGCACCACTGAGTACTGCACCCATGCTGGGACAGTACTTTCAGGTAATCCTAAAGGCCAGAATGAGGTGTGTGCGCACAGAAACATAGCAACCAGGTCTCCCACACCTTTAGAGGGGACCCTTGGGTAGTCTCGAGAGGAGGGCTAGCCTTCAAATCTTTTCAAAAGTTGGAGTGGAGGGGCTGGGAGCTAAAGTGCAGAGGTTGTCAGGAAGAAAGCAGGTGAACCAGTCTGGTAGTGGAGCGAGCCAGTGACCAAGGAGACGCACGCGCTGCCACTAGTCAAACCCTGCGCAGTGTAGTGACAGTTGGCGGGGGAGAACGGTCCCAGGTAATCAGAGAAAAGAGGTACTCCTGGTGACTAGGCACGCATGGGGTATAGGTCCCTAGAGCAGACTCCAGTGTAACTATCTGCTAAACCTGCCGGTGAGGGGAACTACAAGTACCTCACCAACCTACAGAGTCCGAACCTCAGCAGCAACGCAGGGACCCATAAGGAGACAGAGCCAGAAGCCATCTCACCTGGTCCACGCTGCCAGCAAACGGTCCAAAAAGGGAGAAAAGGCAGTAGCGACTCCCTGGATAGATCCCCATGGTACTTTAGGTCAGGGGGTTATCCGAAAACAAAAGTGCTAGGAAGGCGAGCTACCTGTTACCCTCAGACTGGCCCAAAGGATACCTTGTTCTACATGGTTTATTGCAGTATCGCCCGGGTGAACTCACAATAACATCAGAAACAGCAGCACAGTGAGTAGAGATGAGCAATGTTCGAGGTTTAAGGTTCGCCAATTTCATGTTCGAGTGATTTTGGGGGGTGTTCGAGTCGTTCGACGACCCCGAGCCTTTCGCTAAAGGTTCAACAGTTCGAGTAGCGTTCGAGAACAGTTCGATCAACAAAAAGCCTCGCTAGTTACTAACTGGCTTTTCACTGTAATAGTGTGAGTCACTGTGAATCTCGCTATTATCAAAATTCAGCGTATAGTGTGCGGGGGTTTAGATCAGTGCTGCTGCTGAGTGCTGAGAGAATGCCGATCGCCATTTTTTTTTCCCTAACCGCGTGTACAGTGGGGCGGGCCAGGCTGTCAGCCAATCACACACACACACAGCTAAGTGGATTTTTGCCAGACAAGCAAGGGCATGTGTCAAAGGCTGTGCATGTCACATGTCCTTGCCTTATAAGACACGGCCATTTTCCCCATCGCTGCCATTATCTCTCTGCTGCGTGTGGGTGACAGTCACCACTCCCGCTGCTGCTGCTGGAGTGTGCGCTATAGAGATACAGTGCAATCTACACAGCGCTTTAGGGATAAGGGACTACTGGTTATTTCAGCCCTTTTCAGGGCTGGTTTACAGTCGCTCAAATCCATAGCTCCTAGGCAGGTCCGTGCACACACTGTGCAGGGCTTTAAATAACAGCATCTGGCTACCTCAGCTCAGGCAATTACTTGCTGCATTTTTTCATTAGCAGTGATAGAAAGTGAGGTTTCCTTTGCTGTCCTGCTACCTACAGCACCTGTGCATTTAACCCACCTGCCCATTTTTGTCACGCAATTTTATTTCCCCAAAGAGCTGACACTTTTTGTGGCATCCTAAAAGTGTCTGGAATACTAAGTTAGTGTTCCTTTGCTGTCCAGTGACCCACAGCACCGGTGCATTCTACCCACCTGCCCATTTTTGCCACGCTATTTTATTTCCCCAAAGAGCTGACACTCTTTGTGGCATCCTAAAAGTGTCTGGAATACTAAGTTAGTGTTCCTTTGCTGTCCAGTGACCCACAGCACCCGTACATTCTACCCACCTGCCCATTTTTACTACGCAATTTTATTTCCCCAAAGAGCTGACACTTTTTGTGGCATCCTAAAAGTGTCTAGAATACTAAGTTAGTGTTCCTTTGCTGTCCAGTGACCCACAGCACCCGTGCATTCTACCCACCTTCCCATTTTTGCCGCGCTATTTTATTTCCCCAAAGAGCTCATACTTTTTGGGGCATCCTAAAAGTGTCTAGAATACTAAGTTAGTGTTCCTTTGCTGTCCAGTGACCCACAGCACCCGTGCATTCTACCCACCTTCCCATTTTTGCCGCGCTATTTTATTTCCCCAAAGAGCTCATACTTTTTGGGGCATCCTAAAAGTGTCTGAAATACTAAATTAGTGTTCCTTTGCTGTCCTGCTACCTACAACACCCATGCATTCTACCCACCTGCCCCTTTTTTCCACGCTATTTTATCTCCCCAAAGAGCTGACACTTTTTGGGGCATCCTAAAAGTGTCTGGAATACTAAGTTAGTGTTCCTTTGCTGTCCAGTGACTCACCGCACCCGTGCATTCTACCCATCTGCCCATTTTTGCCAATCTATTATATTTCCCCAAAGAGCTGACACTTTTTGGGGCATACTAAAAGTGTCTGGAATACTAAGTTAGTGTTCCTTTGCTGTCTAGTGACCCACAGCACCTGTGCATTCTACCCACCTGCCCATTTTTGCCACGCAATTTTATTGCCCCAAAGAGCTGACACTTTTTGGGGCATCCTAAAAGTGTCTGGAATACTAAGTTAGTGTTCCTTTGCTGTCCAGTGACCCACAGAACCTGTGCATTCTACCCACCTACCCATTCTTGCCACGCTATTTTATTTTCCCAAAGAGCTGACACTTTTTGGGGCATCCTAAAAGTGTCTGGAATTCACATGTGCATTCTACACTCCTCTCCATTTCTGCTATGCAATTTTAATTTCCAAAAGTGCTGACACTTTAAGGGGCATACCACAATTGTCTGGGATACTACCTTAGTGTTCCTTTGCTGTCAAGCAAGGTACACCACATGTGCATTCTACACTCCTCTCCATTTCTGCTACGCAATTTTAATTTCCAAAAGTGCTGACACTTTAAGGGGCATACTACAATTTTCTGGGATACTACCTTAGTGTTTCTTTGCTGCCAAGCAAGGTACACCACATGTGCATTCTACACTCCTCTCCATTTCTGCTACACAATTATTGACTGCAGGTAGTCCAGCCAATCTGTAACGAAGGTGCAGGCGTGGATATAATGCTGCCTTCATCCAAAGGTGGTTCTCTCGATGTCTGAGAGAGCTCAACACCACCAGCTGTTTCCACTTCCAAAACAACTGATGACATGACAATCACACTCCCTGTTGCAGGTAAAGGGGAGGAAGGTCAGCGTGAAAAAGCATGTGTGACTGCTGTCCCCACAGTCACAGAGGATGAGGAGCATGCAGATGCCATTGATGGGGCAGACGGTGGTTGCACCGCCCTGCTAGGCCACATTGTAGTATAGTGACCTTTCCACTGCGACTTATGCTTCATTTAAAGTAGTGCACAGGGTGGGCTCCCCAGTATACATCAAAACCACACACTTGGAAAAGGACTCTAGGCAGTTGGGTTGATAAATAATTGTTTAACTTTCCCAAAACAAACAATAAGAACCATGCATACAACTGAAAGAATAGAACAATCTGTTCACAATTCCAAAAGCCTACACCCCTATGCTGCGACACTCGTAATGACGATTTATACCCCCTGTTCACCAACTTTTGCCTAACCAAGTGACTGTCTAAATAGCTGCCTACTACCTGGTAATCCCTCTGCGTAGAAGGAGTAATTGTGTGTGTGCGTGTGTGTGTGTCTGTATGTGTGTATGTGTGTGTGTATGTGTGTGTGTATGTGTGTGTGTGTGTGTGTGTGTGTGTGTGTGTGTGTGCGAACACGACTTACCAGTGTCACATCACAAGAGCTTACAACTTATCTACCTAAACATAGAAAAAAACCATTACTCCCCCTGAATACCCTTGTTAGCTGAAACCTCACAGATAAGGCAGATGATAACAGTGTGAATGCAAACCACACAGCTCAGCAACACAGTCCTGGAAATCTTGTAAAGCAACAGTCAATGCAAACATGTGTCACTGTCCCTCTATGATTTTAACTGTAAGTGACAATTTGACAGTGCAGAGGCAGCAAGTCTTATTGTCTTTATAGTCTGCCTAACCAGAACAGATATGTGTTTTGCTAAAAAAACAAAGTGTTGCATGCACGCATTACTGTCTGGGCCTAGCCTACCGTACCCGGCTACTGTGGTGTCCAGTTGCCATAAATACAGACTTTACGCTCCTCTCATGGTAAACAGTATAGACAGCACAGGAAGAATGTCGGTCTGTGGCATAGGATGCTGCTCACAGGCGTTACGGTCCTCCTCACCAAACTTCAACACGACTCCCCTCACAATTGACCAAAGTGGTTCCGCGGTGGCTCCTTGCTGTAACACACACCTTTAGCTTTTCCTTCTGTTCATAGACAGCATCTCCTCTGCTCTCCAAGTCCACATCCGAAGACTGTTTTGCTATTGCTGTAGTCACCAAAAAGACAAAGGCAGATGCAAAAAAAAGCTGCCCCTTGTGTGTAGCCTGCAACAATGCATGCAATGAATGGCAAATAAACATGTTGCATTGACAGTGGATAAAGCTGATCAATGCACCCTTACCCTATCAATTCATGTGACACTTGTGACACTTCATGGACGAAGTACAATAAGTAGTGAATTTTTGGCCTCTACTTAGAGATTGGTGACAAATCTTACAGATGACATGACTTGGGTGATCCTTTGCGATGTCAAAAAAGACCCAGGCTAAACAAGTTTTTCAGTCCATGCGACCTGCAGAGCCACCACGACTTCTGCTCAGAGGCAGAGTTGTGGCTGGGGATTCAGTTGTTGACGTGCTTCCAGTACTTTGTCTCTGTCCAGGGAGATGCAACGTAATCTCATCATCAGTAGCATCCTCCTCCACCTCCTCTGCTGACCTCATCGACTGGGTGACTTTGGTTTGAAAGTAAGAGTGGTCTTCAACCTAATCATCACCCTGTGTGTTTTCACTCCCCTAGTCCTGAGTCCTCCGAGCCAACCTCTTCCTGCCCTGACCGAATAGTAAAGTTGTCATTCCAATCAGGTGTCTGAGTCTCCTCAGTATGTTCCCCATTGTCTCCACCAGGAGGATTTACAGTTTGGGAATGAGGGTGTACATTATGCTCAGCACCTTCTTCATCGGGGCCTAGATCCAACTCACAAAGCTTCTGGGCATCATGGCAGATCATTTCCTTGTCTGGACTCACAGCAGCTTTGGAGCAGACCTCTGATTCCCAGGCTATAGTGTGTCTGACCAGCTCTGCAGACTCAACCATCTCTGTTACCCCATACTCAGCAGGGCTGGTGGAAACTTGAGAGCTGTTAGGAAGCAAGTGTGATTGGGTTGACACCACAGTGGAATGGAGTATTTGGGATATTGAACTTGAGGTGGAGGAGAGGCCACTTTATGGAGCACTTGAGATCCATGGAAGCACCTGCTGTTTTGGTGCCTCATCGTCATTTGGTAGCGATGGTCGTGTCCGTGAAAAAAGGGATCATATCAGATTATCCATGGGAAGACGTACACCTCTTATTTTGGCTGGTAGTTGGTGTTACGAATTGGTGCCGCCGTAGACGCTTGCAGCCTGCTGCGGTTCCAGTTGTGCCCAGGTGTCAGCTGCCATTTTTGGCCGTGCCTCAGGTCATCCAGCTGGATGCTTTCTCCTCCACGTCTAAGTGTGGAGAGGCAGCTAGTGCGCATGCGTGTACCGATTTACCCCAGCCACAGCCTAAGTCCAGTGTTTCGCCTAGTGAGTATGCTTAGCCTGACTGTGCCATTCCTGAGGCTAAGTCCTACAGCGCATGCTCCCACACTTACTGTGAAAAGCCTCTTTGCACAGGTAGTTGGACTCCGTGCCATGTCTAAGTTCGGTGTTGTGCCTAGAGAGTATGCTGAAGCTGATATTTTTTTTTCTGAGACTGTTTTTCAGGCTACTGAGCATGCTCAGGCACTTAATGCATCAGAGGCTAGGTCCGGTAATGAACTTTTTGGCCCTGTCCGTGACGTGGCAGGCCCAGATAGGCCACAGGGCATCAGGTGTCCTGATGATGTGGCCATGCCACTCTGGACTGGCTTGCAGAGGCCTGCCCCTATGTCTTGTCACCTCCTTATTGTTCGTTAGACGATGACTGGTGAGGCGTTTGGGTTGTGGCTGCCATGAGGTCATCATTGAAGTGGCGGTTCCGAATAGGCCGCTGGTTATGCAACTGATGACGTGGCACTCTGCTTTTGGCTCCTGGAGGTGCATTGTGGTCAACCCTGGGTTGGGGCGGACCCAGGTTATAAAAGGGGCTGGAGACAACAAGGAGGTGCACAGTCTTCTATTATGCTCCAAAAGAGCACACCTCCATGTGTTGAACCCATTGCGGCTTTAGATCAGAGGTAGGCAGGGATAGGGCGTCGGTGCAGGCCGCCACTACACTTGGTAACGCAGAATGGTTAAGACCAGCTCCTGTCCTACCAGTCATGCTAGTGCAGCCCAGTAGCATTAACTGGGCTGCTGCTGCGCCTGCTGTCCACAGGTGTGCCCCTACGCACACAGACAGCATACCCAATGGCCCCTGTGTTGTTAACAGGGAGTTCCTGGGCTGGGTGTGTGGACCCTGTGACTCTAACAGGGTTCACAGTCTCCAGATCCGAGTGTCGTCTCACTCGGTTCAGGCTACTATTAGTTTCAGAGCCACCCAGCTCTGTATCCTCCGCCTAATCTTCGTGTTGCCAGCATCTCCTTTTCCATCTGTGAGCACGGTGGACCCCGACTGGCGATTGGGATATATACCACCTTATCCTAATCTGCCAGTCCCCCCATAACAGATGGTGTTTCTTCAGCAGATGTTACTGTTACTTAACCACAAAACGCACGGACACAAACTTTGTTCTCCTTTCCAACACATCTGTTCCCCTTTCCACCAGCATATGGCCTTTTGACACTCATTTTGTATATTTACAAACTTGAAACTCTGCAGGGACACTCTACTTAACGCCTTCTCAGCACAGCAGCCAGCCCTCAGTCCGTGGACAAGTAAAAGACCATTTCCTCCTAGCCATGACAAAGCATTGAGATTCACTCTGTGCAGCACTGGTGTTTAGTGGAAAAGCCGAGCTAAGATTGCGTAGCTGCTTCTGCTGATACTCCTGCATACATGCGTCCCTTTCTATGGCAGGGTTTATTTCAACAAATTATGTATTGTACCGGGGATCTAACAGTGTGGCAACCTACTAGTCAGCATTACTTCTAATTTGGACAATCCGAGGGTCAGGATGTAGGTAGTGCAGCAAGAAGGCGCTCATGTGTCTTGCACATCCAAGAGGACCAAGTCCTTGCTGTGTTGGTGGTGGAGAGGTGAGAATCGTGCCTCCTTCCTCTGCCCTCTCCCCCCAACCTCACACAACTGAATTGTGACCAAGCTCTCCCTCATCTGCTCAGTCTTACATGCCCATTGCCAGTTCATCCTCCATTTCTTACTGGGCTCCTGCACCTTCCTCAACAGTTAGGCTGATACTATGTGCCCTTGTTAATTCCTCTCCCCCACTGTCCCATGCCTGCCGCCTTGGTGCTGCTGACCATCTGGACCTTGTAGATCTTGTTATCCCTTCAGCATATGACTCCTCCTGTACTTCCTCTCATTCCTCTTGTCCCACCACCTGACTATGAATGCTGTTTAGAGTGTGCTCCAGCATGTAGATGACCAGAATTGTCATGCCGATAATGGCAAGATCAGCGCTAAACATTGTCACCATTTGTAAACTTTGCAGAAGGGTGCATAGGTCCTTGATCTGAGACCACTCCAGCAGCGTGATCTGCCCAACCTCTGGATCTCTTTAGGCCAGGCTATACGTCATAACATATTGCAGCAGGGCTCGCTGGTGCTGCCACAGACGCTGCAACATGTACAGATTCAATTTCCTGCGTGTCGGCACATCGCATTTCAGGCGGTAAACCGCCAGACCGAAAGACTTCTGGAGCGATGCAAGTTGTTGAGCTGCTGGGTGTGAACGGTGGAAGTGAGCACACAGCGAGCGTGGCTGCTGCAGAAGGCGATGTAGGCCGGGATGGTGGTTTAAAAATTGCTGGACAACCAGGTTCAACACGTGAGCCATACAAGGCACGTGTGTCACATTGCCCTGACGAAAAACCGCACCCAGGTTTGTATCATTGTCGCACACGGCTGTTAAGTCACCACCGGAGTCCGCTCCAGCAACTTGTACTCTGATCGCCAGGTGACTAGAGATGAGCGAACCGGTCCCGGTTCGGCTCGAGGTCGGTTCGCCGAACGGAGGTCCCGTTCGAGTTCGGCTCGTCGAACGTTCGACGAACCGAACTCGAACTGCATAGGAAACAATGGCAGGCAATCACAAACACAGAAAAACACCTAGAAAACACCCTCAAAGGTGTCCAAAAGGTGACAAACAACTCACAACACAACACAAATACATGGGAAAGTGACAAGGACAAATTCTCATGTGAAAACAAAACAGCGTTACGAGGAAAAAGAGGATGAGACACAGATATAGGCATGGCATGCCCTTCTAAAATCATATAAAACACCGCAAGGTGACTCCAAGCGGAGTCTCCCTTTTTTTCCAAAAATTGTGCCCCACACACACCCACCCATTCAGTGGCAGCACTTGTGCCCTAGTTGTACACTTCACAGCTAGATTTGCATCAAGCACATTCAAAAATACGCTATTCTTAACCGTCCCCAGGATGACACCGGGGTAGGTAGCAAAGTCTTTCCTGATCCCAGCTCTGTTCATCTTGGCTTCTTTTAAAAACACAGCAAGCAAGGGTTACTCCAAGCGGAGTCTCCCTTTTTTCAAAAAATTGGGCCACACAGACACCCACCCCATCAGTGGCAGCACTTGTGCCCTAGTTGCAAACAGGATGTTTTTATTTGCATCAAGCACATTCAAAAATATGCCATAATTAACCGTCCCCAGCATGACACCGGGGTAGGTAGATAAAGTCTTTGCTGAACCATGACTTGTTCATCTTGGCTTCTTTGAAAAACAATGTAAGCAAGGGTTACTCCAAGCGAAGTCTCCCTTTTTTCAAAAAATTGTGCCCCACACACACCCACCCATTCAGTGGCAGCACTTGTGCCCTAGTTGTACACTTCACAGCTAGATTTGCATCAAGCACATTCAAAAATACGCTATTCTTAACCGTCCCCAGGATGACACCGGGGTAGGTAGCAAAGTCTTTGCTGAACCATGACTTGTTCATCTTGGCTTCTTTGAAAAACAATGTAAGCAAGGGTTACTCCAAGCGGAGTCTCCCTTTTTTCAAAAAATTGGGCCACACAGACACCCACCCCATCAGTGGCAGCTCTTGTGCCCTAGTTGCAAACAGGATGTTTTGATTTGCATCAAGCACATTCAAAAATACGCCATAATTACCCGTCCCCAGGATGACACCGGGGTAGGTAGCAAAGTCTTTGCTGAACCATGACTTGTTCATCTTGGCTTCTTTGAAAAACAATGTAAGCAAGGGTTACTCCAAGCGAAGTCTCCCTTTTTTCCAAAAATTTTGCCCCACACACACCCACCCATTCAGTGGCAGCACTTGTGCCCTAGTTGTACACTTCACAGCTAGATTTGCATCAAGCACATTCAAAAATACGCTATTCTTAACCGTCCCCAGGATGACACCGGGGTAGGTAGCAAAGTCTTTCCTGATTCCAGCTCTGTTCATCTTGGCTTCTTTTAAAAACACAGCAAGCAAGGGTTACTCCAAGCGGAGTCTCCCTTTTTTCAAAAAATTGGGCCACACACACACCCACCCACCCATTCAGTGGCAGCACTTGTGCCCTAGTTGTACACTTCACAGCTAGATTTGCATCAAGCACATTCAAAAATACGCTATTCTTAACCGTCCCCAGGATGACACCAGGGTAGGTAGCAAAGTCTTTCCTGATCCCAGCTCTGTTCATCTTGGCTTCTTTTAAAAACACAGCAAGCAAGGGTTACTCCAAGCGGAGTCTCCCTTTTTTCAAAAAATTGGGCCACACACACACCCACCCACCCATTCAGTGGCAGCACTTGTGCCCTAGTTGTACACTTCACAGCTAGATTTGCAACAAGCACATTCAAAAATACGCTATTCTTAACCGTCCCCAGGATGACACCGGGGTAGGTAGCAAAGTCTTTCCTGATCCCAGCATTGTTCATCTAGGCTTCTTTTAAAAACACAGCAAGCAAGGGTTACTCCAAGCGGAGTCTCCCTTTTTTGAAAAAATTGGGCCACACAGACACCCACCCCATCAGTGGCAGCACTTGTGCCCTAGTTGCAAACAGGATGTTTTGATTTGCATCAAGCACATTCAAAAATACGCCATAATTAACCATCCCCAGCATGACACCGGGGTAGGTAGATAAAGTCTTTGCTGAACCATGACTTGTTCATCTTGGCTTCTTTTAAAAACAATGTAAGCAAGGGTTACTCCAAGCGAAGTCTCCCTTTTTTCAAAAAATTGTGCCCCACACACACCCACCCATTCAGTGGCAGCACTTGTGCCCTAGTTGTACACTTCACAGCTAGATTTGCATCAAGCACATTCAAAAATACGCTATTCTTAACCGTCCCCAGGATGACACCGGGGTAGGTAGCAAAGTCTTTCCTGATCCCAGCTCTGTTCATCTTGGCTTCTTTTAAAAACACAGCAAGCAAGGGTTACTCCAAGCGGAGTCTCCCTTTTTTCAAAAAATTGGGCCACACAGACACCCACCCCATCAGTGGCAGCACTTGTGCCCTAGTTGCAAACAGGATGTTTTGATTTGCATCAAGCACATTCAAAAATACGCCATAATTAACCGTCCCCAGGATGACACCGGGGTAGGTAGCAAAGTCTTTGCTGAACCATGACTTGTTCATCTTGGCTTCTTTTAAAAACAATGTAAGCAAGGGTTACTCCAAGCGAAGTCTCCCTTTTTTCCAAAAATTGTGCCCCACACACACCCACCCATTCAGTGGCAGCACTTGTGCCCTAGTTGTACACTTCACAGCTAGATTTGCATCAAGCACATTCAAAAATACGCTATTCTTAACCGTCCCCAGGATGACACCGGTGTAGGTAGCAAAGTCTTTCCTGATCCCAGGTCTGTTCATCTTGGCTTCTTTTAAAAACAAAGCAAGCAAGGGTTACTCCAAGCGGAGTCTCCCTTTTTTCAAAAAATTGGGCCACACAGACACCCACCCCATCAGTGGCAGCACTTGTGCCCTAGTTGCAAACAGGATGTTTTGATTTGCATCAAGCACATTCCAAATCCACAAGCATTTACTCTCCCCAGGATGACACAGGGGTTGTAAATTCCTTCTAGATCCATGACTTGTTCATTTTGATGAACGTCAGTCTGTCCACATTGTCACTGGACAGACGCGTGCACTTATCTGTCAGCACACACCCAGCAGCACTGAAGACACGTTCAGAGACAACGCTGGCAGCTGGACACGACAAAATCTCCAAGGCGTAACTGGATAGCTCTGGCCATTTTTCTAGATTTGAAGCCCAAAATGAGCAAGGCTCCATTTGCAAAGTCATGGCATCGATGTTCATTTGTAGATACTCCTGTATCATCCTCTCCAGCCGTTGATTATGTGTCAGACTTGTTGTCTCTGGTGGCCTTGCAAAGGAGGGTCTAAAAAAATTATGAAAAGATTCCATAAAATTGCTGTTACCAGCACCAGATACGGTCCTACTGGTACGTGTAGACTGTTGAAGATGACGAGACCGTCCCATGTTTGTCAAGTTACAACTGGGAGATTCACTCCCTGCACCTGCACGGTTGTTTGGTGGAAAAGTGGATCTAAGATCGAGTAACAGCTTCTGCTGATACTCCTGCATACGTGCGTCCCTTTCTATGGCTGGAATTATGTCACAAAATTTGGACTTGTACCGGGGATCTAATAGTGTGGCAAGCCAGTAGTCATCATCACTTCTAATTTTGACAATACGAGGGTCATGTTGGAGGTAGTGCAACAAGAAGGCACTCATGTGTCTTGCGCAGCCATGCGGACCAAGTCCACGCTATGTTTGTGGCATAGAGGTGCTAACCGTTCTTTCTTCCTCTGACATCTCCCCCCAACCTCTTTCAACTGAAATTTGACCAAGGTCTCCCTCATCTGCTGAGTCTTCCATGTCCATGGACAGTTCGTCCTCCATTTCTTCATGTCCTCCTGCACCTTCCTCAACATCTCGCCTGCTACCATGCGCCCTTGTTGATCCCTGTCCCCCATGCTCCTATGCCTGGCGCCTTGGTGATGATAAACGTCTGGACCTTGGTGATGTTGTTGTGTCTTGCGCATATGAATCCTCCTGTAGTTCATCCCCTTCCTGTTGTCCCACCCCCTGACTCCGAATAGTGTTTAGCGTGTGCTCCAGCATGTAAATGACTGGAATCGTCATGCTGATAATGGCATTGTCAGCGCTAAACATATTCGTCGCCATGTCGAAACTGTGCAGAAGGGTGCATAGGTCCTTGATCTGAGACCACTCCATCAGGGTGATCTGCCCCACCTCTGCATCTCGTTGGCCTAGGCTATACGTCATGACGTATTGCACCAGGGCACGGCGGTGCTGCCACAGTCGCTGTAACATGTGGAGAGTTGAATTCCAGCGTGTCGCCACATCGCATTTCAGGCGATGAACCGGCAGGCCGAAAGACTTCTGGAGCGATGCAAGTCGCTCAGCTGCGGCGCTTGAACGGCAGAAGTGAGCAGACAGTTTTCGTGCCCTGTTCAGAAGGTCATCTAGGCCGGGATAGTGTGTTAAAAATTGCTGCACGACAAGGTTCAACACGTGAGCCATACAAGGTACGTGTGTCACCTTGCCCAGGCGAAGGGCCGCTCCCAGGTTTGCAGCATTGTCGCACACGGCCTTACCAGGCTGCAGGTTGAGTGGAGACAACCATTTATTAAACTCGGACCGCAGAGCTGACCACAACTCCTCAGCTGTGTGACTCTTATTCCCAAGACATGTCAAGCTAAAGACCGCCTGATGCCGTTGCGCTCTGCTGCCAGCATAGTAATGAGGGGTGCGTGATTCCTTCTGCGCAGTTAGAACGCTGGTGGCCTGACCAGGCAGGCTTGGGGCGGAGGTGGAGGACCCAGATGAGGTGGAGGATGCAGAAACAGTGGCGGAACTTGGACAGACAGAGGATTGACACACAAGTCGTGGGGACGGCAAGACTTGTGCAGCAGACCCTTCACCATCTATCACCATAGTTACCCAGTGCCCAGTCAGCGACATGTAACGTCCCTGTCCATGCTTACTGGTCCAAGTATCGGTGGTGAAATGCACCCGTTCACACACAGAGTTTCTCAAGGAAGCGGTGATGTTGTGTGCGACATGCTGGTGTAGCGCGGGCACACCTTTCTTAGAGAAGTAGTGGCGACTAGGCATCTGGTACTGGGGCACAGCGACAGACATAAGGTCTCTAAAATCCTGTGTGTCCACTAGGCGGAAAGGCAGCATTTCGGTAGCCAACAGCTTACAGAGGGATACAGTCAACCTCTTAGCTTTTTCATGGGTCGCAGGAAATGGCCTTTTATTTGTCCACATCTGAGGGACAGAGATCTGGCTGCTGTGTGTAGACGGTGTTGAGTAGGGTGTCCCTGGAAAAATGCAGGTTTGTGAGGAAAGTGCAGGCAGAGACATGATGTTGCCTTCATCCAAAGTTGGTGATATCGATGTCTGAGAGAGCTGTACACACTCACTTGTTTCCCCTTCCAAAACAACTGACGACTTACCAAGCAAACTGCCTGTTGCGGTTACAGTGGTGGAAGTTGTGGGTGGAAAAACAGGTGTGACAGCTGTCCCCACAGTCCTAGAAGATGACGAGCGCGCGGATGCACTGGAAGGGGCAGGCAGTGGATGGTTCGCTCCGCTAGGCCGCATTGCAGCACAGTGAGCTTCCCACCGGGCCATATGATATTTATTCATGTGACGATTCATGGAAGAAGTTGTCAAACTGCTGAGGTTTTGACCTCTACTAAGAGAACCATGACAAATTTTACAGATCACATAATTTGGGCGATCTTTTTCTATGTCAAAAAAGGACCAGGCTAGGCAAGGCTTAGAGGCCATGCGACCTGTTGATCCACCACGAATAATGCTCAGAGGCAGAGTGGTGGCTGAGGATGCAGTGGTAGACGTGCTACCAGTACTCCGACTCTGTCCAGGAAGGCGCAAGGTAACTTCGTCATCAGTTGCATCCTCCGCCACCACCTCTGTTGACCTCCTCGAGTGCCTGACTGTGGGTTGACAGTAGGTGGGATCTAGAACTTCATCATCAATTGTTGTGTTTGCACTCCCCTCCCCCTCAGACCGAGCCTCTTCTTGCCCTGACCGAAAATTTAAGTAGTCATCCCAATCGGGTATCTGAGTCTCATCTTCATCAGTATGTTCCTCATTGTCTATAACCACAGGTGTTACAGTTTGTGACAAAGGGTCAACATTATGCTCAGAAACTTGGTCCTCACGGCCTGAATCAGAGTCACAAAGGTTCTGGGCATCACTGCAGATCATTTCCTGTTCTGTACTCACTGTAGCTTGGGAGCAGACCTCTGATTCCCAGGCTATAGTGTGACTGAACAGCTCTGCAGACTCAGCCATCTCAGTTCCACCATACTGTGCAGGGCTGATGGAGACTTCAGAGCTGGGAGAAAGCAAGTTTGATTGGGATGACAACTCAGAGGACTGGTGTTTTTTGGATGCGGTACTTGAAGTGGCTGAGAGGGCACTTGTTGGACCACTTGAGATCCATTCAAGCATTTTCCTTTTTTGGCCATCATCAACCTTTGTTCCTGTTGTTCGTGTCCGTAAAAAAGGGAGCACATCGGATTGTCCACGGTAAGTAGTAGACATCTTACTTTTGCTGGTAGATGGTCTATCTTCAGCAGATGATAATGGAGCTTTGCCACCTTCCCCACAAACAAAACCTTTTTTGCCTTTTCCACCACGCCTCTTCCCCTTTCCACCAGCATCTGTCATTTTGCCACTCATGTTGATTGCGACAAGATTGTGGACTGAAAATGTGGTAGTAAAAATTCAGAGGTGGTGTAGATTGCAGTGGTGGTCTAGCTTTATTAACAGCAGAATAATAAAGAATAAATATCCCTGACAATGCAACTACGGCCCTTAAACTGGCAGCAAAAATTGCTAGTATAATGGCTTAGTTATAATGAGTTGGAGTGTGCAATGCAGGCAGAGGTGCTGCAAATGTCTTTGCACTAGTGGGACTATAGCAAAGTCCAATAGCCACGTTTAGGATGCCACTAGGTACACTGAGTGTTTGCTAGTATAATGGCTTAGTTATAATGAGTTGTAGTGTGCAATGCAGGCAGAGGTGCTGCAAATGTCTTTGCACTAGTGGGACTATAGCAAAGTCCAATAGCAACGTTTAGGATGCCACTAGGTACACTGAGTGTTTGCTAGTATAATGGCTTAGTTAGAATGAGTTGGAGTGTGCAATGCAGGCAGAGGTGCTGCAAATGTCTTTGCACTAGTGGGACTATAGCAAAGTCCAATAGCCACGTTTAGGATGCCACTAGGTACACTGAGTGTTTGCTAGTATAATGGCTTAGTTATAATGAGTTGGAGTGTGCAATGCAGGCAGAGGTGCTGCAAATGTCTTTGCACTAGTGGGACTATAGCAAAGTCCAATAGCCACGTTTAGGATGCCACTAGGTACACTGAGTGTTTGCTAGTATAATGGCTTAGTTATAATGAGTTGGAGTGTGCAATGCAGGCAGAGGTGCTGCAAAAGTCTTTGCACTAGTGGGACTATAACAAAGTCCAATAGCCACGTTTAGGATGCCACTAGGTACACTGAGTTTTTGCTAGTATAATGGCTTAGTTATAATGAGTTGGAGTGTGCAATGCAGGCAGAGGTGCTGCAAATGTCTTTGCACTAGTGGGACTATAGCAAAGTCCAATAGCCACGTTTAGGATGCCACTAGGTACACTGAGTGTTTGCTAGTATAATGGCTTAGTTATAATGAGTTGGAGTGTGCAATGCAGGCAGAGGTGCTGCAAATGTCTTTGCACTAGTGGGACTATAGCAAAGTCCAATAGCCACGTTTAGGATGCCACTAGGTACACTGAGTGTTTGCTAGTATAATGGCTTAGTTATAATGAGTTGTAGTGTGCAATGCAGGCAGAGGTGCTGCAAATGTCTTTGCACTAGTGGGACTATAGCAAAGTCCAATAGCCACGTTTAGGATGCCACTAGGTACACTGAGTGTTTGCTAGTATAATTGCTTAGTTATAATGAGTTGGAGTGTGCAATGCAGGCAGAGGTGCTGCAAATATCTTTGCACTAGTGGGACTATAGCAAAGTCCAATAGCCACGTTTAGGATGCCACTAGGTACACTGAGTGTTTGCTAGTATAATGGCTTAGTTATAATGAGTTGGAGTGTGCAATGCAGGCAGAGGTGCTGCAAATGTCTTTGCACTAGTGGGACTATAGCAAAGTCCAATAGCCACGTTTAGGATGCCACTAGGTACACTGAGTGTTTGCTAGTATAATGGCTTAGTTATAATGAGTTGGGGTGTGCAATGCAGGCAGAGGTGCTGCAAATGTCTTTGCACTAGTGGGACTATGGCAAAGTCCAATAGCCACGTTTAGGATGCCACTAGGTACACTGAGTGTTTGCTAGTATAATGGCTTAGTTATAATGAGTTGTAGTGTGCAATGCAGGCAGAGGTGCTGCAAATGTCTTTGCACTAGTGGGACTATAGCAAAGTCCAATAGCCACGTTTAGGATGCCACTAGGTACACTGAGTGTTTGCTAGTATAATGGCTTAGTTATAATGAGTTGGAGTGTGCAATGCAGGCAGAGGTGCTGCAAAAGTCTTTGCACTAGTGGGACTATAGCAAAGTCCAATAGCCACGTTTAGGATGTCACTAGGTACACTGAGTTTTTGCTAGTATAATGGCTTAGTTAGAATGAGTTGGAGTGTGCAATGCAGGCAGAGGTGCTGCAAATGTCTTTGCACTAGTGGGACTATAGCAAAGTCCAATAGCCACGTTTAGGATGCCACTAGGTACACTGAGTGTTTGCTAGTATAATGGCTTAGTTATAATGAGTTGTAGTGTGCAATGCAGGCAGAGGTGCTGCAAATGTCTTTGCACTAGTGGGACTATAGCAAAGTCCAATAGCCACGTTTAGGATGCCACTAGGTACACTGAGTGTTTGCTAGTATAATGGCTTAGTTATAATGAGTTGGAGTGTGCAATGCAGGCAGAGGTGCTGCAAAAGTCTTTGCACTAGTGGGACTATAGCAAAGTCCAATAGCCACGTTTAGGATGTCACTAGGTACACTGAGTTTTTGCTAGTATAATGGCTTAGTTAGAATGAGTTGTAGTGTGCAATGCAGGCAGAGGTGCTGCAAATGTCTTTGCACTAGTGGGACTATAGCAAAGTCCAATAGCCACGTTTAGGATGCCACTAGGTACAATGAGTGTTTGCTGTTACGAGGGGGACCCGGGGAAGCGTGCCAAGATGGGAAATGGACTGCTTCCGCCGGTCAAGGTCCACTGTGCGGTGTAAGGGACCGCCGCTATGGTGGGTGAAGAGTGAGCGGGTTGCTGCTAGCGATCGTCTGGAATGTCACAGACGATCTATGTACACCGATCTGCCCTAACCCGTGAGGGTTGTATGGCACAGATCTCACGGCTCGGTGTACCTGTTGCACGGGGAAGCACAGAGGTGCCCACGCACGTGTGCCAGTGGAAGTCACGAGAATATGGCACGAGGGTAGCACAGAGGTGCCCACGCACGTGTGCTTTCAATAACCAGGTGAGTCCAATGGAGACTTGAGGAGCTCACCTGGGACAGGAACACGGCCTGTTGACGAGGGTACTGCCGGAGCAGCAAGGCAGGAACACGGCCTGCAAACGAGGTACTGCCGGAGCAGCAAGGGCCAAGCCCACAAGGGACAGTAATGCCTGAGCAGTGGCGTGGCAGCACGCTGCCAGACATCCAAACATAGAAGGACGGTCGCGCGCCGCCATGATGGCAGGGGGAGCTTTTAAGGAGGTGCAGCTCCACCCGAGGGCGGGCGCGAGGCGGAGATGACGGACTTGACCCAATCAGGGTCCACGACGTCCCAGCCTGGCCAGTCAGGATTCACCACGTCACCAGCCTTGTCATCAAGCCGTGTGACGTCAGTGAGCGAATCAGGACCCACTACGCATTGCACATGCTCACCCTCCTGCCTCTGGGAAATAGAGGCGGGATCCTCGGTCTCACAATGTGGAGAGATAACGGGAATCTCACTGCTTCCCTGAGCAGTAAACCTCTGCACATTGCGCAGCCTCGCAGACCTTCGGGGCCGCTGAGCAGGAGAGTCTGCGGCAGGCCAGGAATGGGAGACCGCTTCACTCCTTGTAACAGGAGAACCACTAGGTGTCACCCTTCTGCTGCCTCTCTGAGAAGGTATCTCCTGCACACTGCGCAGTCTGGCAGACCTTCGGCGCTGCTGAGCAGGAGTGCTCGTGGCAGGCAAGGAATGGGAGACTGCCTCAGTCCTTGCCTCAGGAGAGCCATGAGATGTAACATTACCCCCCCGTCTAGGCCCCCCCCCGTTTGTGCTCGAAGGCCGCTATCAAACCCGGGGCGCGGATATGATCCTCCAACTCCCAGGATCTATGCTCCGGACCACGGCCGGCCCACTCCACGAGGTAGTACCTCTTGCCCTGTATGACTTTTGTCTCCACAAGTTTTGCCACCTCAGGGTCGTCGGACGGTGAGTCGACTTGAGCCGGCAGGGACCCCGAGAATTTATTAAGTCGCACGGGTTTCAGGAGGGACACGTGAAAGGTGTTGGCTATAGCCCAGCGTGGAGGGAGCTGGAGTCGATATGCCACTGGGTTTACCTGCTGTAGTACTTTAAACGGACCCAGATACCTAGGGGCGAATTTGGCTGCCTGTACCCGTAGGTTAACATTCTTAGAGGACAGCCATACTAGGTCACCAGGGGCGAAGGATAGTGCAGGGCGGCGGCGAACATCAGCCGTTGTCACCATCCGGTCTTTAGCCCTTTTAAGAGCCTCTTGGGTGTCATCCCAGATCTCCCGGGCCTTGGTCGCCCAATCCTCCACTCTAGTATCAGGTGACGTAATGGGCATCGGAACCGGGATTCTGGGATATTGTCCGTTATAGAGTAGGAACGGAGTCTGGCCAGAGGATTCATGGACCGAATTGTTAATGGCAAATTCGGCCCAAGGAAGGAGGTTAGCCCAGTTGTCGTGGTGCGCGGATATAAAATGGCGGAGGTAAGTTACCAAGGTCTGATTAGTCCTCTCCACTAGTCCATTGGTCTCGGGATGGTATGCGGAGGAGATGTTCAGCTCTATCTGCAGGAGCTTACAGAGCTCTCTCCAGAAGCGAGACGCGAACTGGGGACCCCGGTCGCTCACCACCTTGTCAGGCATGCCATGCAACCTAAATACATGCCGAATGAACAAGGTGGCGAGAGCACGTGACGTCGGGAGTCGTGGGAGAGGCACCAAGTGGACCATTTTAGAGAAGTGGTCCGTGATGACCCATACGACCCTGTGCCCTGCTGACTTGGGCAGATCTCCCAGGAAGTCCATCCCCACCACTTCCCAGGGACGATCCGGCACTGGCAGTGGGTGAAGAAGACCTGCCGGTCTCTGCCGGGACGGCTTATTCCGAGCACACGACATACAGGCTCCCACATATTCCTGTATGTCCTGGGGTAGTCTCGGCCACCAATAATGCCTGGTCACCAGGTCTCTGGTCCTTTTGACCCCGAAGTGACCCCCGACCTTGGAGGCATGGGCCCACGATAGCACCTCGTTCCGTAGTTCAGGGGGAACGAGGGTTTTGCCAGGTGGCACCTGGTCCAAAGAAGTGGGAGTGACCATCCTCAAGCTGTCCGGGGGTAGTATAAGACGAGGCTCCTCCTCGTCCTCCTCCAACACAACCATACAACGTGACAAGGCATCGGCCCGTACGTTCTTCTCACCGGCCAGGTGGCGGATAATAAAGCGGAACCGGGAGAAGAATAAAGACTAACGGGCCTGCCTTGGGTTCAGGCGTTGTGCTGTCTGGAGGTATGTGAGGTTTTTGTGGTCAGAAAAAACCTCAAATGGATGCTTCGCACCCTCCAGGAGATGCCGCCATTCCTGGAATGCTAGTTTCATCGCCAGTAACTCCCTATCCCCTATGGAGTAGTTCCTCTCGGCCGGAGAAAAGGTCTTGGAGAAAAAGAAACACGGATGTTTCCTTCCTCGTTCGTTTTTCTGGTACAGGACTGCACCTGCACCGACCGAAGAGGCGTCTACCTCCAGTAGGAAGGGTTTGGAGATGTCTGGACGATGAAGGATGGGAGCTCTGGAGAAGTAAGTTTTGAGAGTGTGAAATGCCTCTACCGTTTCCCGTGTCCATGCTTTGGGATTAGCGCCCTTGCGGGTAAGGGCAATGATGGGTGCTGCCACCATCGAGAAGTTGGGAATGAACTGGCGATAATAATTGATAAACCCCAAGAATCGCTGGATCGCCTTCAGCGAGCGGGGCTCAGGCCAGTTCATCACTGTCTCCAACTTCCCCGGATCCATTGCTAACCCCTGACTGGACACTATGTACCCCAGGAACGGCAAGGATTCCTGTTCAAAAACGCACTTTTCCAGCTTAGCATATAACGAATGGGTGCGGAGCCTCTTAAGTACTCGGATGACATCCCTCCGATGGGTGGTAAGATCGGGGGAGAAGATAAGAATGTCATCCAGGTATTCAACCACGGAAAGATACAAATCCCGGAAAATGTCATTCACAAAGTCTTGAAATACGGCGGGGGCATTGCAGAGTCCGAAGGGCATTACTAGATACTCGTAGTGACCGTCCCTGGTGTTAAAGGCGGTCTTCCACTCATCGCCCTTTCGGACTCGCACTAGATTATACGCCCCGCGTAGATCCAGCTTTGTGAAGACCTTTGCCCCGCGGAATCGATCAAATAGCTCAGTAATGAGGGGCAAAGGGTATTTGTTCTTGATTGTGATTGCATTTAATCCCCTGTAATCGATACAGGGGCGCAGATCCCCTTCCTTCTTCTGCACAAAAAAGAACCCTGCACCAGCCGGTGAAACAGACTTGCGAATGAACCCCTTCGCCAGGCTATCCTGAATATATTTGGACATAGCCTCCGTCTCTGGAGCAGAGAGTGGATACACTCTGCCCCTAGGGGGCTCGGAGCCTGGCTTCAGGTCTATTCGGCAATCATATGGCCGGTGGGGAGGAAGAGTATCTGCGGCCCTTTTGGAAAAGACATCCCTGTAGGCCTCATAAGGTGTCGGTAAACCCGGCCCCTCAGTATTCCCTGAGGACCCAACCGACCTAATGGTAGCGGGTGGTTCGGTAGTCACGAGGTGCTCTCTACAGGATCCTGCCCAGGATGAGATCTCCCCTGTTGCCCAGTTGAGTATAGGAGCATGCTGTCTAAACCAGGGAAGGCCCAGTAGGATCTCATCCGTCCCCCCTGGAAGCACCAGGAAGGACACCTGCTCATGGTGTCCCGGTGGTACTTCCATCCTGAGAGGGATGGTGATCTGGGTGATAGGATCGAGTAGTATGGACCCGTCGACTACCCGGACCCTGAGTGGCTTGGGCAACAGAACCAGGGAAACTGAGTATCGGGTTGCCAGGGAGGTTGAGATGAAATTGCCTTCAGCGCCTGAGTCCAAGCAAGCCAGAGCAGAGAAGAGAGTAGTGCCGAACTGCAACTGGGCGCTGATAGTCAACCTAGAGGGAGAAGTAGCGTCTAGAGTCCCCCCTCTGATAGAAACTAGACGCTGTCTTTTCCCGACGGTTTGGGACATAGGGTAGCTATGTGTCCCCTCTGCCAACAGGAAAAGCAGATGACACAAGACCGAGAACCTGGGGCAGAGGAGACCACCTTGGACACCTCCATTGACTCCACGGAGTCGCCTACAGGACTGGCTGGGGGACCTGTCTGATGGAAGACGGGAGTCAGACGCTTTTTAGGCCGAGAAGACGTGGGTGCTGAAGAGACCTCGAGCCTTCGCTCCGCCTGGCGGATGTCTATGCGAGAGGCAACCTGAATTAAGGACTCTAAAGTGGCAGGCACCTCACGTGTGGCCAGTGCGTCTTTGACAAACCCTGCCAGGCCCTCCCAAAACACAGGGACAAGGACCTTATCCGGCCAGTCCAGCTCTGCGGCCAGTGTCCTAAAGTGTACAGCAAAGTCCCCGACTGAAGCAGACCCTTGCCAAAGTCGTAGGAGGCGCAGCGCGGAATCGTGGGTGACTTGAGGCCCGAGGAACACCATTCTCATGGCCCCAAGATAAGCTGCTAAGTTATTCACCACACGATCTCCGCGCTCCCACAACGGCGTGGACCACTTCAGCGCTCTCCCTGTGAGCAGGGACTGGACGAAGGCTACCTTCGCCTTCTCGGTAGCGTAAAGAGTCGCGGACAGCTCTAAGTAGGTGGTAACCTGGTTTATAAAACCACGGCACTCAGAGCTGTTGCCGCTAAAGCGCTCTGGAAGCGCAAGGCAAGGAGATTTTCCGCCCAATAGCACAGCCTGGGTAGCCGCCTGGGTGGCGACTGTCGTCAGAGTAGTCTTATCGGAGGAAGACTGCTCCACTGCTGCCAATCGTGACTCCAACTGCTGCACATAAAGCAGCAACTGCTGCTGCTCTTCAGCCATAGCCAGACCTTTGGCGCGACCGTAATGTTACGAGGGGGACCTGGGGAAGCGTGCCAAGATGGGAAATGGACTGCTTCCGCCGGTCAAGGTCCACTGTGCGGTGTAAGGGACCGCCGCTATGGTGGGTGAAGAGTGAGCGGGTTGCTGCTAGCGATCGTCTGGAATGTCACAGACGATCTATGTACACCAATCTGCCCTAACCCGTGAGGGTTGTATGGCACAGATCTCACGGCTCGGTGTACCTGTTGCACGGGGAAGCACAGAGGTGCCCACGCACGTGTGCCAGTGGAAGTCACGAGAATATGGCACGAGGGTAGCACAGAGGTGCCCACGCACGTGTGCTTTCAATAACCAGGTGAGTCCAATGGAGACTTGAGGAGCTCACCTGGGACAGGAACACGGCCTGTTGACGGGGGTACTGCCGGAGCAGCAAGGCAGGAACACGGCCTGCAAACGAGGTACTGCCGGAGCAGCAAGGGCCAAGCCCACAAGAGACAGTAATGCCTGAGCAGTGGCGTGGCAGCACGCTGCCAGACATCCAAACATAGAAGGACGGTCGCGCGCCGCCATGATGGCAGGGGAAGCATTTAAGGAGGTGCAGCTCCACCCGAGGGCGGGCGCGAGGCGGAGATGACGGACTTGACCCAATCAGGGTCCACGACGTCCCAGCCTGGCCAGTCAGGATTCACCACGTCACCAGCCTTGTCATCAAGCCGTGTGACGTCAGTGAGCGAATCAGGACCCACTACGCATTGCACATGCTCACCCTCCTGCCTCTGGGAAATAGAGGCGGGATCCTCGGTCTCACAATGTGGAGAGATAACTGGAATCTCACTGCTTCCCTGAGCAGTAAACCTCTGCACATTGCGCAGCCTCGCAGACCTTCGGGGCCGCTGAGCAGGAGAGTCTGCGGCAGGCCAGGAATGGGAGACCGCTTCACTCCTTGTAACAGGAGAACCACTAGGTGTCACCCTTCTGCTGCCTCTCTGAGAAGGTATCTCCTGCACACTGCGCAGTCTGGCAGACCTTCGGCACTGCTGAGCAGGAGTGCTCGTGGCAGGCAAGGAATGGGAGACTGCCTCAGTCCTTGCCTCAGGAGAGCCACGAGATGTAACAGTTTGCTAGTATAATGGCTTAGTTATAATGAGTTGGAGTGTGCAATGCAGGCAGTGGTGCTGCAAATGTCTTTGCACTAGTGGGACTATAGCAAAGTCCAATAGCCACGTTTAGGATGCCACTAGGTGCACTGAGTGTTTGCTAGTATAATGGCTTAGTTATAATGAGTTGGAGTGTGCAATGCAGGCAGAGGTGCTGCAAATGTCTTTGCACTAGTGGGACTATGGCAAAGTCCAATAGCCACGTTTAGGATGCCACTAGGTACACTGAGTGTTTGCTAGTATAATGGCTTAGTTATAATGAGTTGTAGTGTGCAATGCAGGCAGAGGTGCTGCAAATGTCTTTGCACTAGTGGGACTATAGCAAAGTCCAATAGCCACGTTTAGGATGCCACTAGGTACACTGAGTGTTTGCTAGTATAATGGCTTAGTTATAATGAGTTGGAGTGTGCAGAGGACAGGAGGGTACAGTGCCAGGATTGTGGGGCTCTGGGTAGAGGAAAGGAAGCCTGCCTTTCTATTCCCTCCTAATAGGGAAATGCAGGGAGGAAATCCCTGACCTTTGCTACACAGACGCTGTCGCTGTTTTCAGGACCTGTCACCTATGGCTCTGACCCTACCGGTTTGAGCCCTTAAAAGGACTGATAGAAAGTGCTATCCCTATGCTGTCCAGCGCTGTGTATGGAGCGCATACAGCTGTATCGGCGATATCACTCAGAACGGAGCTGCGACAGTGATGTCTGACACCAAAGACTCAGAAGAGATAATGGCGTTCTGGAGGAAAATGTCCGGTTTTATAATGCAGGGACATGTGACATGGACATCCTATCACACATGCCGTTGCTTCTCTGGCTAAAAGTCCACTTAGCTGTGTGTGTGTCTGGGATTGGCTGACATGCTGGCCCGCCCCACTACACGCGCGCGCTTAGGGAAGGAAGACAAGGAAAAAAAAAAAAAATGGCGATCACCATTATAGAAACAGCAGTGATCTGAAGGCGCTGTTCACGCACACTATACACTGAAATGTCATAATAGTGTGATTTACAGAGTGACTTACACTATTACAGCGGAAACCAAGCTAGGAATTAGCTGTTTTTTTGCTGCTATAACCGTTCTCGAACGTTTCTAGAACTATCGAGCTTTTGCAAAAAGCTCGAGTTCTAGTTCAATCTAGAACAGGCCCCAAAATCACTCGAGCCTAGAACTGGAGAACCTCGAACCGCGCTCAACTCTACAGGTGACACCGTGTTCTTTTCGTAGATAGTGCTGATGATGGGAGAGGAGTCGATGCCAGCGGCGCCAGTGACCGCAGGTTCCGCTCAGCCACTGGGCTGGGTTATCTTGAGATATGCAGAACCACTGGCTGACTGTAGGTGGTGGTTGTCTCACAGCTGAAGTACGTCATTCAGCTACAAACAATGGGAAGACACCACACCCTTTTTTAGGCCCCTCCTGTCTGCTGACCACTGCCAGACATAGTTCTAAACTTCTGGTTCCTGTTCCACCCAGTTCTGTTTGGTGATTTTGTGTGCTGGCTACCGCTTGTTTCCTGACTACGTCTCCTGCCTGCTGTTTATGTACCTCGTTGCCTGATCCGCATTTGACCTCTGCTTGTTTTCTGATTAAGTCCTGGCCGTCCGATTCTGTTCATGTTCCTCAATTCATGGTTTGACCCTGCCTGACTACTACTCTCTCGGACTGCAGCCTTCCATAGGTATTGATCACATTGGGCCCTGTGTAATTCCAAATCCCTGTATAGGGGTAAAAGGGTTTCAGGGTTCTGCGGGTCCTGCTTGGTGAGTGGCTTCCCTCTAGCCTATCCTTTACAGCCCGTCTGAGTGTGTGGATCCAGGCAGGCGTTACACCGTGCCCTCTGCAGAAGGCCATCTAGGCTGGGATAGTGGTTTAAAAATTGCTGGATAACCAGGTTCAACACGTGAGCCATACAAGGCACGTGTGTCACATTGTCACGGCGAAGGGCCGCACCCAGGTTTGCATCATTGTCACACCCGGCCTTCCCTGGCTTCTGGTTGAGTGGAGACAACCATTGATGAAACTCAGTCTCACTCTCCAGAGCTTACCGTCCACAACTCCTCAGTGGTGTGCCTCCCATTGTTTTCAATGGGGTTCGATTGGTTCGTCGAACGGTCGTCAAACATTCGCCGAACCAGCCCTCCGTTCGACGAACCGAACTAAACTCGAGCCTTCAGAGGTTCGCTCATCTCTAATAGTGAGTAAAAACCAGTTAAAGACTTTTGGACTCTGCCTGAATTATTCTGAGACCCATTACCTTACACACCTGAGCCCCTGGGGCCAGCCTCACTCATGGGAGGCCACACCATCCAACTGCAAATCCCTCAGCCCCAGTCGCTCATTAAAACTGCAGTGGCAATCACCCAAATCCCTGACCGCAAACCGTGAGTGGTGTCTCGAAAATAAATACTAACTTACCTGTTGCTAAATACTCAGAAGAAGGTTCTATGGCGTCCATGAAGCTGGAGCGGCATCCCTTGGGGTGACACACTGCCAGCGAACCAAACCACAAAAGGTTTGCTTATCTTTATTAGTTACTAATGCACAAGTCAGAACAACTGAAGCGGGCTTTACACGCTACGATATATCTAACGAGATGTCAGCGGGGTCACGTCGTAAGTGATACACATCCGGGATCGTTAGTGATATCGTAGCGTGTGACAGCTATGAACGAGCAGAAATACTCACCTTCTCGTTCATCGTTGACACGTCGCGCATTTTCTAAAAATCGAACGTCCTGTTGTTCATCGTACCCGGGGCAGCACACATCGCTCCGTGTGACACCCCGGGAACGATGAACTGCAGCTCACCTGCGGCCGCCGGCAATGCTGAAGGAAGGAGATGGGCGGGATGTTTACATCCCACTCATCTCCACCCCTCCGCTTCTATTGGCCGGCCGCGGTGTGACGTCGCTGTGACTCTGAACGTCCCTCCCCCTTCATGAAATGGATGTTTGCCGCCCACAGCGAGGTAGTTCGGGAGGTAAGTGCGTGTGATGGGGGGTTACAGCATTGTGCGACACGGGCAACAAATTGCCCGTGTCGCACAAACGATGGGGGCAGGTGCGATCGCAAATGCGATACATTGTAACGTGTAAAGCAGCCTTTAGTCACATAGGGTGAAAAGCCACAAGTCCATCAGGTTCAATAACCGGATATACATGTATCTCTTTTAATTTATAATACAGTATGTAATATCTACCATTACTAGCTTTTCCAGTATGATTACAAAAAATAGGGTTAAACACTGCTATGCCGTGCAAGGAGACTTCAAATTTCAATAAGAGATGAAAAGATTTATTTTTAGGCTTTTCGGAGCTCAAACTCCTTCTTCAGGGAAAAATCACAGGTGTACCCACTTGATTTTTTTCTTGAAGGAGTTTGAGCTCCAAAATGCATAAAAATAAATCACTTCATGCCTTCCTGAACTTTAAAGTCACCTTGCATGGCAGCACTGTGTTTTACCTTTTTTTTTTTTCTAGTTTTTTGATCATCCACTATGGGGACTGCAGCAGCCGATAACCTCTTATCACATGCACAACACTAGTTGTGACCATCACAATTACCTCTGGTAAGCACCACTAGTATAATTTCTACCCAACCTCAAACAGGGTAAGACCCTATCTGCACCTTTGTCTCTCCAGTACCCACATCTATCTCTTGCAGTATTGCATTTCAGAGTCTACTTTAACTGTAAAGAACCCTTTTGTCTTTAGCAGCCAGAATAACATTTCTGCTATGCATAATCAATTTCCTCTTGTCAATTGTTGGGTCCTTGAAAGGAATAAATCATGTGCAATTCTTTGCATTGACTGCACATGTACATGTCTATTAGATCACCTGTGAGATATCTTTTTTTCTAACCTAAACAATCTCAACTTTCATAACCTCTGATTATATGAAATATGTTTGATTGGATGCGTTTAAACTCACTCAAGCTTTGCATTTTCCAATGTGGATCCAAAAACTGAATGTGTAGTCCAAAACTGGATCACATATTCAAGATGTGGTCTTAAGGGTGTTTTACACGCTGCAACATCGCTAGCCTATGTTAGCGATGCCGAGCGCGATGGCACGCGCCCCCATCGTACGGTCGATATGTGGTGATCGCTGCCGTAGCGAACATTATCACTACGGCAGCGTCACACACACATACCTGCTCTGCGACGTCGCTGTGACCGGCAATCCGCCTCCTTTCTAAGGCGGCAGTTCGTTCAGCGTCACATCGACGTCACAGCAGCGTCACTGAACCACCCCACCAATAAAAAAGGAGGGGCGGAGATGAGCGGCCAGAACATGCCGCCCACCTCCTTCCTTCCTCCTTTTCTGGTGGATGCAGGTAAGGAGATGTTTGTCATTCCCGCGGTGTCACACACAGCGATGTGTGCTGCCGCAGGAACGACAAACAACATTGTACCTGTCGCTGCAGCGATATTAAGGAAATGAGCGACGTGACAACGAGCAATGATTTTTGACGTTTTTGTGCTCGTTGATCGTCGCTTATTTGCATTACATGCTGCGATGTCGGTAACGGCGCAGGATGTGCGTCACTAACGACGTGACCCCGACGATATATCGTTACCGATGATGCAGCGTGTAAAGCCCTCTTTTTTTTAAAGGTATAATACACTAGAATCATGGGATTTTCTCTTTTTTTGTAATCTAAAATCTTATTTGCTTTTGGAATTGTAGCTGGACATTGAATACTACTGCTTAGCTTACTTGTAACCAGAATACCCACTCTTAACTGTTCTGTAATCCCCAATACATTTTCATTTAATGTATATGCAGCAATGCCATTATTGTGGCCTGTGTGTATTATTTACATTTATCAACACTGAACTTCATCTGCCATGTGTATGTCCAGATAAGATGCAGGCTCCTTATATAGACCAATGTGTAATAACATTATGTGTCATCAGAAAAGACTGATACTTTACTCACATTCCTAGTTACAAGTTCATTCTTAAATAAATTAAAAATAATTTGTTCTAAAACTAGAGATGAGCAAATTTATTTGAGTGGAATTGAATTTCCCTCAAATCTTTTGTGTAAAATGAATCTAATATATGAAGCTAAATATGTGTGTGTGTGTGTGTGTGTGTGTGTGTGTGTGTGTGTGTGTGTGTGTGTATGTATGTATGTCTGGGATTGGTATCTGCACCGTCGCAGCTACAGCCACAAAATTTTGCACACTCAGACGTCTGGACCCCGAGAGCGTCATAGGCTATGTTGTGAGGCAAAATTTTAACCCCGCGCGCTCCAATTTACCAATCAATTTTGCCCCTATCTACATAATGGGGAAAAAGTGAAACGAAAAGTGTTGGAGGAAAATTGACAGCTGCTAGATGTGAACAAGGGGGGCTTAAAGAATTAGAGCGATGGCGCCAAAGAGTATATACCGTACAGTTGCTAAGGTGGGGCCCCGACATGGGATACTCACTACACTCGGGGATATGAACACACACACAAAATGCGCCACACACTACCACGTGCTTGAACACATATACCACCCTCAGCACACATTTCACCACACATACACGAACCTCGCCAATAATCGCTCTAAAACAAACACAAGTGTGGTACATATACCACCTTCAGCACACATTTCACCACACATACACCAACCTCGCCACATAATCGCCCTAAAACACACACACGTCTGGTATTATCCTTCAAAAATAAAAAATCTGATTAATAAGCAGCCAAACTACAAGAACAAGAAATGTACCATATAGGAAATACGGCAGCTGTCAGTCACATGACCTGTCTATTATGTGTATGTGTGAGCTAATGTATACTGTCAGGGGGAGGGCTTTCTGTTGCCTGGGGATTTATCAGGCTGCCAATAGCAACCGATCACAGCTCAATTTTGCTACAGTTAATTAATCTGAGCTCTGATTGGTTATTATAGGCAACAAAGGACATTCTCAGTATAACAAAGCTTGTGTGAGGTAATAGGATGTCAGTTAGGGTGTGTTGGTGGAAAGGCTGATGTCAGTCACGTTACCTCTATGTGAGAGGATATAGAAACTGTTAGTTACAGACTATTTTTACCACAATAATGCTTCATAAGAAAAGGAATTCCTTGGCGCGAATGTCAGCTGATGTGAAAAGAAAAGCTGCATTACGGGCCAATTAAAAATGTGAAGACCGAGAAACAAGGCTGACACACATGAGAACAAGAGCTGCTTCCTCAAGGGCCAATGAACTTTCTGAGGAGAGGGAAGTGAGGCTTGCAGACATGAAAACAAGAGCTGCTTCCTCAAGAGCCAATGAACTTACTGAGAAGAGGGAAGCGAGGCTTGCAGACATGAAAACAAGAGCTGCTTCCTCAAGGGCTAATGAACTTTCTGAGAAGAGGGAAGCAAAACTTGCAGATAAGGGTAGAAGAGTTGCTTCCTCAAGGGCCAATGAGTCATCTCAGCAGAGAGAAGGCTGACTTGCCACTAAGAAAATTACTATTTCTTCCACCAGGGCACAGGAAATGGTTGGAGATTTGAAACATGCTGCCTTTTGTTACCAGTCAGACATAAACTATCAGGATAATCCTAAAGTTCAGATAGGAAAAATGGATGTGGTCTGCATGTACTGCATGCCCTGAAATGGAAAGATGAACCACCAGGTTTATGCTGTGCAAATGGCAAGATAAAACTTCCACCTCTCCTGTCACCACCAGATCCCCTAAAGTCTCTGATGACAGGTACCAGTACAATATCAAAGCATTTCTTGGACAACATTAGGAAGTACAACTCCTGCTTCCAAATGACATTATTTGGTGCAGCAAAAGAAATGTTCTATTTTGTTAACAGCAGTTATTAACCCGGACGGACCTGGGTAGTACAGCTAGTTTTCCTATAAAATTCCCGTGATTTGCCAAATTAAACTTTTTGCAGATTCACTGATTTCTACCTAATACTTATTCTTCGAGTACTGCACAACTGTCTTTAGAATATTTACAGAATGTTACATTTACAATGCCTTTTATTTTCAGTCCCTTAACCAGTTGTTTGACCACGTGATATAGTGTTCCTTAAGCCCTTATTATACAGGGCAAAAATCAGGATTTAAAATAACAATATTGTTCTAAGACAGCAATATTCACAATATGTAAAAGTTGCTGGTTATTGTAATATGATTTGATTGTCATGTAACCAGATGTTTCAACTTGCTTTAAAATTATCGCTTGTCGGCATAACATTTTTCATTGATAAACAGAACATTTTCCAGCTTACCTCAGACTTGTTTGGTTAGTTAGCTCATTTCATTCACTTGTTCCCTGGTGGACAACGCACAGAATGAAGTGAAAGCTGACCACAGTACAATGGAAAGAGGAATAACATAATCCAGTGATAGTCCAAAAAAATTCAGCTTTTTTTAAATTACCTTATATTTCTATAAATCCATAAAATCGAGCTAACATTATTAGCAACAAGGCATCATAGATGAATTATGCAGGGTTGTAACCTGTACCCGGTACCGTGTACAGTACTACCCTGCTTTATTCATCTATGCTGTTTTGTTGCTAATAAGGTTAGCTTGATTTTATGGGTTTATAGAAATAAAAGGTAATTTAAAGAAAAACCTAGATTTTTTGGACGATCGCCAGATTTCTTTTTTTCCTCCTTCCAACATTTTACATTGTAATAAGCCACTAACACCTCATCAACACATTGCATTGAAGGAGTAGATTTGTCTTGGTGGGCATGCAAAAAAACGTGGCTACTTATTTTACAATATCTCACCATTGGCAGAATTCAAAAGTACATGTGTGTTTGAATAGTGAATACATTTTGAACTCCAGCCCTTCACTGTTCAAGAGGATGTTTAAAGAAGCGATCAAAAGGCCAGTAGATATCTCCCGTACCTGGATATGGTAGTAATGGTGGTAATGGTGTGACTACTTTACTGAGGGCAGTTAATTATGTACTGTACTGTGGGTGCAAAGATTCCGCCTTTTTTTCATGCTACTCACACTTATCAATACACATACCCACAATTCACATAAACACCATCCCCAAGTGCTAAAATCTTGGCATGATCTTAAAATGTAATGCATGCTTTTATGAATGACTAGTGACTTTCCATCAACTGCAACAGCGATCTTTCAAGCTAACATTTGCTTTTCTAATAATGAGCTTGTATGCACGATAACGATGTAATACGTATTCTCTCGTCAATCGCTTTCATTGAAAAATCATACTGTCTACTAACAATTTTAGTCCCTGCTTCTTATGCTTCAGTACAAGGCTGTCATGTGATACAGTATCAATTGTCTTTGCAAACTCCAGACATATCACATAAGCAGCATACCCAACTTCCAGATTTGCACTTACCTCATAACAAATACCTAACATGTTTATTAGATATGACAAGTCTTCCATGAATCCATCCTGATGGTCAGTTTTATATTGCTCTCTGCAGTATATTTTGAATGCCATCTCTTACAATGCCTTCAAAAATGATGCACTCAACTAAAGGTGATGAAATCTTTTGAAATTTGAATTCACTGACTTTGCCTAATTTTCCCCAATATGACTTTACTGAACTTTTTTGAACTATTTAATGCAAACACAGCCTAATTTAAAAGTGATCTAAACCTATCTAAGTGAAAATGGATAGCAATATGTGGTAAATAAAAGGCTATCTAACTAGTTAGTGCTATATCAAAATTGTTAGGCTACTTAAATTGTAGAAATGGACAAAAAATATTTCTTTTGGGTGTAGATGCCTGTCTTGCTTGTGTTTCTACATGTGGTGAAAATGGAAAAATCCATACATTTTTTACTAGGTGGTGCAAAATTAACTTTATTCAGGGAGTTTTAAAAAATGGGTTTTTTTTGCTAAATGTAGCAGCAAAAGCTTGTTTACAAGGAGTCCAAAAATGTAATTACTTCTTTATCCCTGGAGCAAAAACACATGAGTATAGTAAATTTAAAAGGAAAAAAGTAATGGCCTCTCAACCAGTGAAAAAATGTATACTTTTTTGGAATCTGAAACAGTTTTGCTATTCTCAAAATGAGTCAAATAAGGCCCGTTTCACACGTCAGTGAAAAACACTGAAGTTTTTCACTGGCGTGTAAAACACGCACATGTCCCTCCGTGTGCCGTGAATCACGGCACACGTGGGTTGTCTAAGTGCAATCCGGGCTCCGTTCTCCGTGGCCCGTGATTGCACTTAGAGATTAACTCACCTGTGCGCGCTCCCGCTCTCCATGGTGCTGATCGCTCCCGCAGTGCAGCATCCGGCCGGCTCTGACCCCCGCAGCAGCTGCTTCCGGGTCGGCTGTGTCGTGCATAATGAATATGTAATGAGCCAGCTCACAAGCAGCCGGCAGAACGGGCTGCAGAGGACATCGCTGGAGCCGGGTGAGAAAAATGATTTTTATTTTAAAAGCACGTTTTCTGGCACGTGTCTCACGGATCACACCACTTCGTGGTCCGTGGGACATCAGTGATGCCAGAATAAAATGGACATGTCTTCATGCGGCAATCACACACACGCGGGTACGCCGCATGGAGACATGTGCAGTGAAAAATCACTGATGTGTGAGCAGACCCATTCATTATAATGGGTCTGCGTATGTCAGTGATTCTGGTGCGTTTAAAAAAAAGCACAAACGTACCAGAATCACTGACGTGTGAAAGGGGCCTTACAAAGACTTTTTATCAAGCCTTCAAAGGATAATCACTTTTTAGTAAGTAGGAACAGACTAGTGAATAAGCTGTAGATTTTTGTCTACAAGTCTTTTAGGCCCTGTGCGTACACTGCATTTTTACCTGCTTTTTTTGCATTTTTGCTGCAGAAATTCCTTGAGAAAATGGTTGTAACCTTTCTGCAGACATTCCCCAGCAAAACCTATGGAAGAAATAAATAGCTGAGCGCAAACTGCATTTTTTTTCTCAAGAACATTCTTTCTGCAGAAATTCCACAATATATCTTTTGTCATGCTTTATATAGAAAAAGGCAGAAATATATAAGCAGTATGTAAAGCTATTTATATTGGGAAACCACAGGGTCACACCTTCTACCTCCTTCCTTCTCCTATTGGCTCCTCATCTGTTGTCAAGGAAACAGTATACAATCAAAATGATATATTAAAATCACATAAAAGTTAAAAATGTCTCATACCAAAATTACGCATGCGCAGTTCAACTTACATCATTAACATTATAAAAGGAATATCATTACATGTAGAAAAAGCCACTGAATCCACGGCATCTTGTTCTGGTCACATTGGACACAATGTCTTTTGCCAAAACTACAAGACGTCACATGATAGGAGAATTGGTAGGATATCACGTCAAAGTAACGCATGTCAAACAATCATGTGCCAACATATCCTAAGTATATAAACATGTAAAGAAAGTTTGCATGCACAAAATGTAAAGCATGGTCATAACTTTATTGTATAATCATGCGTTTACTTCTGAACATGAGAAAAAGGAAGTAACTAAAAACCTAAAAACAAAACCAAAATATGTGAATGACAAAAACATCGCATAGTAAAAATAGGACAATTATAAGCATAATTAAGATGTCATGATGATTGTAAAAAATTATATAGCTAATGTCAGGGAAAGAATTTAAAATCCAGCCGTAATCAATGATAATATGCAAATATACAGTATAAAAAAAAAACAAAAACAAACGTATAAAGTGCTTTTGTAATAGGATGTTAAATAGAAATTAAAGTGCAAAAAATGTATAGGAAGAGTGATAAAAGCTCAACAATAAATATGAGTATTTGATAAAGCATACCTGTAATTAGAGTTGAGCAGACTGTGAATAATCCGGGTCCGGCGGATGAAGAACTCCGGATCTGATCGAGAAAGAGAAAGAGAGAGAAAGAGAAAGAGAAAGAGAGAGAGAGAAAGAGAGAGAAAGAGAGAGAGAGATATGAAGTCCTGCCCTCCCGACCTCAGTGCTGTCATTGTCCTCCATGGTTGTCGCTTCACATTTCCTCTTTCTGCCGACCCGAGACTGTGACTAGCGGTGACGTCACAGGCTCCCACGATAATTGGCTGTGAAGGCGGTGGTCATTGAAGTCAGTGACAGCTCTGCTATCAGCAGTGCAGGAGATCATCACCGCAGGTAATGTACCTCCCTCCTGACAGCAGCACTTGTCATGCCCTGCAGTGACCTGGGCTGACTTATTGATGTTAGCTCAGGTCACTGCATTGCTCGCCCAGCCAATGGGAAACATCCTGTTTTTCATTGACTGGGACAGTGACTACGGTATGGATCGTAATAAGAACCTCTTGGATTACAGCAGACCTGGATTTGTTTTTCTTTCTAATAAATTGGTGAAAGAGGTAATGTTTTGGGGAGTGTTCTTTCAAATAAAAATGTGTTTGTCGTCTATTTTTTTTTTATTACTGACTGGGTTGATGATGTCGGCTATCTGATAGACACCTGACCTCACGAACCCCAGGGCTTGATGCCAGGTGACATTACACATCTGGTATTAACCCCATATATTACTCCATTTGCCACCGCACCAGGGCAATGGGATGAGCTGGGGCGAAGCACCAGGATTGGCGCATCTAATGTATTTGCCACTTCTGGGGTGGCTGCGGCCTGCTATTTTTAGGCTGGGGAGAGTCCAATAACCATGGACCTCCCTAGTCTGAGAATATCAGACCCCAGCTGTGCGCTTTACCTTGGCTGGTGATCCAATTTTGGGGGGACCCCCACGTGTTTTTTTTAATTATTTACTTAATTTAAAATAACAGCGTGGGGTGCCTTCAGATTTCGATTACCAGCCAAGGTGAAGCTGCCAGCTGTGGTCTGCAGGCTGCAGCCGTCTGCTTTACCCTAGCTGGCTATCAAAAATAGGGGGAACCCCACAACATTTTTTTTTATTTTTTTTTTTTTTAGCAAAATACAAGGCTAAGCACCCCTTAGTGCCACATGAAAGGCACCAAAGGGTGCAAAATTACAAAATGCAGGAGAGTGGGACATTGTGTCTTTCTGCCATTATAATGACAGAAAAGACTGATATGAAGTGTACAAGCACAAGATAATCACCAGAATGCTCTACGCTGTGAAAAGCAGTAGAAAATGGCACTGGAGTGAACATGTGACCGCCTCATGTAGGTTGAAGCTATGGATCCTGGGTAAATGTATGTATTTTCCCTCCTTTAGTTTTTTTGCAGTACACAAAAAAAACGGAAGGCACACGGATGACAAACGGATGACATACGGACCGTCTACGGAATGCAAACGGATGCCACACGGATGCACCCGTGAAAAAAACGGACCGGTTTTTGCGGACCGCAAAAACGGATCAGTCGTGTGAATGAAGCCTTATTCTGATCTGCCGTTTATAAACAGCAGACAGAAATAAGTGAATAGCACCCCCCAGCGTTAGAAAATCTCTGGTGTTTCAGGGGGTAGCTGAGACCCTGAAGATCATGATTCAGGACGGTTTTTCCGGTCCTCGCTCACGTGATCACAGGTATACACCGTATACTGATGATCACGTTACAGTAAATGACAGCGCCGGTAAAAAATGATTTATCTCCCATCTGGCATGAACAAACATGTCAGATGGGAGATAAATCTCCTCCCCGGTCCCCTCCGGTCCCCCAGTGTTGCCAAAGTGACCTCCCCCGACCTCCTCCCGGAAATCCAAGATGGCCACGCGCACAGTAGCGCGCCGGCCGCATTCACCCTACTCCTCTGATTTCTGTCGCATGTGCCAAGACACATGCGACAGAAAACTCCTCCCCAGGCCCTGCCAGGTCACCCCCTATAACCTCACCGGTGTTCCCCAGTGTCCCACGGTACCTGTGCCACGTTGATCCCCACTGCCCCCTCCTTCACAATAGACGCTGCCGCATGCACAGAGCGGTTGTCAGCTCAGCTTCCTGTGTTCAGACACAGTGAGTGGTGGTAACCATGCATTTGTAAGCTACTGCAAAGCCCTGCTCATGAGGTTCAGTGGTTAGCACTGCAGTCTTGCAGCGCTGAAGACCTGGGTTCAATTCCCACCAAGGACACCATCTGCAAGGAGTTTGTATGTTCTCCCCGTGTTTGTGTGGGGTTCCTTCCACACTCCAAAGACATACAGATAGGGAATTTAGATTGTGAACCCCAATGGGGACAGTGTTCCCAATGTATGCAAAGCGCTATGGAATTAATAGTGCTGAATAAATTATTATTATTACTGCAATGCCCTGCTCATGAGGTAAGGAACATAGTTGATCAGGAGAGCTATACTACATTTCCAAATGTAGGTATTTGATTTTATAGTTGCCCTGCTGAACGTGCTGAACGACTACAAAACATAAGAGTCCGTTATACACCATAAGAAAACATGTCTAAATAGCGAGCTCTGTTCTTTAGTATTCATTCAGCTGGATAACTGGACTTAAAGGGGTATTCCATCTCCAAGATCATTTCCTCAATATATAGTAGGTGGAATAGCAATAATATCAGCAAATACCAATATTTGGAAATGTAGAATAGTTCTCCTAATTAGGCATGCCCTTATCTCATAAGCAAGGCATTGTAGCTTTGGTAGCAACAGTTACGACATGGACTCTGCTGCTGTGGACCCGGGGAGAGTGGGTGCAGATTCATTGCACCCACACTCCTCACATGGAGGGTATGCACTCCTAGAAAATGGGGGATACATTCCCTGAGCGTATCTTCCCATATTCTAGACGGTCCAGAGTCATCGTGGGACCCCCTTATTTTTTTTCCTTACAATAAATTGGTGAAAGAGGGAATGTTTTTGGGATTGTTTTTTTAAATACATTTTTTTGTCTATTTGTTTTGTTAGTACTGACAGTTTGTGATGTCGGGTATGGGATAGATGCCATGACATCACAAACTGCTGGGCTTGATGGCTAGTATCAACCCCATTTATTACCCCATTTGCCACTGCACCAGGGCACGGGATGAGCTGGGGTGAAGCGCCAGGATTGGCCCATATAGTGGATGCGCCACTTCTGGGGCGCCTGTGGCCTGCTATTTTTAGGCTGTGAAGGGCCAATAACTATGGACCTTCCCACCCTGAGAATACCAGGCCACAGCTGTCCGCTTTACCTCGGCTGGTGATCCAATTTGGGGGGGACCCTACTTTTTTTTTGTAATTATTAATATTTATAAAATAATTATAAAAAAGAGCCTGTGGTGACCTCCACATTGGATCCCCAACCACGGTAAAGCTGCCAGCTGTGGTTTTCAGGCTACAGCCGCCTGCTTTACCCTAGCTGGCTATCAAAAATGAGGGGACCCAACGTCATTTTTTTTTTTAACTATTTTTTTAAAGAGAAAAAATTAATGGGCTTCCCTGTATTTTGATTGCCAGCCAAGGTAACGCCAGGCAGATGGGGGTGGCAACCCGTAGCTGTCTGCTTTATCTGTGCTAAGAATCAAAATTACCGCGGAGCGCTACGTCTTTTTTTTTAAAGATTTATTTTTACAGCACTGTGATGTCAGGCAATCAAAATACAGGGAAGCCCTTTTTTTTTTTAGATATTTAAATAAATAATTAAAAAAAATATATATGGGCTCCCGCTGCTTTTTTTGTATTGCTAGCTAAGGGTAATCCAAGCAGCTACTGGCTGCCAACCCCCCTTGCTTGGTGCTATCTTCACTGGCAATGGAAAATCCAGGGAAGCATTTTTTATTTTTTTTGCCAAAAAACTACAAAAAAAGACGTGTGCTTCGCCATATTTTTGTATGCTAGCCAGGTACAGCAGGCAGGTACGGGCTGTCCCCAATCCCCAGCTGCCTATTTGTACCCGGCTGGAAACTAAAATTATAGGGAAGCCCTTTTTTTAATTATTTCATGAATTTCATGAAATGATTAAAAAAAAACCACGTGGGCTTCGCCCCATTTTTGGGTCCAGCCGGGTACAACTAGGCAGCTGGGGATTGGATCCGCAGCACAGGTAAGCCCGAGATTTCTGGGTGCCTCTGCTGCAAATTTCCGTCCGAAGCCGCCCCAGAAAATGGCGCTCTCATAGAAGCGCCATTATCTGGCGCTGTATCCAACTCTTCCAGCAACCCTGAAGCCGGGTGGCTTGTTGGGTAATCATGAGTTAATACTAGCTTTGTTTTACTAGCTAGTATTAAGTCAGAGATTCTTAATGTCAGGAAAGTTTGACCCAGCCATTAAGAATCTCTAATAAATGGTTAAAAAAAGACACCATACAGAGAAAAAATACTTTAATAGAAATAAATACACAGACACACTTAGAGACTCCATGTTTATTACTCCCTCTTATCCCTCCACGATTCATGGTCTCCTGTCTTCTTTCTACTTCAACGCATGCAGCTCTGCTACATCAGGCTTCACTGCATGGGAGAAAGACGCTGCTTCCCGTGCAGCCTTTTCACTACAGGAGTGATCAGTGCTGCTGGCTGTTAGCGGGCCGTTCGACGAACCGAACTCGAACTCCAGGGGTGTGGCTCATCTCTAGTATGGACTTAAGGTTCTAGTTGGTATGAATTCCTCATGTTTTTCACTTCTATCATGTCACCTGATTTGTTCATCTTGCTTTAGTCACTTTATATGGCTGGCATAATTTATTCATGTTACTATTTTAATTTCTCACTATGCTTATATTTAACTTTAAAGGCCCACTCTGTTAGATACGTACAGTTCCTTGCGAAAGTATTTTTCCCCCTTGAATGTTTCAACCTTTTTCCACATTTCAGGCTTCAAACATAAAGATAAAAATTTGAATGGTATGGTGAAAAATCAACAACAAGTGGGACAGAATTGTGAAGTTGAACGAAATGTATTGCTTATTTTAAACTTTGGTAAAATAAAATAAACTGAAAACTGGGGAAAGCAATATTATTTTGGGCTAGACCACAAAAGTAGAAATCACCATGTAGATGATGAAATTGCAATTTTTGGCTTGACAACAGGAGTAGACATTACTATTTAGATGATGAAATCACAATTTTGGCTGGACCACAGAAGTAGATATCCCTATTTAGATGATCAAATGGAAATTCTGGGAAGACCGCAGGATTCATATAGCTATCAGAATTTAGATGCTAAAATTTAAATTGCTGGTAGGACCATAGAATTTGCAGAATTCGCAGGGGTACGGAGTTATTATAAGTTTGTATTTATCTGCATTTATATGCAAGAGCACCATCATCCCCAATCTGTAGCAGTCTCAAAATGGCACTGATGCTGCATGTCCACTTCTTGTATGCAGAGGAAAATGTTACTTAGGCACCCAATGACACAAACCTTTTTGTCTGAATGCTGTATATGGTTTGTGCGCCCTGATTGGCTGCTGGAACATCCACACATTAAGTTAAGAAATTTTTTTTTAAAAAAAAGTCAGTTGCTCCTCTGACTTCTCCCTAACTCCTCCCCTCATAAAACACCTCCCCACACTCATCATACAGAACCACTATTCTAGCCAAAGTCACAAAACATAGAAGAAAAGCATTGGTGCAAATGTGGCGCCCTTGAGGCTACCGTCACCTTAGAGGTACTACACCTGAGCCAGAGGTGTGATGCCCTATCCTGGTTAAGAAAGAGGCCATCTACTTGTTCACATACCAAAAACCTGCAAACACCCAATTATTAGCTCACACATTAGATCAGGGCTGGAGCAGGACCCATTAATGCTTAGCGACCAGTAGTCTGGTTATGTCATTTAAGCCCCATGCACTGTCTCTAGAACCATCCAGGGGGTGGAGCTTGGTGGGTGAGCTGTCTGAGATAAAATGGGCAGAGCTAAGTTTAAAAGTTGACAGTTGACTTTTGACAGGGTAAGTCAGGAGGAGGGAGGAGACCAACTAGGGGGGAGGACCCTAGAGGTCCTTTTCAACTCTTAAGAGATGGAAGAAAGAATCCCAGTGACTTAGGGGAAGTGTGTCAGACACTCCTATTATCACATTTCACAGGCAATAGCTCAAGGTGCAGGGATTGGTTGCAAACTGGATTCCAGAACCCTAGGCTAGAAAGATACTTAGGACTTCCTAGTAATACCGGAGGCCAGGTTAGCTGTACGCACCTTCGGGCCATAAGCAGCTCGCAAATCTGCTGGAAGGGGGCCACAACGGACCAGGGAGCCAGGCAGGAAGAAATCTCTTTGAATGTCCACGGAGGGAGCCATGCAGGCAGAAGTCCCTTTGCAGGTCTGCAGCCCCTAGCTCAGGGAACTGTGTGTGGATGTGCAGGACAAAAGGGTGAAGGTCAGTGCAGAGAGACAGCCAGGAAAGGCAAACAAAGGGTGTACCGATACTGGCCTTGGACTTACTCGGGATCAATAGATGCCCATCACTGGGGATCTCAGCATACTGTGGATGGACTAAAATGGCTGTCAAGCTTGAACCAGTACAGTGAGTAAAAGACTGTTGTTGCAAAGCCCTGGTGTTGTCTCCATTCCTCCTGTGTCACAACCTGCCATCATAGACTTTTCATATTATCAACGGTTATCTTGGGGCCTCTCTCCACCTGTGGGGAGTAAGAACACCTGCCCTCATCACCTGCCTCGGGAAACCTACAGCACAGCAGCTGCTCACATAGCCACACAACCAGAAGTGGCATCACAAACTTTATTCCACTGTAATATAATCATCATCCCCCTTTATTTATAAGACACCGCCAGGGTCACGGAGCCGAACCCTGACACCACTGACATCCCCGGACTAGTCCAGCCCTGTTTCGAGTACTCCCAGCCCTGGAGTGTCACAAACACAGTTACCAAACAAAGCTAAACAAAGTTCTCAGGCTCCAAACATATATCTGAATAAGCAAGACTGGCGCCGAATTTGCAATTGGCAAATCTTTTTAGAACAAGTTTGCTCATCTCTAGTTATCAGCAAATCATTTTGTGATGTCAGATTAAAAATAAATAAGGGTTAATATGGCTTTTAAGTGTTCACAGACGAACATACACATTTACATAAAATACTTGTATGTTTAAAATGCCCAAATTTCATATTACAATAAATGCTATGACCCATACATTAACGTGAACAGAGAATTTAAATCATGAACTGAATAGAGTAAACTGTATTTACTATATCCCAAGGTAGAAGAGTCTTTATATTTGCCTAGTGACAGAAACACCCATACACGTCACAGTTATAAATGTATAAAAGATTTTATTTTTAATGCTGTAGGGTATATCAAACATATAGCAAAGACATACATGAAAAAGAACCGGAGAGAAAAGGTGCTAGAGGGGAGACACCCCACGTATCCCGGAGAAAAATAAGGGAGAACAGGTCTCCAAGGAAACTGATAGACTTTCCCAGGTCAGCATAATCCCCATGTGGACAATGGTCCCGGGGAATAAGATATAACCTAATGAAACAAAAAGTGGTTTAAGGTATGGCCCAGGGGGGAGGTATCCACTTACCAGTGAAAGATGTCAACCAGAAGACCGGGGTAGTACGTGGGGACCTGGGAAAGTCTATCAGTTTCCTTGGAGACCTGTTCTCCCTTATTTTTCTCCGGGATACGTGGGGTGTCTCCCCTCTAGCACCTTTTCTCTCCGGTTCTTTTTCATGTATGTCTTTGCTATATGTTTGATATACCCTACAGCATTAAAAATAAAATGTTTTATACATTTATAACTGTGAAGTGTATGGGTGTTTCTGTCACTAGGCAAATATAAAGACTCTTCTGCCTTGGGTTATTGTTATTTGAGTTGTTGCCTTAACATATCATTTATGTGGCCCTTTTATGTTTATATTTCTGTATTTACTATATGTGACATTTCTTTTTTCTTTCATTCCCCTTAAAATGTTGTGGCTGTTCATCAATTTATATGCACTCCAAATGGTTCTATAAAAAAAAAAAATCTATCCAAGAAAAAACTATATAGCAAGTGTGAGAAAAGAAACTATATTTACTTGAAACCTATAGATTAATGGTAGAATGTTGTTTAAAGAGAATCTGCAGGTGTTGGGTTATCTACAGGTGAATGGTTTTCTAAAGCTGTGCGGCTGCAACATGGAAAGCTTGGCTACTGGGAGGAAATTAACTTTATTCCTCCCAGTAGCCTCAGGCTTTCAGTCATAGAGGAGTGGCTGAAGCAACCTCAGTCACTAATTGTGGCTGAACCTGAGGTCTTATCAATCTTCTGTGACTGATGCAATTTTATGCAATGTGTAAGAAGATGGCAGCTTTTCTTTGTTAATGCTCACTAATTCTATTGCAAATTGTTTTAAATTGCTGGAACCTGTAGATTTCATAAAATTCAACTCAAATTCAATTTGCATGAAAATAATTCCTTTGATATTAATTTGCACAGATTAGTATATGATCTGACTACTGCAACTCTTTACAGATCAGTCTCACTCTTACCAAATTTTTTTTCTTTTCAATTTATCCTGAATGGCACAGCGAGCATCATATTTTTGTCTAGCTGCTTCACCAATGCCTGCACCTTGTGCCAGTGTATTTAGACTCCTCAAAAATGTTATGATAAGTTCTTCAGTTTCACTTTTCCCTGGTTAGTTCACCAACTGTTATAAATGCTGGGATGGGTGTTCATTGTTGGAATTTGCAATGAATGTAAGTTTCTTCAATAATACCCAGTTCGCTATTTAGTGATAAGTTAAGAAATGTAATTTCACTTTGATGTGAGAAAAATGTATCCCATAAATTATATTCATAAGGCCCCTTTCACACGTCAGTGATTCTGGTACGTTTGTGCTTTTTTTTAAACGTACCAGAATCACTGACATACGCAGACCCATTATAATGAAATGGGTCTGCTCACACGTCAGTGATTTTTCACTGCACGTGTCTCCGTGCAGCGTACCCGCGTGTGCGTGATTGCTGCACGCAGACATGTCCATTTTTTTCTGGCATCACTGATGTTCCACGGACCACGCAGTGGTGTGGTCCGTGAAACACGTGCCAGAAAAAAACGTGCATTTAAAATAATAAACATTTTAACTCACCCGGCGTCCAGCGATGTCCTCTGCAGCCCGTCCTCCCTGCTGCTTCTAAGCCGGCTGATTACTGTCGCACATATTCATTATGCGCGACACTGCTGACCCGGAAGCAGCTGCTGCAGGGGTCACCGCCGGCCGGATGCTGCACCGCGAGAGGAATCAGCACCATGGACAGCGGGAGCAGGCGCAGGTGAGTTGATTTCTAAGTGCAATCACGGGCCATGGAGAACGGAGCCCGGATTGCACTTAGACAACCCACGTGTGCCGAGATTCACGGCACACGCAGGGACATGTGCGTGTTTTACACGCCAGTGAAAAACGTCTGTGTTTTTCACTGACGTGTGAAACGGGCCTTATTGACATATTCCAAATATATTGCCAAACAAAATGTATGTCAGATGTATTACTCAGCTAGGTAATTAAAAGGTCATCAGAATACCCATCATACCATTAAATGGAACCTGTCAGGTCTCCAATGCACCCAGAACCATGAGCAGTTCTGGGTGCATGTTTCTAATCCCTGCCTAAGTGTCTCAGCATTTACTAGCATACATAAAGAGATTTTTTGAAAAAGTATTTCAAAAGAGCCTTTATGAGATGCAAATGACCACAGAATCTAATCACATGGGTGTTTTCACCCAACTAGTCTGTCCTCTTAGCCTGTTAGCATGCCCCTTTGGGTGTGCTAGCATGTTATTCAATGTTGAGCATCATCAGCATGGATGTGCGTACCTGTCCATTGTCATCACCTCAGATGCCAGGTTTAGGCTCTGTGCACATGATCCAAAGTCCCAGCACTTACAATCATGTGCACTAGAACTCTCGAAGCTTGGACATGTACACCCAGCTTCATAGTGCGCATGACCGAAGGTGCAGGGACTTTTGATAATGCACACTAAGCCTAAACCCGGCATCTGAGGCGATGACAATGGACAGGTACACGCGTCAATGCCAATAACGCTCGGCATTGAATAGCATGTTAGCACGCCCATAAGGTCATGCTAACATGCTAAGTGTGCAGAGTAGTCGGGGGAAATAACGCCCTTGTGACTAGTCCCCACACTCATTTGCATCTCAAAAAGGATCTTTAGAAATATTTTTTCTAAGGCCTTGTGCCCACAGGGCGTTTTTACAGCGTTTTTTCTAGCGTTTTTCATTGCTTTTTTTAATCAATAAAAGCAAGGAAAAAGCATCCCAGCAAAGTCTATCAGAATCGGGACTTGCTGTGCCCACGTTGCTTCTTTTTCAGTTGTTTTTTTTCTTGCTGAAAAAAGAAGCAACATGTCAATTGTTTTAGCGTTTTTCCTGCTTTTTTCCCAATTGACTTTAATGGAGTAGGGAGAAAAAGCAGGAAAAAACGCATGTGTAATGCCCACGTTGCTTTATATTTTATGCGTTTGGGCGTTTTTAGGGAGAAAAGAAAGCTATGGCTATGTAGATTCCTTCATAGAAGAAAGCCACATAGCCAGAGTTGGCAGCTATTTCCTTATCTCCCATTGTTTACCAAGACACCTCTGCAGGGACCCCCGCTGATGTCACAAGGTAAAGAGTTCATCCCAGTGGGGGATCTCCAGGAAATCCACAGTAATCCTCCTGTATGAATTGTATTCACCTTGTGACATCCAGGAACTTGTACAGGGAGATGTCACGGTAAACAATGCAGGGACCCCCGCTGATGTCACAAGGTAAATAGTTCATCCCAGCGGGGGATCTCCAGGAAAGCCCCCAGGTATTCTTCCTTAATTAATTGTATTCACCTTCTGACATGCCCAGACCTCCCTGCAGAGAAATGTCCTGGTAAAACACTGCAAGAATACTGAATGCCTGGTGCACAGCCTAGGCAACATAAATGCAGGGAACCCCCGCTGATGTCAAGGTGAACCCCGAAAAACCCTAGTGATCCTCCTGCATGAGCTGTGTTCACCTTGTGCCGTGCACCAGGCATTCAGTATTCTTGCGGTGTTTTACGACACCACTGTACAGGGAGGTTCCTGGATGTCAAGTGGAATACAGTTCATGTAGGAGGATCACCGGGGTTTCCTGGAGATACGCCGCTGGGATGAACTCTGCACCTTAGGGTACCGTCACACTTTAGGGACGCAGCAACGATCCCACCAGCGATCTGACCTGGTCAGGATCGCTGCTGCGTCGCTGCATGGTCGCTGGTGAGCTGTCAAACAGGCAGATATCACCAGCGACCAGTGACCAGCCCCCAGCCAGCAGCGACGAGTGGAAGCAACGCTGCACTTGCACGGAGCCGGCGTCTGGAAGCTGCGGACACTGGTAACTAAGGTAAACATCGGGTAACCATAGTTACCAGCGCACACCGCTTAGCTTAGCGTGTGCAGGGAGCAGGAGCCGGCACTGGCAGTGTGAGAGCTGTGGAGGCTGGTAACGAAGGTAAATATCGGGTAACCACCTCGGTTACCCGATGTTTACCTTGGTTACAGCTTACCGCAGGCTGTCAGACGCCGGCTCCTGCTCCCTGCACATTCAGGATTGTTGATCTCTCGCTGTCACACACAGCGATGTGTGCTTATCAGCGGGAGAGCAACAATAAAAAAACGAACCAGGGCTGTGTGTAACGAGCAGCAGGGGCCAGATCGCTGCTCAGTGTCAAACACAGCGAGATTGCTAATGAGGTCACTGCTGCGTCACAAAAAACGTGACTCAGCAGCGATCTCAGTAGCGATCTCGCTGTGTGTGAAGTACCCCTTACTCACCTCTCTGCAGACTCCTGGGTCACGTCCGATTGGCTCCAGAACCCGCCGGTAAGCAGCTGATTGTTTACGTCCAGCGGTGAAAATCCTGCCGGCTTTTTAACAATTAGATGATAAATCAGCTGATCTTGCTGGACGTAAACGATCAGATGATACTATCAGGTGACAGCATTAGCTGCTTACCAGCGGGTCCTGGAGCCCATGGGATTTTTAGACAATCAGCTGATGTGTAATCTGATTCAGGTTCTTGAACCTGTGTCAGGTTCAAAGACATGAATCCAATATCATCTAATCGGAAGGCAAACCGATCAGATCTGATCAGTTTGCCTTCTGATCAGATGATATTGGATCCGGATTGGACATCGTGGGATCCTCGACCCAGGACTACTGCGGAGGGGGGTTCTTTAGTTCAATAAAGATGGAGTCACTAATTGTGTTGTGTTTTATTTCTAATAAAAAATATTTTTCTCTGTGTTGTGTTTTTTATTATCTTAACTAGAAATTCATGGTGGCTATGTCTAATATTGGCGTGACACCATGAATTTCAGGCTTAGGGCCAGCTGATAATACAAAGCTGTCCCTAATCCTATTATTACCCAGTGAGCCACCCGATACCAGGGCCACTGGAAGAGTTGGATACTCTTCCTATGAACGCGCCATTTTCTGGGGTGGCTGCGGACTGCAATTCGCAGCGGGGGGATGCCCAGAAAGCTCGGGCCACCCTGTGCTGTGGATTCCAGTCCCCAGCTGCCTAGTTGTACCTGGCTGGACACATAAATTGGGTGAAGCCCACGTCGTTTTTTTTTTTTTTTATTTTATGAAATTCATGAAATAATTAAAAAGAAGGGCTTCCCTATATTTTTTGTTCCCAGCTGTGTACAAATAGGCAGCTGGGGGTTGGGGGCAGCCCGTACCTGCCTGCTGTACCTGGCTGGCATACAAAAATATGGTGAAACCCATGTCGATTTTTTGGTTTTATTTTTTTTTAAATTTATTAAAAAAATAAAAAAAACAAAAACACATAACCCAAAAGGGTTAGGGGTAAAGAAAATAAATGCGTAGGCTCCCGCTGCATTTTCTATTGCTAGCTAAGGGTAACCCAAACAGCTACTGGCTGCTAACCCCTACTTCTTAGTGTTACCTTCACTGGCAATGGAAAATCCAGGGAAGCAATATTTTCTTTAGGTTTTTTTTGCCAAAAATCTAAAAAAAAAAAAAATGACGTGGACTTCGCCCAACTTTTGTGTCCAGCCAGGTACAGCCAGACAGCTAGGGAGTGGAATCTGCAGTGCAGAGTGGCCCAAGCTTTCTGGGCCCCCTGCTGCATACTGCAGTCTGCAGCTGCCCCAGAAAATGGTGCTTTCATAGAAGCGCCATCTTCTGGCACTGTATCCAACTCAGCTTTGTTTTACCAGCTGGTATTAAGTCCGAGATTCTTAATGTCAGGCCAAGTTTGACCCAACCATTAAGAATCTCCAATAAAGTGTTAAAAAAAGACACCACACAGAAAAAATACTTTATTAGAAATATATACACAGACACACTTAGAGACTCCCATCTTTATTACTCCCTCTCTCCCCCCTCCTCGATCCTGGTCTTCTGTCACTGATCTAGCTTTGCTATATCAGAAAGAACGGGGGAGGAAGAACGCTTCTGCTCCTCGTGCTGTCTAATCACTCAATGTGTGAGCAAAGACTGTGGGTTGGTAAGCGGTGTCATCACCACTGCCACCATTGCCATAGTAACCTAATTAGAGGGTTACTATAGCAACGGTGATCTGCGTGCACCTGATTCCCGCCGCCGCTATTCATGGTGAATAGCGGCGCCGGTAAACGATCTAATAGATCATCATTTTCATATCACTTTTATTCCAAAATGGAGATTGAAGAAAATGGGTTGAACAAGGAAATTACATCAGAACACCTTTTTTCCCATCCAACTTTAATGAGCTGAAACAAGCATTCAATAGTAACAAAAAAAGCATGAAAAGAAGCACGAAAGCATGAAAAAAAGCAGGGAAAAAAGCATGAAAAGAAGCATGAAAAGAAGCATGAAAAAAAGCATGAAAAAAGCATGAAAAGAAGCAAGAAAAAAGCATGAAAGCATGAAAAGAAGCATGAAAAAAAGCATGAAAGCATGAAAAGAAGCACATAAAAAAGCAGCTTTTTTGTGCTGAAAAAAAAGCACCGTGGGCACATAGCCTAAGGCCTTGTGCCCACAGGGCGTTTTTACAGCGTTTTTTCTAGCGTTTTTCATTGCTTTTTTTAATCAATAAAAGCAAGGAAAAAGCATCCCAGCAAAGTCTATGAGAATCGGGACTTGCTGTGCCCACGTTGCTTCTTTTTCAGTTGCTTTTTTTCTTGCTGAAAAAAGAAGCAACATGTCAATTGTTTTAGCGTTTTTCCCTGCTTTTTTCCCCAATTGACTTCAATGGAGTAGGGAAAAAAAGCAGGAAAAAACGCATGTGTAATGCCCACATTGCTTTATACTTTATGCGTTTGGGCGTTTTTAGGGAGAAAAGAAAGCTATGGCTATGTAGATTCCTTCATAGAAGAAAGCCACATAGCCAGCGTCTGCAGCTGTTATCTTATCTCCCATTGTTTAGCGCGACACCTCTGCAGGGACCCCCGCTGACGTCACAAGGTAAAGAGTTCATCACAGCGGGGGATCTCCAGGAAATCCCACAGTAATCCCCCTGTATGAATTGTATTCACCTTGTGACATCCCCGAACTTATACAGCGAGGTGTCGCGGTAAACAATGCAGGGACCCCCGCTGATGTCACAATGTAAAGAGTTCATCCCAGCGGGGATCTCCAAGAATGTGGGCGGCATTGCTCGGTAATCCCCCTGCATGAATTGTATTCACATTGTGACATCCCGAACTTCTCTGCAGTGACGTGTGGCATTAAACAATGCAGGGACCCCCGCTGACGTCACAAGGTGAATAGTTAATCCCAGCGGGGGATCTCCAGGAAAGCCCCCGGTAATTCTCCAGCATGAATTGTATTCGCCTCCTGACATCCCCGGACTTCCCTGCAAAGAGATGTCGCGGTAAAACACCACAAGAATACTGAATGCCTGGTGCACAGCCTATGCCACATAAATGCAGGCAACCCCCGCTGACGTCAAGGTGAACCCCGAAAAACCCCGGTGATCCTCCTGCATGAACTGTGTTCACCTTGTGCCGTGCACCAGACATTCAGTGTTCTTGCAGTTTTTTACCAACACCACTCTACAGGGAGGTCCGGGGATGTCACAAGTTGAATACAGTTCATGTAGGAGATCCGCCGCTGGAATTAACTCTTCACCTTACTCACCTCTCTGCAGTCTCCTGGGTCACGTCCGATGGGCTCCAGGACCTCCCGGTAAGCAGCTGATTGTTTACGTCCAGCGGTGAACAGCTTGCCAGCTTTTTAACAAGCAGATGATGAATCAGCTGATCTTCCCTGGACGTAAACGATCGGATGATGCTATCAGGTGATAGCATCAGCTGCTTACCAGCGGGTCCTGGAGCCCATGGGACTTTTAGACAATCAGCTGATGTGTAATCTGTTTCAGGTCCTTGAACCTGTGTCAGGTTCAAAGACCTGAATCCAATATCATCTGATCAGAAGGCAAACCGATCAGATGATGTGTCATCATCTGATCAGTTTGCCTTTCAATCAGATGATATTGGATTCGGATTGGACATCAAGGGACCCTCAACCCAGGACTACAGCGGAGGGGGGTTCTTTAGTTCAATAAAGATGGAGTCACTAATTGTGTTGTGTTTTATTTCTAATAAAAAATATTTTTCTCTGTGTTGTGTTTTTTTTATCTTTACTAGAAATTCATGGTGGCTATGTCTAATATTGGCGTGACACCATGAATTTCAGGCTTAGGGCCAGCTGATAATACAAAGCTGGCCCTAACCCCATTATTACCCAGTGAGCCACCCGATACCAGGGCCGCTGGAAGAGTTGGATACAGCACCAGAAGATGGCGCTTCCTATGAATGCGCCATTTTCTGGGGCAGCTGCGGACTGCAATTCACAGTGGGGGGGCCCAGAAAGCTTGGGCCACCCTGTACTGCGGATTCCAGTCCCCAGCTGCCTAGTTGTACCTGGCTGGACACATAAATTGGGCGAAGCCCATGTCGTTTTTTTTTTTAAATTATTTTATGAAATTCATGAAATAATTAAAAAAAGGGCTTCCCTATATTTTTGGTTCCCAGCTGGGTACAAATAGGCAGCTGGGGGTTGGAGGCCACCCGTACCTGCCTGCTGTACCTGGCTGGCATACAAAAATATGGCGAAGCCCATGTCGACTTTTTTTTTTAATTCATTAAAAAAAAAACAAAAAAACAAACACATAACCCAAAAGGGTTAGGAGTAAAAAAAAATGCTTAGGCTCTCGCTGTATTTTCTATTGCTAGGGTAACTTAAACAGCTACTGGCTGCTAACCCCTCCTGCTTGGTGTTACCTTCACTGGCAATGAAAAATCCAGTTAAGCCCTTTTTTCTTGAGTTTTTTTGCCAAAAAATTTAAAAAAAATTCCATGGGCTTAGCCCAATTTTTGTGTCCAGCCAGGTACAACCAGACAGCTGGGGACTGGAAACCGCAACGCTGAGTGGCCCAAGCTTTCTGGGCCACCCGCTGTGTATTGCAGTCCGCAGCTGCCCCAGAAAATGGTGCTTTCATAGAAGCGCCATCTTTTGGCGCTGTATCCAACTCTTCCAGTGGACATGGTGCCAGGTGGCACGCTGGGTAATAAGGGGTTAATAACAGCTTTGTTTTACCAGCTGGTATTAAGCCCGAGATTCTTAATGTGAAGCCAAGTTTAACCCGGATATTAAGAATCTCCAATAAAGGGTTAAAAAAAGACACCACACAAAAAATACTTTATTAAAAATAAATACACAGACACACTTAGGGACTCCATTTTTTTACTCCCTCTCACCCCTCCTCAATCCTGGTCTTCTGTCACCGATCTAGCTCTGCTATATCAGAAAGCACGGGGGAGGAAGAACGCTTCAAATCCCCGTGCTGTCTAATCACTCAATGAGTTAGCAGAGACTGCAGGTTGGTAAGCGGTGACATCACCGCTACCACTGTTGCCATAGTAACCTAATGAGCAGGTTGCTATAGCAATGGTGATCTCCGAGCACCTGATTCCCGGCACCGCTATTCACCTGCATGAGCCGGTAAATAGCGGTGCTGGTAAATGATCTAATTATAGATCATCATTTTCCTGTCACTTTTATTCCAAAATGGAGATTGAAAAAAATGGGCTGAACAAGGAAATGACATCAGAACACCTTTTTTTCACATCCAACTTTAATGAGCTGAAACAAGCATTCAATAGTAACAAAAAAGGCATGAAAAGAAGCAGGAAAAAAAGCAGGAAAAAAAGCATGAAAGCATGAAAAAAAGCAGGAAAAAAAGCATGAAAAGAAGCATGAAAAGAAGCATGAAAAAAAGCAAGAAAAAAAGCATGAAAAGAAGCAAGAAAATAAGCATGAAAGCATGAAAAGAAGCATGAAAAAAAGCATGAAAGCATGAAAAGAAGCACAGAAAAAAGCAGCTTTTTTTTGTGCTGAAAAAAAAGCACCGTGGGCACAGGGCCAAAAAGTCTCTTTATGCATGTAACTATACCTGGAACAGTTAAGCGGGGTTAGAAATATGCACCCAGAACTGCTCAGGGTTATTGGTGCAGAGGGGACATGACAGGTTCAAATTAAGGAGCACGTCAATTATGCCGTATGATAAATCGCGTACATCTGCAATAGAAAAAACAAAGGCTCAATGCTGATTTTTTTTCTTCTGTTCACCTTAACGTTAATAAAAATGTATCAGAAAATGTAAATCATACCACAAAAATCATACCTCATAAAAATAGTGTAATTACAAAGTTGAATTCTGCATATCTTTAAGATGTCAATAATGTGAGTCTACTTTGGAACACAAAGTTATTTTTAAGTTAAAAATGTGATTTGTGCAAAGGTCTAAACCCTGATTTTCTGGTACAGAGCTCCAAATCACCTTATGTAGCTACAGCTAATAGATGTAGTTTAGAAGATTACTGCATATTGTTTTATTATTGAATTCAATAGGAGACAATTGCAGTAAGCTCCTAAACTACACCTTATGCAGTCTGACAGTTGGTTTAGTCTGTATGTGATGAGAAGCTGGTGATTTTGAGCTCTAAAACTAAAATAAAAATTTCTTTAACACTGGAAGAATATTTTATGAAAGTCCCTCTTTATAGAATTGTAAAAAGAAAAATATATAGAATAGCATTAACTAATAATATTCAGTAGTTTTACTCTTGGCCAGTTATGAATTATCATAAAGACATTGGCGAGATTTTGTATAACTTTTGTGATCAAAATGTGGTATGAAAAAAACAAAAGAAAACATTAATATATATATATATATATATATATATATATATATATATATATATATATATATATATATATATATATAAATATAAATATATATAGAGAGAGAGAGAGAGTTTGCTCCTTACATGAATGTTTGATTTTCTAAAAATTGTATTCCAGAGTATTCTGTCCCATGAGATGTAGTATCTGTACCATAACATTTGCTTTACTAACAGCTTTGGGATTAAGCTTCAAAAATAGTAATTATGTTAACCCCTTCACCTCCGGCCACTAAAACACCCTAATGACCGAGCCATTTTTTGCAATTCTGACCAGTGTGACTTTGACAGGTTATAACTCTGGAATGCTTCAACGGATCCTGGCAATTCTGACATTGTTTTTTCGTGACATATTGTACTTCATTTCAGTGGTAAATGTAGGCCGATATTTTTTGCGTTTATTTGTGAAAATTTCGGAAATTTTGCGAAAATTTTGCAATTTTTAAACTTTGAAAATGTATGCCCATAAATCTGAGAGATATGTCAAACAAAATACTTACTAAATAACATTTCCCACATGTCTACTTTACATCAGCACAATTTTCGAAACTAAATTTTTTTTTCGTTGAAGTTAGAATGGGTCAAAGTTCATCAGCAATTTCTCATTTTTCCAACAAAATTTACAAAATAATTTTTTTAGGGACCACATCACATTTGAAGTGACTTTGAGAGGCCTACGTGACAGAAAATACCCAAAAGTGACACCATTCTAAAATCTGCACCCCTCACACTGTTCAAAACCACATCCAAGAAGTTTATTAACCCTTCAGGTGTTTCACAGTAACCAAAGCAATGTGGAAGGAAAAAATGAAAATTTTACTTTTTAACACAAAAATGTTACTTTAGCCATAACATTTTCATTTTCACAGGGGACAAAAGAGAAAGTGCACCATACACATTATTGTGCATTTTCTCTTGAGTACGCTGATACCTCATATGTGGTAAAAATCAATTGTTTGGGCGCATGGCAGAGGTCAAAAGGGAGGGAGCGCCATTTCAATTTTTGAACACAAAATTAGCTGCACTCATTAGCGGATACCATGTCGGGTTTGAAGACCCCCTGAGGTGCCTAAACAATGGAGCTCCCCCACAAGTGACCCCATTTTGGAAACTAGAGCCCTCAAATATTTTTTCTAGATGTTTGGTGAGCACTTTGAACCCCTGGGGGCTTCACAGAAGTTTATAATGTTGAACCGTGAAAAGAAAAAAAAACAATTACCGCAAAACTGTTGCTTCAACTAGGTAGCTTTTTTTTACAAGGGTATCTGGAAAAAATGCACCATAAAATGTATTATGCATTTTCTCCTGAGTACTCAGATACCTCATATGTGGTGGAAATCAAATGTTTGGGCATACGGCAGGGCTCGGAAGGCAAAGAGCGCCATTTGAATTTTTGAGTGCAAAATTAGCTGCACTGATTAGCGGACGCCATGTCGGGTTTGAAGACCCCCTGAGGTGCCTAAACAATGGAGCTCCCCCACAAGTGACCCCATTTTGGAAACTAGAGCCCTCAAATAATTTTTCTAGATGTTTGGTGAGCATTTTGAACACCTGGGGGCTTCACAGAAGTTTATAATGTTGAGCTGTAAAAAGAAAAAAAACATTTTTTAACACAAAACTGTTGCTTCAACTAGGTAGCTTTTTTTTCACAAGGATATCAGGAAAAAATGCACAATGAAATGTATAGTGCATTTTTTCCTGAGTACGACAATACCTCATATGTGGTGGAAAGTAATTGTTTGGGCGCATGGCGGGGCTCAGAAGAGAAGGAGCACCATTTGACAGCAAAATTGGTTGGAATCATTAGCTGACGTAATGTTGCATTTGGAGACCCCCTGAGGTGCCTAAATAATGGAGCTCCCCCACAAGTGACCCCATTTTGGAAACGAGACCCCTCAAGGAGTTTATCTACATATTTAGCGAGCACCAAGGGGCTCCACAGAAGTCCATAATGTTGCGCCATGAATACAATTTTATTTTTTTACCACAAAGCTGTTACTTGAACCAGGTAGCTTTTTTTCACAAGCGTATCAGGAAAAAATGCACTATGAAATTTATAGTGCATTTTTTCCTGAGTACGACGATATCTCATATATGGTGGAAAGTAATTGTTTGGGCGCATGGCGGGGCTCAGAAGAGAAGGAGCACCATTTGACAGGAAAATTGGTTGGAATCATTAGCGGACGCCATGTCACGTTTGGAGACCCCCTATGGTGCCTAAACAGTGGAGCTCCCCCACAAATAACCCCATTTTGAAATTAGACCCCTCAAGGAATTTATCTAGATGTTTGGTGAGCCCCTTGTACCCCCAGGGGCTCCACAGAAGTTGATAACGTTGAACCGTAAAAAATATTATTTTTTTTTTACCACAAAATTTCTGCATCAATCAGGTAGCTTTTTTTTTTTTACAACGGTATGGCTACTTTCACACATCCGGCTTGAGCTCTGCGGCTCAATCCGGCTGTGCAAGCTATGCAACGGATGCGGTGAAAACACCGCATCCTTTGCATAAGTTTTTTACATGCGGCCAGTCCGGTTTTTGCCGCTTGCGGCATGCTACTGAGCATGCGTAGTGGCAAAAAACGCATGCGGCGGCCGGATGCGGTTATTGCCGCATCGCGCCGCATCCGGCCGCCATAGGCATGCATTGAAAAATGCGCCGCATCGGCCGAATGCGGCGCGATGCGGTTTTTTTTGCCGCACGAAAAAACGTGCCAGGCAACGTTCCATCCGGCCGCCGCATCGGCTAAATCTGCCGCATGCGGCAAAAACCGGATGGAACGCAAGGCCATGCGGCACAATGCGGCACTAATTAAAGTCTATGCAGGAAAATCGCAACCGGCAGCAAAAAAAAACGGTTGCGATTTTCCTCCAATTTGCCGTATTGTGCCGCAGAGCAAAAACCGGAGGTGTGAAAGTAGCCTATCAGGAAAAACTGCACCATAAAATGTATTGTGCAGTTTTTCCTGAGTACACAGATACCTCATATGTGGTGGAAAGTAATTGTTTGGGTGCATGGTGGGGCTCAGAAGAGAAGGAACGCCATTTGACTTTTCAAACGCACAGACGCGGTGCACTGATCGGCCGCTGCAGGACGCACGGTCGGATGCGATACAAAAATCGTCGGGGATAGGGAAAAAAAGTCCCGCCAAAAATTGAGCAGTGATGCAGATACGTTATGTGCATCCCTGATCAGTGCTCGACGGGACGCATGGACGGATGCGATACAAAAAACGTCGGGGATACGAGATAAAAAAAGTCCCGCCGAAAACGGATCACGGATGCAGATACGCATCGGACGGATGAGGTGTAAAAATGGACAGGGGATACAGAAAGAAAAAAGAAAAAAAAAAAGTTATACTCATAGTACGCAAAGGATTAGGAGGATCACTGACCAGAAGAACTGCAGGAGGGACAGAAGGCAAGCAAGATGGACGGCTTTACAGGAGCAGCAGGCAGGACGTTGGACAGCTCTGCAGAATACCCAGGAAGGACCCAGCGATGGAGGCAGATGTGATCGGGCCAGTGAAGACCTCGGACGACCCAGTGAAGACAGGTAAGAGGACGTCGGGGGAGAGCAGAGGGGGAGGGAGGGAGCAGAGGGGGGGAGAGCAGAGGGGGAGGGGGATATCGGAGAAGGAGCTGCAGAATAGAGATAATGGGGGAGGCAGTCAGATCGCGGGGGGAGCAGATCGGGATGTCGGGGGGGCATATCGGGGTGTGGGGGGGCAGATCGCAGGGCGGCACGGACAGGGGCCATCATGGGAGCGCGCAGGGGCACCACGGGAGTGCGCAGGGGCATCGCGGGAGTGCGAATGGGCTGCAAGGTGAGCACAGTACTCATGTGCAGCAGGAGCGGTGACCTCAGCGGCGGCAGCAGCAGCGATGGCGTGGCACCATAAGTACCAGCCAGTGCACGCTGCAGACATGTTGGGGGAGGGCTCCCCAGACGAGCACAGGCCTGGGAAGGGCGGCCACCTGCAGATCAGACCGCCCCACTGCACACTGATTGGAGCGATTGCGCATCATAGCACGATCGCTCCAATCAGTGCTGCAGGGGCTGGGGGCGACATGTTAGAGCTCCGGCTATGATGTGGTGAAGCTGATTCAGCCCCTCATAGCCGGATCTCACAGTAAGGCACTAATTCAGGCATTATTTTTCCGAAATTAGTGCAAATGTTGTGGTTGGCGGTTCAGATTTGAACAGCCAATCACATTGATCATCGATGGGGGGTGGCGATGCCACCCCCCCTGGGGTCAAGCAAAGGTCCCCTGCTGTAAGAAACAGCGAGGGACATCATTTGAAAGCCTTTGCTATGGCCACGGCAATCAAATGAACTTTAGGCCGTAAAATTATGTCCCTGGTCGTTAAGTCACGTTAAAATAGGACGTAATTTTACTCCCCGCGGTCGTGAAGGGATTAATCTCCGTAAAACAAGCAAGTTATATTAACGTTGCTACTTATAGTAGAAAAAAAATTCTGAAGTAAAATTTCAAAATGTTTGCTCATAGCTTTCAACATTGTACCAATTTATAGAATAAACATGTCACAAATGTGTTAGGCACAGTGATGAAGCAAAACTGTTACTTTTAACAAAATCAAGTATTGTTCCTTTTGCTTTTTGTCCTGATGAAGAAGACGGATATGTCTTGGAAACGTGTTGACCTGCAGAAATAAAGATAAAGGATTTCATCATATATCCTTGGATTCTTGTGGTTTCTAGTGCAGGATTGAACCCGGATCTCTCTTTTTTATCATATTGCTTCATAGAACATTAAGTGTCAGGTTAATTCTTGCTACATATATAATCTAATATCACATGTCTATGAGTGGAAAAATATATGAAACGTTAAGATTAGCAAAAAATCTTGACAGTGACATTACAATTTGGTGTTTTCAATAAATGGGAGAGCAATCTGGTTTGAGTGTGCAACTTTCTTTGCTTAAAGAACATGGATGTATCAAAGTCTGATCTTCAGAACATGTCTGTGTAAGTTTATCATGGCATGAACAAAGAAGATCTTTAAGAACCTAAAAAATGAAGTTTTTGATGATAATCAGGCTGGAAAAAGTTACAAAACCATCTCTAAACACTGCAACAATTGTCAGACACAAAATAAAGAAGGGGGGTATGAGGACACTAAGGCAGTATGAATGGGATCATCCGAAAGCACACCTAAAGGTAGAACAATTGGAAAAAGAGAAAAGAGGGTGTGCTATGAAGCAGATCCCCAGAACAATGAAGCAGATCACCAGAACAATAATAGCAAAAAATACACACATTTTTATTTTAGAAAAAAGACACCAATACAAATTTTAAAAATATCTAAAAGACATAAAGTGCAAAAAATACCAGGTGTTTGCTATAATGCAGCACAGAACTCTAAAGGGTGCTTTACATGCTGCGATATCGCTAACGATATATCGTTGGCGTCACGTCGTTAGTGACGCACATCCGGCGCCGTTAGCGACATCGCAGCGTGTGACACCAATGAGAGACGATCAACGAACGCAAAAATGTGTAAAATCGTTGCTCGTTGACACGTCTTTCATTTCCTTAATATCGTTGCTGCTGCAGGTACGATGTTGTTTGTCATTCCTGCGGCATCAGACATCACTATGTGTGACACCGCAGGAACGACGAACATCTCCTTACCTACGTCCACCGGCAATGAGGTTTGAAGAAGGTGGGCCCGCTCGTCTCCGCCCCTCCTCTGCTATTGGACGGCTGCCGTGTGACGTCGCTGTGATGCCCCATGAACCGCTCCCTTAGAGAGGAGGCGGTTTGCCGGCCATAGCGACGTCGCAGGGAAGATAAGTCCGTGTGACGGGTGTTAGCGATGTTGTGTGCCATGGGCAGAGATTTGCCCGTGTCGCATAACCGACGGGGGCAAATACGCTCGCTAGCGATATTGGTAACGATATCGCAATGTGTAAAGTACGCATAAAGGTATCCTCCTCAGAAATGTAGAACATTTTCTGTGACCACTAATAACTAGGGATGATCGAATACCTTAAATATTCAACTTCGCTAACAGCCGATGAATAGGTTGCCGCTATGCGAATATTCTATGCGCAATGTAAGTCTATGGGAAGCCCGAATAGTTCCGAATAGTTGTTATTTGGGTTTCCCATAGACTTACCTTGTGCATTGAATATTTGCAAATAGTGGAATAGCGGTGACCTATTCAGGAAATATTTCTGAAGCCGAATATTTGAGGTATTCGATCATCTCGGGCGGCATGGTGGCTCAGTGGTTAGCACTGCAGTCTTGCAGCGCTGGGGTCCTGGGTTCAAATCCCACCAAGGACACTATCTGCAAGGAGTTTGTATGTTCTGCCTGTGTTTGTGTGGGTTTCCTCCGGGTACTCCGGTTTCCTCCCACACTCCAAAGACATACAGATAGGGACTCTAGATTGTGAGCCCCAATGGGGACAGTGTTGCCAATGTATGTAAAGCGCTGTGGAATTAATAGCACTATATAAATGAATAAAATGATTATTAATATTATTATTATCTCTACTAATAACCAACAAAAATACATAATGATACAATTAAGGAAGGAACTGCCTATGACAGATGTATGCAAAAATAAACATGCGAGGACAAACTCTGATATAACTATTAGAGATGAGCGATGTTTGAGGTCTTTTAATTCTCCTTTCATTTTCTTTCTATTCATCGTCTATTGTAATTTCACATTTTTTCACCCTTCTTTTATAATTGCTCATTACAGGCTTGTGACGCTGTTGTCGTCTGATTATTGACATCTTATGAATGGCACCCCTTGTTATGGTTGATCATGATGTCCATCTTGAGTGAAATATGCTTATATATGGAATTTATATGAAGATCAAAAAAGGCAACACCTTCTCTGAACAACATCTACGTGGGAATGGATCCTGTTATATTAGTACTGCATTAAATAAGACATGATTGCTGTATTTCCTTTTTGTGAACAGTGTGTTGCCATGTGATAGTTTTTGCCTATACCTGTGCATTCACATAGAATGGTCATTATTAGTGCACTGTTCTCATGGATGTTTCTTGACTTATTGTCCTGCCTTTCTCTTGCTTGGCGTTCTATAGAATTCCCACAGTGCAAGTATGAGGTTGCTCACACTGTTTGCTGCGAGATTAGCCTGCCGATGTGGGTGGGTGTGTACTTTGCAAATATCAGTTTTGCTTTTCATATTATAACAATGGTGGAAGCTTTTATGATGCATTAAATGCGACAACATTGTTTTTCTTTTTGTTATTTATCTCCTCCACTGTGTTGCTATGTAATGATCTTTGCCCACACTTTTGCCCTCACTCAAGATGGTGACATCTGTGCACTGTGTGTGCGCGCGCCTCCTGTTTCATTGCTTTGCCTCCTCCTTGTCTGGCGTCCAATCGGATCACCACAGTGTGAGCATGCGCAGTGGGTCTTCCGGGACGCCGGCCACGGAGGTGGGCGACGCGATGGCCGGGTGACGCGCGCCGATCAAGCACAGGTGCCTATTATTATGGGTCCTTAAATAACACCCGCGCCACTTGCCCTGCACCTTGAGACAAAGCTCTTGCGAAACGCGTCAGGTGCGGGGCAGTGCGTTCAGTATCCTATGGCTACAGCTGGTATGTTCTATCATGAGGCTCGCATATAATGCTCTTTGGTTATCCTTAACAGTGCTAACCACGAGGAGGCTTGGAGCTTGTGTTTTGCTTATCGTGCAGTCCATGACATTTTTCTGTGTTAGCTCTAATGAATTATGACTTGTACGCCCACATTGTACTATGGTGGGGGGGAGAGCGTACGATTGATAATCAATTGATGATTGATTCTGCACCATATATAGCACTTTCAGTGGCATTTTTTCTGGGATATACACCCCCAGATGACAACTATAATTTCCCTGATCTGGGTATTATAAGCACAAACCTTACCAAGTGAATGACTAATGTGCTATTTAATGGTGGCAGACAATTGTCTCCTATGCTATGAATTTATAAATGATGGTTTTTTTGTGATGCATTTGATGTGATTAATTGACCTATATGTGCATATGTGCTGGGAATATATAAGTCATATTCAGTGATTCAAATATATCTGGTGATCCATGTACTGTGTAGCATGGGAGGTTTCTCTCCCATTATATGGCAATATTATATATTATATATTGTGATCAATAGGGCTTTTACTCCCAGGTGATTAACCAGTTTAACACTATTGTATTGGTTATGTACTAATAACCAACCATCCATACTGATTGTATATTTGACCTACTAACTAGCTTCCAAGATATATATTGTCCGTTACCAGCGCCATTACGTAAAATGATCTAACGCACTGTCCTGTCATATGTATGCATGGTTTTAAAATTCACTTCATGCACTGTGTGCCTTTAATTATTTATGTACAATAAATTTATACTGTTTTTTGCATAAAAATTTGTCTATCTGACTTTATTAAAATAATAAGTACTAGTGGTCATTTTTAGGACTATACTATATGTGTGGGACCCTGGTTAATATGTATTTTTATACATGATGGATCTGAAGATTCATGGTCTGTTTTTTTTGATGTTTGAGGTTCGCCAATTTCATGTTCGAGTGATTTTGGAGGGTGTTCGAGTCGTTCGACGAACTTGAACGATTTGCTAAAAGTTCGGCAGTTCGAGTTACAGTCAAGAACGGTTCGATCACCAAAAGCATGGCTTTTTACAGCTACGTGTGCAAAGAGCCATCGATGGCAGCCTGCGGTAAGCTGGTAACAAGGGTAAATATCGGGTTTCCAAGCAAAGCGCTTTGCTTAGTAACCCAATGTTTACCCTGGCTGCGTGTGCAAAAATCCCCGAAAGCCACACAGAAGCACTTCCGTGTGACTTCCGTAGGATGTCTGTGTCCCACTCCAGCCCCAGCCCCGCAGATGCCCGCTCAGCAGTGTCCACAGCTGCCCGCACTGTACTGTGTCCGCTGCTGCCCACACTGCAGTGACAGCAGCTGCGGTGATGAAAAGTGCTGCCGTCAGGAGGTTAGTGAAGTTCCTTACCTGTGGTAATGAAGTCCTGCCCTCCCGACATCAACGCTGTCACTGTCCTCCATGGCCGCCGTTTGTCACATCTCCTCTCACTGTCGACCCGAGACTGTCACTAGAGGTGACGTCACAGGCACCCACGATACTTGGTTGTGAAGGCCGAGGTAACTGAACTCAGTGACAGCTCTGCTATCAGGAGTGCAGCGATCACCGCAGGTAATGTACCTCGTTAACCTCCTGACAGCAGCACTTGTCATGCCCTGCAGGGACCTGGGCTAACCTATTGATGTTAGCTCAGGTCACTGCATTGCTCTCCTAGCCAATATGGAACATTCTGTTCTTCATTGACTGGGACACTGACTATGGTATGGATTGTCATGGTATCCCCTTGGATTACACCAGACCTGGATTTGTTTTTCTTTCTAATAAATTGGTGAATGTTTTGGGGAATGTTATTTCAAATAAAAATGACTTTGTCGTCTATTTTTTTTATACAGAATGGGTTGGTGATGTCGGGTATCTGATAGACGCCTGACATCACGAACCCCAGGGCTTGACGCCAGGTGACATTACACATCTGGTATTAACCCCATATATTACCCTGTTTGCCACCGCACCAGGGCAACGGGATGAGCTGGAGCGAAAAACCAGGATAGGCGCATCTAATGGATGCGCCACTTCTGAGGCGGCTGCGGCCTGCTATTTTTAGGTTGGGGAGAATCCAAAAACCATGGACCTCTCTAGTCTGAGAATATCAGACCCCAGCTGTCCGCTTTACCTTGGCTGGTGATCCAATTTTGGGGGGACCCCCACGGTTTTTTTTTTTAATTATTTATTTAATTTAAAATAACGGCGTGGGGTGCCCTCAGTTTTGGATTACCTTACCAACCAAGGTGAAGCTGCCAGCTGTGGTCTGCAGGCTGCAGCCGTCTGCTTTACCCTAGCTGGCTATCAAAAATAGGGGGAACCCCACATTATTTTTTTTTTTTTTTTGGCTAAATACAAGGCTAAGCACCCCTTAGTGCCACATGAAAGGCACCAAAGGGTGCACAATTACAAAATGCAGGAGAGAGGGACATTGTGGATTTCTGCCATTATAATGACAGAAAAGACTGATATGAAGTGTACAAGCACAAGATAATCACCAGAGCGCTCTATGCTGTGAAAATCAGTAGAAAATGGCACTGGAGTGAACATGTGACCGCCTCATGTAGATTGAAGTTATGGATCCTGGGAAAATTTATGTATTTTCCCTCCTTCAGTTTTTTTGCAGTACGCAAAAAAATGGAAGGCATACGGATGACAAACGGATGACATACGGACCGTATACGGAATGGAAACAGATGCCACATGGATCCATCCATGAAAAAAATGGACCGTGTTTGCAGACCACAAAAACGTATCGGTCGTGTGAATGTAGCCTTATTCTGATCTGCTGTATATGAACAGCAGGGAGAAATAAGTGAATAGCGCCCCCCAGCGTCAGAAAATCTCCAGGGTTTCAGGGGGTAGCTGAGACCCTGGAGATAATGATTCAGGCCATTTTTTCTGGTCCGCACTCACGTGATCACCAATATACACCGTATACCGATGATCACGTTACAGTAAATGACAGCGTCGGTAAAAAATGATTTATCTCCCATCTGGCATGAACAAACATATCAGATGGGAGATAAATCTCCTCCCCGGTCCCCTCCGGTTCCCCAGTGTCACCAAAGTGCCACCCCCGACCTCCTCCCGGAAATCCAAGATGGCCGCGCGCACAGCAGTGCCTCGGCCGCATTCACCCTACTCCTCTAAATTCTGTCGCATGTGCCATGACACATGCGACAGAAAACTCCACCCAGGCCCTGCCAGATCCCCTCCTATAACCCCACCGGTGTTCCCCGGTGTCCCACGGTGCCTGTGCAGCGTTGATCCGCCGCGGCCCCCTCCTTCACAATAGACGTTGCCGCATGCACAGAGCGGCTGTTAGCTCAGTTTCCTGTGATCAGACACAGTGAGTGGCGGTAACCATTCCTCTGTAAGCTACTGCAATGCCCTGCTCATGAGGTAAGGAACATAGTTGATCAGAAGAGCTATACTACATTTCCAAATGGAGGTATTTGATTTTATAGTTGCCCTGCTGAACGACTACCAAACATGAGAGTCCATTATACGCCACAAGAAAACATGTTTAAATAGCGAGCTCTGTTGTTTAGTATTCATTCAGCTGGATAACTGGACTTAAAGGGATATTCCATCTCCAATATCCTATCCCCAATAAATAGTAGGTGGAATAGCAATAATATCAGCAAATACCAATATTTGGAAATGTAGAATAGTTCTCCTGATTAGGCATGCCCTTACCTCATGAACAGGGCATTGCAGGTTTGGTAGCAACAGTTCCGACATGGACTCTGCTGCTGTGGACCCGGGGAGAGTGGGTGAAGATACATTGCACCCATACTCCTCATATGGAGGGTCTGCACTTCTAGAAAATGGGGGAAATGTTCCCTGAGCGTGTCCCCCCATATTCTAGAATGTCCAGAGTCGTCATGGGACCCCCTTATTTTTTTCCTTACAATAAATTGGTGAAAGAGGGAATGTTTTAGGCAGTGTTTATTCAAATACATTTTTTTTTGTCTATTTTTTTTGTTAGTACTGGCAGTTTGTGATGTCGAGTATCTGATAGATGCCATGACATCACAAACTGCTGGTCTTAATGTCAGGTGACCTTACAGCTAGTATCAACCCCATTTATTACCCCGTTTGCCACTGCATCAGGGCACGGGATAAGCTGGGGTAAAGTGCCAGGATTGGCGCATCTAGTGGATGTGCCACTTCTAGGGCGCCTGTGGCCTGCTATTTTTAGGCTGTGAAGGGCCAATAACTATGGACCTTCCCACCCTGAGAATACCAGACCACAGCTGTCCGCTTTACCTTGGCTGGTGATCCAATTTGGGGGGACCCTAGTTTTTTTTGTAATTATTATTATTTATAAAATAATTATGAAAAAAGAGCCTAGGGTGACCTCCACATTGGATCACCAACCACGGTAAAGCTGGCAGCTGTGGTTTTCAGTCTACATCCGTCTGCTTTACTCTAGCTTGCTATCAAAAATGGGGGGACCCAACGTCATTTGTTTTTTTAAACTATTTTTTAAAAAACAAAAAATTAATGGGCTTCCCTGTATTTTGATTGCCAGCCAAGGTAATGCCAGGCAGATGGGGGTGGCAACCTGTAGCTGTCTGCTTTATCTGCGCAAAGCGCTACGTCATTTTTTTTAATGATTTATTTTTACAGTACGGTGATGTCCAGCAATCAAAATACAGGGAAGCCCATTTTTTTTTGTTATTTAAATTAATTTTTTTTAAAAAAAATATATGGGCTCCCGCTGCATTTTTTGTTTTGCTAGCTAAGGGTAATCCAAGCAGCTACTGGCTGCTAACCCCCACTGCTTGGTGTTACCTTCACTGGCAATGGAAAATCCAGGGAAGCATTTTTATTTTTTTTGCCAAAAATCTAAAAAAAAAAATGACGTGAGCTTCGACATATTTTTGTATGCTAGCCAGGTACAACAGGCAGGTACGGCTGCCCCCAACCCCCAGCTGTCTATTTGTACTCGGCTGGGAAATAAAATATAGGGAAGCCCTTTTTTTAATTATTTCATGAATTTCATGAGATAATTTAAAAAAAAACGACGTGGGCTTCGCCCCATTTTTGTGTCCAGCCAGGTACAACTAGGCAGCTGGGGAATGGAATCTGCAGCACAGGTTAGCACGAGCTTTCTGGGCCCCTCTGCTGCGAATTTCAATCTGCAGCCGCCCCAGAAAATGGGGTGCTGTATCCAACTCTTCCAGCAGCCCTGAAGCCGGGTGGCTTGCTGGGTAATAATGAGTTAATACTAGCTTTATTTTACTAGCTAGTATTAAGCCAGAGATTCTTAATGTCAGGCAAGTTTGACCCAGCCATTAAAAATCTCCAATAAAGGGTTAAAAAAAAGACACCACACAGAGTAAAAATACTTTAATAGAAATAAATACACAGACACACTAAGAGACTCCATGTTTATTACTCCCTCTCATCCCTGCACGATCCATGGTCTTCTGTCTTTTTTCTCCTTCAACCCATGCAGCTCTGCTACATCAGACAGCACTTCATAGGAGGAAGATGCTGATGCTCCCATGCAGTCTATTCACTCAGTGAGTGAGAAAAAGCAGCATGCTGCAAGCGGTGACATCACCACTGACAGGCGGGTTACCATAGCAACGGTGCTCCGATCACATCATTCCCGGTGCCGCTATTTACCGGTTGTGACAGCTAGTCCCTGCATGTGGGCTGACTCTGTAAATAGCGCCCACATGCAGGAATGGGGAGTCGACTATGTGCCAGAGCATTTCGCCAGTACACGGAGATGCTTGAACGATCACCGCGTACCGGAGAGATGCACTGACAGGACCTAGCAATCACATCCAACCATGTGACCAGTCTGTAGCCAATGAGATAATAGACATGTGACTGGTCACGTGCTATTTTGACGTCACGAAAGGTCCTATCATCAGTGCTGGTTACCGGGAGGACGCAGTGATTATCGGAAGGAAAAGCGGCAAGAGACAGAGTGCAGGATGCGTCGCGAGGACCAGTAAGTGCTATGGCAATGTTTATTAACTGTATGTGTACATGTATAATGTGTTTTTATGTGTTTGTGTTTGCCTCCCATTGTTTTTAATGGGGTTCGAGTGGTTCATCGAACGGTTTGTCGAACGTTCGTGGAACGGACCCGAACCGAACTCGAATGCTAGGGGGTGGCTCATCTCTAATAACTATCAATCCTGCCCGAATGGCAAAGCAGGGTTCAAACATGTAAGAAATACCTATAGGTGGAATAAAGCAGACATAAGCACAAAAATGCATACAAAACGTTGTGATCCGTACCAGGGTCACAAGTAAGCAAAGAGCATGCAAGATAATTCCTTAAAGGGAAGGTATCGTCAAAAAAAAATAATAACTGAAAAAATGTAAAGTAATAATGTTTAAATGTTTTGTTTAAATATTATTTAATATTAAAAGAAAATTTAAAAAGTTTGATATTTTCCACTGTTAAACACTAGGGGGAGCAGCTTCTGAAATCCTACAGAAATTCCACTGTATAAAAAGCTCAGATTATAGCCTGCCGTAAAGTGGGCGGAGTCTGCTCTCCTGTGTGTGATGGCATGCCTCCCTCCTCCTAATCTGAGTGTTTACAACAGATAACAGAGAATGACATGTAGGGACACAGTGCACAGCCATTTTCCTGGTGACCAGAAATGTCTAAGGTGTCACCAAGGACAGCAGGAGTATCACACAGGAGAGATTTAGATACACAGCTCAGCAGACAGTATCACACAGGAGAGAATTAGATACACAGCTCAGCAGACAGTATCACACAGGAGAGAATTAGATACACGGCTCAGCAGACAGTATCACACAGGAGAGGATTAGATACACGGCTCGGCAGACAGTATCACACAGGATAGGATTAGATACACGACTCAGCAGGCAGTATCACACAACATAGGATTAGATACACAGCCCTGCAGACAGTATTACACGATAGGATTAGATACACAGCCCTGCAGACAGTATTACACAGCAGAGGATTAGATACACAGCTTTGAGACATCACACAGGATAGGATTAGATACACAGCTCAGCAGAGTATCACATGATAGGATTAGATACACAGCCCTGCAGACAGTATCACACAGGATAGGATTAGATACATAGCTCAGCAGACAGTATCACACAACATAGAATCAGATACACAGCTCAGCAGACAGTATCACACAGGATAGGATTAGATACACAGCCCTGCAGACAGTATTACATGATAGGATTAGATACACAGTCCTGCAGACAGTATTACACGATAGGATTAGATACACAGCTCAGCAGAGAGTATCACACAATAGGATTAGATACACAGCCCTGCAGACAGTATCACACAGGATAGGATTAGATACACAGCTCAGCAGACAGTATCACACAACATAGGATTAGATACACAGCTCTGCAGACAGTATTACATGAAAGGATTAGATACACAGCCCTGAAAACAGTATCACACAGGATAGGATTAGATCCACAGCCCTGCAGACAGTATTACACGCTAGGATTAGATACACAGCTCAGCAGACAGTATCACACAGGAGAGGATTAGATACACAGCTCAGCATACAGTATCACACAACATAGGATTAGATACACAGCCCTGCAGACAGTATTACATGATAGGATTAGATACACAGCCCTGCAGACAGTATCACACAGGATAGGATTAGATACACAGCTCAGCAGACAGTATCACACAGGATAGGATTAGATACACAGCTCAGCAGACAGTATCACATGATAGGATTAGATACACAGCCCTGCGGACAGTATCACACAGGATAGGATTAGATATGCAGCTCAGCAGACAGTATCACACAACATAGGATTAGATACACACCCCTGCAGACAGTATTACACGATGGGATTAGATACACAGCCCTGCAGACAGTATTACACAGCAGAGGATTAGATACACAGATTTGCAGACATCACACAGGATAGGATTAGATACACAGCTCAGCAGACAGTATCACACGATAGGATTAGATACACAGCTTAGCAGACAACATCACACAGGAGAGGATTAGATACACAGCTCAGCAGACAGTATCACACAGGAGAGGATTAGATACACGGCTCAGCAGACAGTATCACACAGGATAGGATTAGATACACAACCCTGCAGACAGTATCGCCGGTACACACACAGGTACTCACATGCAGTGGGGTGCGCGCACACACACACACAATCACCCCTGATGGGGACCTTGTGCCACACACACACAATCACCCCTGATGAGGACCTTGTGCTACACACACACACCCACACACACACACCCACCCACACACACACCCACCCACACACACACACACACAATCACCCCTGATGGGGACCTTGTGCCATACACACACACAATCACCCCTGATGGGGACCTTGTGCTATACACACACACACACACACACAATCACCCCTGATGGGGACCTTGTGCCACACACACACACAATCACCCCTGATGGGGACCTTGTGCCATACACACACACAATCACCCCTGATGGGGAACTTGTGCTATACACACACACAATCTCCCCTGATGGGGACCTTCTGCTACACACACACACACACACACACAATCACCCCTGATGGGGACCTTGTGCCATACACACACACAATCACCCCTGATGGGGACCTTGTGCCATACACACACACAATCACCCCTGATGGGGAACTTGTGCTATACACACACAAACACACAATCACCCCTGATGGGGACCTTGTGCCATACACACACACAATTACCCCACACACAATTACCCCTGATGGGGACCTTGTGCTACACACAGACACACACACACACACACAATCACCCCTGATGGGGACCTTGTGCTATACACACACACAATCACCCCTGATGGGGACCTTGTGCTATACACACACACACACACACACACAATCACCCCTGGTGGGGACCTTGTGCCACACACACACACAAACAATCACCCCTGATGGGGACCTTGTGCCCTACACACACACAATCACCCCTGATGGGGAACTTGTGCTCTACACACACACAATCACTCCTGATGGGGTCCTTGTGCTACCCACACACACACACACACACACACACACACAATCACCCCTGATGGGGACCTTGTGCTATACACACACACACACAAGCACCCCTGATGGGGACCTTGTGCTGTACACACACACACACACACACACACAATCACCCCTTATGGGGACCTTGTGCTATACACACACACACACACACACACACAATCACCCCTGATGGGGACCTTGTGCTATACACACACACAATCACCCTTGATGGGGACCTTGTGCTATATACACACACACACACACACACACACACAGCAGCGGCGACGGGCAGAGCGGGAACTTGGGAGGATGAAGGGAGGGGAGTGTCATTGGAGATGGTAACAGCGGGGGGGAGGGGCGGCGTCAGTAGGTGGGGCAGAGCAGGGGCTGGGGAGAACGGAAGGAGAGGGGTGTCATTGAAGACAGTAATGGCGGGGGGGAGGGGCGGCGTCAGTAGCTGGGGCAGAGCAGGGGCTGGGGAGAACGGAGGGATGGGATGTCATTGGAGACAGTAACGAGGGGAAGGGGAGGCGGCCAGTACTCACACATCCCGGCAGGTGACAGGGGTAAAGTGGAGCAAACAGCACACGCTGTGAGCACCACAATAATGGCGCTGAACTCCTCACTCTGCTGTGTCCTGGAGAGCCCAGGGCGCTCGTCCAGGTCACAGCAGACGCCCACTGTAACGTACTTCATGGGGTTGGAGCCCGACTATCAGAGTCTATGCACAGGGGCTGCCATAAAGGAAGGAGTTACTGTCATTACACAGACAGCAAATCCAGCATGGCAGCCCCCAGTGCCTCCAGTAAAATAAGAATTACATAAAAACTAAATAAGCTGCGATTTTCATTTTGTATTAGAAATACTTGATTTCATAATCACTATTTTTAATACAAAAATAAAAAACCGTGATACCTTCCCTTTAAGGCATGGTAAAAAGTAATGGAATTGAAGTCATGGTGGAGGAGGAGACACAAAAAAGTACCCCCCAACGCGAATCACCATCTGAGGATGGCTTCAACAGGAAAAAATGGTCAGTACCCCATTTTTCCCTGAGGAAGCCATCCTCTGATTTAATAATTTATTTTTTTACTAAGACCATTTTACAGCCGAGAACTTGGCTCACCATTGACTTATATGTGGTTCTTTGTTATGGCTCAAGTTCAGGATCAAGTTCGACCTCCGAACCCAATTTTTTTTTTTACGCTTTGGTTCTGTGAACACAAATATCCCACAGAATAGCTTATCACCCACCAAGAACTGATTTTGTACCTTGTCATTTAAGTAAAAGTTCATTGAAGAACTATATATAACCTAGTCAATTTCTTAGGAAAAAATAATTATTTATTTAACGGCCTTCAGATTGATCTCAAGCCATGGTGAATAGTGATGGGCGAATCTGGACTGTAAAAGTCATGATCCGCGTATGTAACCTAGTGCTTGTGCACCAATCCCAGGCCTGGAGTTTTCAGAGGACTCCCAGTAACTATGCAGATCCAGCCACCCTGGGTAATAAAAATAAAGGAAAAAGAAAATAAGAAGAAAGCAAGTGTGTTATACTTACCAAGTTTCCGTGCAACTGTAACATTTCTTCTGGGGATGCTCATTATCTCCCATACATATACACTGCTTCCCTTGCCCCCTGGAAGTCCCAGTCTCTGTGACTGGTTGCAGACAGACCACACCCCCACCCTGTGTGACATCGTGTTTGACTGCTTGGAAGCGCACACACTGTCTGTGAATTCATAGTGGTGTAAAAATAAATGAAAAAAATGGCATAGAGTGTCCCCATTTTATGATACCCAGCACAGATAAATCATATTGCTTCAGACTGAAGCCCCCAGCTGTATGTTTAATTTGCTGTATATCAAAATAAGCGGGAAAGCATGCAGCTTAATTATTTATATAAACAATTTTAAATAACGACGTGCGGTCCCCCACAATTTTGATACCCAATCATGACAAAACCGACAGCTGGTATTCTCAGGCTGGGGATGCCCATGGTTATTAACCCCCAACATTAAAATAGCATCCTACAGCTATCCAGATTTGTCGCATACATTAGCTGCAACAATCCCAGAACTTTACGTGGCTTTGCCCAATTGCCCTGGTTTGGTGGCAATTGGAGAAATAAGGGGTTATTGACAGCTCACAGCTGCCACTAAGCCATAGATTAGTAATGGGGAGGCATCTATAAGACCCTCTCCATTACTATTCTGTAAGTGAAAAGAAATAAGCACAAACATCAAAAAAATCCTTTACTTGAAATAAAATAAAAAACACCATCTTTTGCTCCTTTATTAACCTCAAACATCCAGTCATCAACATCAACATAATCCATACAAGGTTTGACAACAATTCTGGGTCTACTACATTATATATTGAAGTCACAACATGCACGTACAGAACATGTTCACACTAGAGATAAGCGATTCGGCAAAGATCTGAAAATGTTAAAATCTTACAATTCTTGGCTGATGATTTAGCACAAAAGTTGGCGATCTTTCCAAGAATTGGTTAATGTTCAGATGGAAAAAACCATCCTCTCCTTGCCCATTACAGCCATGTTAAATATTGGCATGGCAGTGATAGACCACTGTAAAAAAAGGAACCAAAAGGGTTAAAGCAGTAAATACTTACCGAGTCCCCACTGATTTAGCGCTACTTACGGGTCCAACAATTATCTCTCATCCATATTCACTGCTTTCCCCACCCAGCAGCATCTCTGATTGGCTGTCGTTAGACCATGCCCCTACCACAATCACAGACAGCATCTATGATTGGTCGGAATCACAAAAGCTGTGTGTGTCCTTATACTGTGATAAATAAATAAATAAATAATGTCATAAGGTCCCCTACTGTATTGTTACTAGCACAGATAAAGCCATGGCTATAGGCTGCAGCCACCAGCTGTGCGCTTATGTTGGACGTGTATCAAAATAAGAGGAACCGCATAATATTTTTAAAAAACGGGCTTGCGGTCCCCCCCCCAATTTTGATACCCAACCAAGATAAATCCTGACAGCTGAGGGCTGGAATTCTGAGGTTGGTGTGACCCATGCTTATTAGGGGTCCCCAGGCTAAAAATAGCAACCTGCAGCCACCCAAGATTGTCGCATCCATTAGATACAACAATACAAGCACTTTACCCAGCACTTCCTGATTGTCCTTGTGAGATGGCAATTGAGGTGGGGTCACTGAGTTCAATGAGGTCCCCTGAGGTCAAGTTACTTGCGGTCACAGGTGGAGGACCATGGGAACCTCCTGCTTTGCCTAAAACTTACCTGAGTGATATCACTGCTGATTGCGTGGCTTAATCATTCTGTTTATACTCATTGTGACTCAGATGTTGCAGGGCTGGAAACGTTGTGGGACCTTGTAGTGTGGATTACATCAGACCTGGGTGTTTTGGGGGGTTAATAAACTGGTGAAAGAGTGTTTTTTATTTTTTAAATAAAATATTTTTCTGTGAGTTTGTGTTTGTCTTTTTACATATAGGATTAGTGGTGGAGGATCTCATAGATCCATACCCAACACTAATCCAGGGTTTATTGGCAGCTCTGGGCTGCCATTAACACACCAGGGCAATCGGCAAGGGCTGAGTAAAGTTCTGGAATTATTTTATCTAATGGATGAGGCAATTTTGGATGGTTGCAGGCTGCTATTTTAAGGCTGTTGGGCTTTATCATGACTGGTTATCAAAATTGGGGGGACTACACATCGTTTTTTAAATGATTTTTTTTATTTAAATATTTTTTTAAGAAAAAAACACATTTGGTTCCTTTTAATTTGATACACATCCACGATAAGTGCAAAGCTGATGGCTGCAGCTTGGAGCTGTGGCTATCTGTGCTGGTATGAATAAATAGGGGGATCCTACAACATTTTTTTTATGTATTTATTTATCTACAGTATAAGGACACAGACAGCGTTTGTGATTTCAAACAATCACAGACGCTGTCTCAGAGTGTGGCGTGGTCAAAAGGCAGACAATCAGAGATGCCGGTGAGCATGGAAAGCAGTTAATATCCATTAGGGATAATTGTTGGCTCCGGAAGCAGCATTGCAGTCACAGGGACTTGGTAAGTATGTACTGCTCTAACTCTTTTTTATTTTATTTCTTTTACAGCCCCCTACACCATCTTACAACACATCACTTTTGCCTCCCATTGAATTTAATGGTTTCAACTAGGATCGATTGGCCAATCCAATCGCGATATCATGCAGGATTGGTGATCCTTAACCGATCCGATCCTTGACAGGATCGCTCATCTCTAGTCCACACTCTGTGATGTATACGATTGCAAAGAGGCAGACATGCTGTCACACAGGGTGGGGGGCAGTCTGACTGCAAGAAATCACAGATGCCAAGACAGGAAATGAGATAAAAAAACTGTGGAGGAAAGAAGCGCAATAGGGTCTTACCCAAATAACATTGGGAGGAATGAAAGGGGAGATATTACTCACCTATAGGGGTTGTGAAAGTCACAACTCCTATATCAGCATGTGTGTAGATGATCCAGAGTCACAGCAGCGGTCCCTCGGTTTGGCAGATAACAGAGAACAATAGGATGAGGGTTTTCAAGCCGCGCCAATGACAACCAACATTAAGCTGTTAGATCAATGTTGTCTTTTATTCCAATTACAGGTCTACGCGTTTCGGAAGGCACCCCTTCCTTCTTCAGGACCAGATTTTATGTTTTCTTGCCATCTGGTCCTGAAGAAGGAAGGGGTGCCTTCCGAAACGCGTAGACCTGTAATTGGAATAAAAGACAACATTGATCTAACAGCTTAATGTTGGTTGTCATTGGCGCGGCTTGAAGACAGGAAATGGGCAGGGGAAGCAGTGCATATGCATGAGGTTAATGAGGTTAAGGAGTAGTGTTACCGCCATGTAGGAGACTTGTAAGTATAAGGTGCCTTCTCTAATCCCCCTATCCCTTCTACTACCACTTTAAAGCGCTTGATTTGGGTCCCCATTGACTTATATGGAGATTGGCATCCAGCCAGATATCCGTAATTAATTCAGGGATGGGTTTATTTTAAAATCCTGTGGGACCCTCTGATTCCAGATATCTGCAGGCCGGCCCATCACTAATGGCGACTTGATGGTTTAACGCTCTGTAGGAAGATCGATCTGCAAGCACAGATAGTTCCAGCAGTTTTTTCTCTACCTTTATCTTGATTGTATCAATCCATCACAATATAACAGAGAAAACTCCCAGATATGTTTAAAATATATTTAATATAATCTTAAAAGGATGTATGTTATATTTGGTTTCATGATGCTGGCAGTCAATCAGATTGAGTTAGATTTTTATATCCTATACACTGTAAGATGTCCTTCATTCACGCTTGTTGGTATCAATGGTGTAGCATCTGCGTGTTTCAGATTGTTGATGGTTCATCAAGCATTTTTGATTCCTTATTTTTTTGGCATGTTTAGCCTTGGTGAAAACAGCTTCTGCATATGAATAGAAGAGAAATGGTAAAAGGATGCAGCCTTGCCTGATACTTTACTCTGCTTTGAACAATGCGGTACCACCATGTTTTGTTCGGACCACTGCTTCCTGGTCAATGCGAAGATTCCTAATCAGGCTAATCAGATGGTTTGGCACACCTATATCCCTCATGGCATTCCCAAGTTTCTAGTGTTCAGATACAGAAATAGATCTCCAGGTTGTACTCTTGGGTTTTATCCATTATCCATCTGTTGTTAGGAATTACATCTCTAGTTCTTCTGCCTTTTTATGAATCTTGCTTGTTTCTCTGACAGCTTTTTGTTAAAGTAAGGCTGTAGACATCTTTGTAGGAATTTTAGTAACATTTTGCTGACATGACATATAAGCACAAAAGTCTGATACTTCAGACTATTCCACAGTTGGTAGCATCTCCCTTCTTTAGAATAGGAATAAACATTGATCTTGTGCAGTACTTGCACCATTTACCATTTGTCCATATTTGTTGACACAAGTGTGGATGCAAAAATGTTAGCATTTTAGAGTACAGCTGTATGCACACCATGTTCCAAATTATTATGTAAATTATATTTTTCTCAGATTTTCCTAAATGGTCAGTGCAAATGACAGTTAGTCTAATAAAAGTCATCACCCATTATGCAGGCGTCACACGAGACAATCTATTGTGCGATCGCACGAGCAATCGCGCCCGCCCCCGTCGTTTGTGCGTCACGGGCAATTAGTTGCCCGTGGCGCACAAAGTCGTTAAACCCCCGTCACACGCACTTACCTGCTGAGTGACGTCACTGTGGGTGGCAAACATCCACTTCTTGAAGGGAGTGGGTTGTTCAGCGTCAAAGCGACGTCACACAGCGGCCGGCCAATAGAAGAGGAGGGGCGGAGATGAGCGGGACGTAAACTGCCCGCCCACCTCCTTCCTTCCGCATAGCCGGCGGGACGCAGGTAAGCTGTGTTCATCATTCCCGGGGTGTCACATGGAGTGATGTGTGCTGCCCCGGGTACGATGAACAACAGGTGCAGAGATGAAGAAACGACTTTTTGAAAATGAGCGACGTGTCAACGAGCAACGATAAGGTGAGTATTTTTTCTCGTTCATCATCGCTGGTAGCTGTCACATGCTACGATATATCAAACGATGCCGGATGTGCGTCACTTACGACGTGACCCTGCCGATATATCGCACGATACATTGTCTCGTGTGACGCCCGCATTAGAGTATACATTGAATTTTATTGAAGAAATCTCCCAATGATAACAGTATAATCTTCAAAATTAAAAAAAACTCAAAATGCACTATTCCAAATTATTAGGCACAGTAGAGTTTCTAAACATTTTATATGTTTTATAGAACTGAAATTGCTCATTTGTGGAATTTTCAGCATTAGGAGGTCACATTCACTGAAATAAAAAGCTATTTAAATCCAAAACATCCTAACAGGCCAAGTTACATGTTAACATAGGAACCCTTCTTTGAATCACCTTCACAATTCTTGCATCCATTGAACTTGTGAGTTTTTGGAGAGTTTGTGCTCGAATTTCTTTACATGATGTCAGAATGGCCTCCCAGAGCTGCTGTTTTTATGTGATCTGCCTCCCACCCTCATAGATATTTTGCTTGATGATATGCCAAAGATTCTCTATAGGGTTGAGGTCAGGGGAAGTTGTTGGCCACACCACGAGTTTATCTCCTTTTATGCTCATTGCAGCCAATGACACAGAAGTATTCTTTGCAGCATGAGATGGTGCATTGTCATGCATGAAGATGAATTTACTCCTGAAGGCACGTTTCTGTTTTTTGTACCATGGAAGAAAGTTGTCAGTCAGAAACTCTATATACTTAGCAGATGTCATTTTCCCACCTTTAGGAACCCTAAAGGGGCCTACCAGATGTCTCCCCATGATTCCGGCCCAAAAAATGACTCCTCCACCTCCTTGCTGATGTCAAAGCCTTGTTGGGACATGGTGGCCATCAACCAACCATCCACTACTTCATCCATCTGGACAATCCAGGGTTGCCCGACACTCATCAGTAAACAAGACTGTTTGAAAAGTAGCCTTCATGTATGTCTGGGCCCACTGCAATCATTTCTTCGTGTGAGCACTTGCTAGGGGTGGCCAAATAGTAGGTTTATGCAGCACAGCAAGCCTTTGAAGGATCCTACAACTTGAGGTTCGAGAGACTTCAGAGGCACCAGCAGCTCAGCTTCAAATATCTGTTTTCTGGTTTGTAATGGCTTTTTAGTGGCTGCTCTCTTAATCTGATGGACTTGCCTGGCAGAAACCTTCCTCATTTTGCCTTTATCAGCACGAACATGTATGGATTCAGAATTAGCCACAAATCTCTTCACAGTACGATGATTATGCTTATGTTTTCGTGAAATATCTAATGTTTTCATCCCTTGTCTAAGGCGTTGCACTATTTGATGCTTTTCGGTAGCAGAGAGATCCTTTTTCTTTCCCATGTTACTTGAAAACTGTGGCCTGCTTAATATTGTGGAATATCCAGTTTTCCTTTTATTGGGCTCAACTGGCAAACAAATGATCACAGGTATCTGAGATTGATTTCAGTGATCAAAAGAACCCTGAGACATAATACCATCAATGAGTTTCATTGAAAAAAAAAAAAATAATCGCTATGACACTTAAATCCAATTTGCACAATAATTTGGAACATGGTGTATTTTTGTAGTTATATTTGTGTTTTCATCTAGTATCTGTTGACACCTATTGGATCTGTGGGTCAGTCTTTATGATATATTTGTAGTGCATTTCTTTTTGACTGAGCACTCCGCCCCATAACCTGGGCATGCTCAACCCCTTTATAGCTGTATCCTCTCGGCCCAGACATGTAGGTTTTTAACCCAGATAGTGGCATTTCAAGTTCTGGTCCAAATATCTGAGAGATCATTTTGTCGTGGTTATTGTGCTCACATTCATTGGCCAATACATAAGCTAAGTATCTCTTTTTTCAAATATTCCTATAGTAGTAATGCAATACCAGAGTTCCCTTATTTAATTATAGCATTTTAGAGTGCAGCTGTATCTGTTTTTGTAGTCATATTGTGTTTTCAGCTGTCACCTGTTCACACATATTGTATGTGTGGCTCTGTCTTTTTGATATACTAAAAGTGTGGCTGCATCACCAAACATAGGAAGGATTATGAGTTGCACAACCAATCACTCTCACTATATCTTCTACCTAGGATTCATAAGCATTCAAAATCGACCAGGCAGACTTATTGTGTCTGCTATTTTCCTAAGTTGCATTCCCCTTTATTTAAAAAGGGAGAATAGAGGCCTAGTAAAAGACCAGACTCCAAAGCCTGCCCGCTCGGTTTTGTAAATCCTTATGAAACTTAGGTAGCAGATATGGTGGTATTCGTGTGTTTTGTAATTCAGAATCATTCCACATTTGTTGATCAATCCTCTCATTAAGGCATGGTCAAGAAAAACAATGTTTAGGAATCCAATAAAGGGATATGATACCAGGTAAATAACTAAAAAAATACGTATTGTTGAGACTTTTAAAAACTTTCTTTATAATATAAAAATGTTAGCCAGACAACAATATTCCTTTGTTTGTCTGCTGGCTTGAGGAAGACCTTTTTCAAGCAAGTAAGCTCTTTTAAAGCCTGTCTTTGTGAAGGTGTCAGATTGTCATAAGTAGAGTTGAGCGCGGTTCGTGGTTCGTGGTTCTCCAGTTCGCGGCTCGAGTGATTTTGGGGCATGTTCTAGATCGAACTAGAACTCGAGCTTTTTGCAAAAGCTCGGTAGTTCTAGAAACGTTCGAGAACGGTTCTAGCAGCCAAAAAACAGCTAAATCATAGCTTGGTTTCTGCTGTAATAGTGTAAGTCACTCTGTGAATCAAACTATTATCACATTTCAGTGTATAGTGTGCGTGAACAGCGCCTTCAGATCACTGCTGTTTCTATAATGGCGATCGCCATTTTTTTTTTTTTTTTTTCTTGTCTTCCTTCCCTAAGCGCGCGCGTCTTGTGGGGCGGGCCAGCATGTCAGCCAATCCCAGACACACACACAGCTAAGTGGACTTTGAGCCAGAGAAGCAACGGCATGTGTGATAGGATCTGCATGTCACATGTCCCTGCATTATAAAACCGGACATTTTCTTCACGGACGCCATTATCTGCCTTCTGCGTCTTTGGTGTCAGACATCACTGTCGCAGCTCCGTCTTCCTGAGTCCTATAGCCGATACAGCTGTATGCGCTGCATACACAGCGTTAGACAGCTTAGGGAGAGCACTTTATAGCAGTCCTTTTAAGGGCTCCAACCGGCAGGGTCAGAGAGCCATAGGTGACAGGTCCTGCAAACAGCAACAGCGTCTGTGTAGCCCAGGTCAGGGATTTCCTACCTGCATTTCACCATTAGGAGGGAATAGAAAGGCAGTCTTCCATTCCTCTACCCAGAGCACCACAATCCTGCCACTGTACCCTCTTGTCCTCTGCACACTCCAACTGATAACTAAGCCATTATACTAGCAAACACTCAGTGTACCTAGTGGCATCCTATACGTGGCTATTGGACTTTGCTATAGTCCCACTAGTGCAAAGACATTTGCAGAGCGCGTCTGCCTGCATTGCACACTACAACTCATTCTAACCAAGCCATTATACTAGCAAACACTCAGTGTACCTAGTGGCATCCTATACGTGGCTATTGGACTTTGCTATAGTCCCACTAGTGCAAAGACATTTGCAGAGCGCGTCTGCCTGCGTTGCACACTACAACTCATTCTAACCAAGCCATTATACTAGCAAACACTCAGTGTACCTAGTGGCATCCTATACGTGGCTATTGGACTTTGCTATAGTCCCACTAGTGCAAAGACATTTGCAGAGCGCGTCTGCCTGCGTTGCACACTACAACTCATTCTAACCAAGCCATTATACTAGCAAACACTCAGTGTACCTAGTGGCATCCTATACGTGGCTATTGGACTTTGCTATAGTCCCACTAGTGCAAAGACATTTGCAGAGCGCGTCTGCCTGCGTTGCACACTACAACTCATTCTAACCAAGCCATTATACTAGCAAACACTCAGTGTACCTAGTGGCATCCTATACGTGGCTATTGGACTTTGCTATAGTCCCACTAGTGCAAAGACATTTGCAGAGCGCGTCTGCCTGCGTTGCACACTACAACTCATTCTAACCAAGCCATTATACTAGCAAACACTCAGTGTACCTAGTGGCATCCTATACGTGGCTATTGGACTTTGCTATAGTCCCACTAGTGCAAAGACATTTGCAGAGCGCGTCTGCCTGCGTTGCACACTACAACTCATTCTAACCAAGCCATTATACTAGCAAACACTCAGTGTACCTAGTGGCATCCTATACGTGGCTATTGGACTTTGCTATAGTCCCACTAGTGCAAAGACATTTGCAGAGCGCGTCTGCCTGCGTTGCACACTACAACTCATTCTAACCAAGCCATTATACTAGCAAACACTCAGTGTACCTAGTGGCATCCTATACGTGGCTATTGGACTTTGCTATAGTCCCACTAGTGCAAAGACATTTGCAGAGCGCGTCTGCCTGCGTTGCACACTACAACTCATTCTAACCAAGCCATTATACTAGCAAACACTCAGTGTACCTAGTGGCATCCTATACGTGGCTATTGGACTTTGCTATAGTCCCACTAGTGCAAAGACATTTGCAGAGCGCGTCTGCCTGCGTTGCACACTACAACTCATTCTAACCAAGCCATTATACTAGCAAACACTCAGTGTACCTAGTGGCATCCTATACGTGGCTATTGGACTTTGCTATAGTCCCACTAGTGCAAAGACATTTGCAGAGCGCGTCTGCCTGCGTTGCACACTACAACTCATTCTAACCAAGCCATTATACTAGCAAACACTCAGTGTACCTAGTGGCATCCTATACGTGGCTATTGGACTTTGCTATAGTCCCACTAGTGCAAAGACATTTGCAGAGCGCGTCTGCCTGCGTTGCACACTACAACTCATTCTAACCAAGCCATTATACTAGCAAACACTCAGTGTACCTAGTGGCATCCTATACGTGGCTATTGGACTTTGCTATAGTCCCACTAGTGCAAAGACATTTGCAGAGCGCGTCTGCCTGCGTTGCACACTACAACTCATTCTAACCAAGCCATTATACTAGCAAACACTCAGTGTACCTAGTGGCATCCTATACGTGGCTATTGGACTTTGCTATAGTCCCACTAGTGCAAAGACATTTGCAGAGCGCGTCTGCCTGCGTTGCACACTACAACTCATTCTAACCAAGCCATTATACTAGCAAACACTCAGTGTACCTAGTGGCATCCTATACGTGGCTATTGGACTTTGCTATAGTCCCACTAGTGCAAAGACATTTGCAGAGCGCGTCTGCCTGCGTTGCACACTACAACTCATTCTAACCAAGCCATTATACTAGCAAACACTCAGTGTACCTAGTGGCATCCTATACGTGGCTATTGGACTTTGCTATAGTCCCACTAGTGCAAAGACATTTGCAGCACGTCTGCCTGCGTTGCACACTCCAACTAATTATAACTAAGTTGCATTGTCAGGGATATTTATTCTTTATTATTCTGCTGTTAATAAAGCTAGACCACCACTGCAATCTTCACCACCTCTCAATTTTTACTACCACATTTTCAGTCCACAATCTTGTCGCAATCAACATGAGTGGCAAAATGACAGATGCTGGTGGAAAGGGGAAGAGGCGTGGTGGAAAAGGCAAAAAAGGTTTTGTCCGTGGGGAAGGTGGCAAAGCTCCATTATCATCTGCTGAAGATAGACCATCTACCAGCAAAAGTAAGATGTCTACTACTTACCGTGGACAATCCGATGTGCTCCCTTTGTTACGGACACGAACAACAGGAACAAAGGTAGATGATGGGCAAAAAAGGAAAATGCTTGAATGGATCTCAAGTGGTCCAACAAGTGCCCTCTCTGCCACTTCAAGTACCGCATCCAAAAAACACCAGTCCTCTGAGTTGTCATCCCAATCAAACTTGCTTTCTCCCAGCTCTGAAGTCTCCATCAGCCCTGCACAGTATGGTGGAACTGAGATGGCTGAGTCTGCAGAGCTGTTCAGTCACACTATAGCCTGGGAATCAGAGGTCTGCTCCCAAGCTACAGTGAGTACAGAACAGGAAATGGTCTGCAGTGATGCCCAGAACCTTTGTGACTCAGATTCAGGCCGTGAGGACCAAGTTTCTGAGCATAATGTTGACCCTTTGTCACAAACTGTAACACCTGTGGTTATAGACAATGAGGAACATACTGATGAAGATGAGACGCAGATACCCGATTGGGATGACAACTTAAATATTCCGTCAGGGCAAGAAGAGGCTCGGTCTGAGGGGGAGGGGAGTGCAAACACAACAATTGATGATGACGTTCTAGATCCCACCTACTGTCAACCCCCAGTCAGGCACTCGAGGAGGTCAACAGAGGCGGTGGAGGAGGATGCAACCGACGACGAAGTTACCTTGCGCCTTCCTGGACAGAGTCGGAGCACTGGTAGCACGTCTACAACTGCATCCTCAGCCACCACTCTGCCTATGAGCATTATTCGGGGTGGATCAACAGGTCGCATGGCCTCTAAGCCTTGCCTAGCCTGGTCCTTTTTTCACATCGAAAAAGATCGCCCAACTCATGTGATATGTAACATTTGTCATGATTCTGTTAGTAGAGGTCAAAACCTCAGCAGTTTGACAACTTCTTCCATGAATCGTCACATGACTAAATATCATAAGTCCCGGTGGGAAGCTCACCGTGCTGCAATGCGGCCTAGTGGAGCGAACCATCCACCGCCCGCCCCTTCCACTGCATCCGCGCGCTCTTCATCTTCTAGGACTGTGGGGACAGCTGCCACACCTGTTTTTCCACGCAAAACTTCCACCACTGTAACCGCAACAGGCAGTTTGCTTGTAAGGTCGTCAGTTGGTTTGGAAGGGGAAACAAGTGAGTGTGTACAGCTCTCTCAGACATCGATAGCACCAACGTTGGATGAAGGCAACATCATGTCTCCGCCTGCACTTTCCTCACAAACCTGCATTTTTCAAGGGACACCCTACTCAACACCGTCTACACACAGCAGCCAGATCTCTGTCCCTCAGATGTGGTCAAATAAAAGGCCACTTCCTCCGACCCATGACAAAGCTAAGAGGTTGACTCTATCCCTCTGTAAGCTGTTGGCTACCGAAATGCTGCCTTTCCGCCTAGTGGACACACAGGATTTTAGAGACCTTATGTCTGTCGCTGTGCCCCAGTACCAGATGCCTAGTCGCCACTACTTCTCTAAGAAAGGTGTGCCCGCGCTACACCAGCATGTCGCACACAACATCACCGCTTCCTTGAGAAACTCTGTGTGTGAACGGGTGCATTTCACCACCGATACTTGGACCAGTAAGCATGGACAGGGACGTTACATGTCGCTGACTGGGCACTGGGTAACTATGGTGATAGATGGTGAAGGGTCTGCTGCACAAGTCTTGCCGTCCCCACGACTTGTGTGTCAATCCTCTGTCTGTCCAAGTTCCGCCACTGCTTCTGCATCCTCCACCTCATCTGGGTCCTCCACCTCCGCCCCAAGCCTGCCTGGTCAGGCCACCAGCGTTCTCACTGCGCAGAAGGAATCACGCACCCCTCATTACTATGCTGGCAGCAGAGCGCAACGGCATCAGGCGGTCTTTAGCTTGACATGTCTTGGTAATAAGAGTCACACAGCTGAGGAGTTGTGGTCAGCTTTGCGGTCCGAGTTTAATAAATGGTTGTCTCCACTCAAACTGCAGCCTGGTAAGGCCGTGTGCGACAATGCTGCAAACCTGGGTGCGGCACTTCGCCTGGGCAAGGTGACACACGTACCTTGTATGGCTCACGTGTTGAACCTTGTCGTGCAGCAATTTTTAACACACTATCCCGGCCTAGATGGCCTTCTGAACAGGGCACGAAAACTGTCAGCTCACTTCCGCCGTTCAAGCGCCGCAGCAGAGCGACTTGCATCGCTCCAGAAGTCTTTCGGCCTGCCGGTTCATCGCCTGAAATGCGATGTGGCGACACGCTGGAATTCAACTCTCCACATGTTACAGCGACTGTGGCAGCACCGCAGAGCCCTGGTGCAATACGTCATGACGTATAGCCTGGGCCAACGAGATGCAGAGGTGGGGCAGATCACCCTGATGGAGTGGTCTCAGATCAAGGACCTATGCACCCTTCTGCACAGTTTCGACATGGCGACGAATATGTTTAGCTCTGACAATGCCATTATCAGCATGACGATTCCAGTCATTTACATGCTGGAGCACACGCTAAACACTATTCGGAGTCAGGGGGTGGGACAACATGAAGGGGAGGAACTACAGGAGGATTCATATGCGCAAGGGACAACAACATCACGAAGGTCCAGACGTTCATCATCACCAACGCAGCAGGCATGGGACCATGGGGGACAGGGATCGACAAGGGCGCATAGTAGCAGGCGAAATGTTGAGCAAGGTGCAGGAGAACATGAAGAAATGGAGGACGAACTGTCCATGGACATGGAAGACTCAGCGGATGAGGGAGACCTTGGTCAAATTTCAGTTGAAAGAGGTTGGGGTCAGATGTCAGAGGAAGAAAGAACGGGTAGCACCTCTATGCCACAAACACAGCATGGACTTGGTCCGCATGGCTGCGCAAGACACATGAGTGCCTTTTTGTTGCACTACCTCCAACATGACAGTCGTATTGTCAAAATTAGAAGTGATGATGACTACTGGATTGCCACACTATTAGATCCCCGGTACAAGTCCAAATTTTGTGACATAATTCCAGCCATAGAAAGGGACGCACGTATGCAGGAGTATCAGCAGAAGCTGTTACTAGATCTTAGCTCGGCTTTTCCACCAAACAACCGTGCAGGTGCAGGGAGTGAATCTCCCAGTTGTAACTTGACAAACATGGGACGGTCTCGTCATCTTCAACAGTCTACCCGTACCAGTAGGACCTTTTCTGGTGCCGGTAACAGCAATTTTATGGAATCTTTTCATAATTTTTTTAGACCCTCTTTTGCAAGGCCACCAGAGACAACAAGTCTGACACATAGTCAACGGCTGGAGAGGATGATACAGGAGTATCTCCAAATGAACATCGATGCCATGACTGTGCAACTGGAGCCTTGCTCCTTTTGGGCTTCAAACCTACAAAAATGGCCAGAGCTCGCAACTTACGCCTTGGAGATTTTGTCGTGTCCAGCTGCCAGCGTTGTCTCTGAACGTGTATTCAGTGCTGCTGGGTGTGTGCTGACAGATAAGCGCACGCGTCTGTCCAGTGACAATGTGGACAGACTGACGTTCATCAAAATGAACAAGTCATGGATCCAGAAGGAATTTACTACCCCTGTGTCATCCTGGGGAGAGTAAATGCTTGTGGATTTGGAATGTGCTTGATGCAAATCAAAACATCCTGTTTGCAACTAGGGCCCAAGTGCTGCCACTGATGGGGTGGGTGTCTGTGTGGCCCAATTTTTGGAAAAAAGGGAGACTCCGCTTGGAGTAACCCTTGCTTGCTGTGTTTTTAAAAGAAGCCAAGATGAACAGAGCTGGGATCAGGAAAGACTTTGCTACCTACCCCGGTGTCATCCTGGGGACGGATAAGAATGGCGTATTTTTGAATGTGCTTGATGCAAATCTAGCTGTGAAGTGTACAACTGGGGCACAACTGCTGCCACTGAATGGGTGGGTGTGTGTGGGGCCCAATTTTTGGAAAAAAGGGGAGACTCCGCTTGGAGTAACCCTTGCTTACATTGTTTTTAAAAGAAGCCAAGATGAACAAGTCATGGGTCAGCAAAGACTTTGCTACCTACCCCAGTGTCATCCTGGGGACGGCTAAGAATAGCGTATTTTTGAATGTGCTTGATGCAAATCAAAACATCCTGTTTGCAACTAGGGCCCAAGTGCTGCCACTGATGGGGTGGGTGTCTGTGTGGCCCAATTTTTGGAAAAAAGGGAGACTCCGCTTGGAGTAACCCTTGCTTGCTGTGTTTTTAAAAGAAGCCAAGATGAACAGAGCTGGGATCAGGAAAGACTTTGCTACCTACCCCGGTGTCATCCTGTGGACGGCTAAGAATAGCGTATTTTTGAATGTGCTTGATGCAAATCAAAACATCCTGTTTGCAACTAGGGCCCAAGTGCTGCCACTGATGGGGTGGGTGTCTGTGTGGCCCAATTTTTGGAAAAAAGGGAGACTCCGCTTGGAGTAACCCTTGCTTACATTGTTTTTAAAAGAAGCCAAGATGAACAAGTCATGGGTCAGCAAAGACTTTGCTACCTACCCCGGTGTCATCCTGGGGACGGCTAAGAATAGCGTATTTTTGAATGTGCTTGATGCAAATCAAAACATCCTGTTTGCAACTAGGGCCCAAGTGCTGCCACTGATGGGGTGGGTGTCTGTGTGGCCCAATTTTTGGAAAAAAGGGAGACTCCGCTTGGAGTAACCCTTGCTTGCTGTGTTTTTAAAAGAAGCCAAGATGAACAGAGCTGGGATCAGGAAAGACTTTGCTACCTACCCCGGTGTCATCCTGGGGACGGCTAAGAATAGCGTATTTTTGAATGTGCTTGATGCAAATCAAAACATCCTGTTTGCAACTAGGGCCCAAGTGCTGCCACTGATGGGGTGGGTGTCTGTGTGGCCCAATTTTTGGAAAAAAGGGAGACTCCGCTTGGAGTAACCCTTGCTTGCTGTGTTTTTAAAAGAAGCCAAGATGAACAGAGCTGGGATCAGGAAAGACTTTGCTACCTACCCCGGTGTCATCCTGGGGACGGCTAAGAATAGCGTATTTTTGAATGTGCTTGATGCAAATCAAAACATCCTGTTTGCAACTAGGGCCCAAGTGCTGCCACTGATGGGGTGGGTGTCTGTGTGGCCCAATTTTTGGAAAAAAGGGAGACTCCGCTTGGAGTAACCCTTGCTTACATTGTTTTTAAAAGAAGCCAAGATGAACAAGTCATGGGTCAGCAAAGACTTTGCTACCTACCCCGGTGTCATCCTGGGGACGGCTAAGAATAGCGTATTTTTGAATGTGCTTGATGCAAATCAAAACATCCTGTTTGCAACTAGGGCCCAAGTGCTGCCACTGATGTGGTGGGTGTCTGTGTGGCCCAATTTTTGGAAAAAAGGGAGACTCCGCTTGGAGTAACCCTTGCTTGCTGTGTTTTTAAAAGAAGCCAAGATGAACAGAGCTGGGATCAGGAAAGACTTTGCTACCTACCCCGGTGTCATCCTGGGGACGGATAAGAATGGCGTATTTTTGAATGTGCTTGATGCAAATCTAGCTGTGAAGTGTACAACTGGGGCACAACTGCTGCCACTGAATGGGTGGGTGTGTGTGGGGCCCAATTTTTGGAAAAAAGGGGAGACTCCGCTTGGAGTAACCCTTGCTTACATTGTTTTTAAAAGAAGCCAAGATGAACAAGTCATGGGTCAGCAAAGACTTTGCTACCTACCCCAGTGTCATCCTGGGGACGGCTAAGAATAGCGTATTTTTGAATGTGCTTGATGCAAATCAAAACATCCTGTTTGCAACTAGGGCCCAAGTGCTGCCACTGATGGGGTGGGTGTCTGTGTGGCCCAATTTTTGGAAAAAAGGGAGACTCCGCTTGGAGTAACCCTTGCTTGCTGTGTTTTTAAAAGAAGCCAAGATGAACAGAGCTGGGATCAGGAAAGACTTTGCTACCTACCCCGGTGTCATCCTGGGGACGGTTAAGAATAGCGTATTTTTGAATGTGCTTGATGCAAATCTAGCTGTGAAGTGTACAACTGGGGCACAACTGCTGCCACTGAAGGGGTGGGTGTGTGTGGGGCCCAATTTTTGGAAAAAAGGGAGACTCCGCTTGGAGTAACCCTTGCTTGCTGTGTTTTTAAAAGAAGCCAAGATGAACAGAGCTGGGATCAGGAAAGACTTTGCTACCTACCCCGGTGTCATCCTGGGGACGGATAAGAATGGCGTATTTTTGAATGTGCTTGATGCAAATCTAGCTGTGAAGTGTACAACTGGGGCACAACTGCTGCCACTGAAGGGGTGGGTGTGTGGGGCCCAATTTTTGGAAAAAAGGGAGACTCCGCTTGGAGTCACCTTGCGGTGTTTTACATGACTTTAGAAGGGCGTGCCATGCCTATATCTGTGTGTCCTCCTCTTTTTCCTTGTCCAGCTGTTTTGTTTTCGCATGAGTACATGTCCTTGTCACTTTCCCATGTGTTTGTGTTGTGTTGTGAGTTGTTTGTCACCTTTTGGACACCTTTGAGGGTGTTTTCTAGGTGTTTTACTGTGTTTGTGATTGCCTGCCATTGTTTCCTATGGGCTCGAGTTCGGTTCGTCGAACGTTCGACGAGCCGAACTCGAGCCAGACCCCCCGTTCGGCGACCTGCCTCGAGCCGAACCGGGACCGGTTCGCTCATCTCTAGTCATAAGGCCTGCAAGTGGGTAGTTTGTAAATCTCTTCACAGACCATATTCAACAAAATTTTTACTCATGAGTACAACATTAATAGTGGAAGTAGAGAAGATTTATTTTTAGTAAAGGATAGGAATTTACCCAAATCACGTCTTTCCTGTTCCATTAAAAGCTTTTCTTAGGTGTAAAGTGCTTCCAATTCCTCCTCTAAAAACGAAGATGTGTTAAAGCATTTTTGGTATGGCTCTTTCAACACTGTTAAAAAAAGAAAAAAAATTGCTATGTGCTCAATGCTCAAAATAGCTTCAATGTTAAGGAGATAATGATCAGTGAATATTCTCTCATTCATTTTCAGTTTCATATACCTCTACAGATAATAAGTGCAAGAAAAGATATAAAGCCTATAATTTTACAGAAAAGAATGTAATCATTGAGAGGATATCTTCTTCACTAGACCTCGGGTGGTATAAAATGCACTACTTAACCCTTAACAATGTATGAAGTGCTATGCATGCCTTAAGTTGCCTCCCTGCTTTTGATGCGAGCTCACACACCGATCCCGCATCTTTCCCTGCAGACAAAGACTGAATTATTCTGCCTTTACTTGCCACTAACAGCTGTGTGAAGACCGACACTCGACTTATGGTTGTTAACCTGTTTAATGCCACTATTAATCTCTGACAGCTGCATTTAAGACACTGGCAGGGGGGCACACTATACTGACTTCTCATCCACACACCAGCAAGGCAATCACAGGACAACGATGTGTTGCCATACCAGCCAGGGATCAACTGAAGAGCCCTTTGACTGTCATCACAGTACTCCTGTGAAAACTAGCCTCTAGTGTTCAAAGGAGACTGTGATTTCTTCTATATACAGCAATGTTGTTGTTGCATATTAAATAGATGATCAGACCATTGCAGCTTCAAGTCTCCAAAGGGGACTATTAAATACAGTAAGAGTAGAGAAAAAAAAATTTGATTTTTTTTTTTTCATATTTTTTAAAAGTTAATATCTCCCCCACTTTTATCACATTAAAAATGGATAAATAGAAATATATACACACATAACTGGTTCCGCTGCATTCATAAAAGAAATTACCGTATTTTTCGCTTTATAAGACGCACTTTTGTTCCCTCAAATTTTGGGGGAAAGTAGGGGGTGCGTCTTATAAGCTGAATATATCGGGGGGGAGGGGGTGTATATATATATATATATGCGCTGCTGCTGGGGGCAGGTGAACGCTGCAGGCGGCAGCGTTAGATCTCCCGCTCATATAATATGCACAGCCACTGTCCTTCACCGTGGTGCTGAAACCGCACCGCAGTGACAGGCTGGGGCAGCGGTGCATATTATATCAGCCTGCGTCCCACTGTGATGGCACATGCCCCCCCTGTGTTAGATATGGCCCCCATGTTGCTGCTCATCCTAAAATAAAAAAGCTTTACTTACACCCTCCAGTGTTTCTCCCTGGTGTCCCTGCTTCCACTGTGATCAGGCACGCAGAGATGAAGTCACTCTGCTGTACTGATCACATGACCGGCACCAAGAACCAGGAAGTAGAGGAACAGAAGCACGGAGGAAGACAGGAGGGAGATCAGCGCTGGAGGAGGTAAGGAAAGAGTTTTTATTTCACTATGGGCAGCAGCATGGGGGCGATATCTAGCACAGGGGAATGTGTGCAATCCATAGGGGGCCAAAGGCAGCACAGGGGAATGTATGCAATCCATAGGGGGCCATAGACAGCACAGGGGAATGTGTGCAATCCATAGGGGGCCATAGGCAGCACAGGGGAACGTATGCAATCCATAGGGGTATGCAATCCATAGGGGACCATAGGCAGCACAGGGGAAGGTGTGTAATCCATAGGGAGCCATAGGCAGCACAGGGTAATGTATGCAATCCATAGGGGGCTATAGGCAGCACAAGGGAATGGGTGCAATCCATAAGGGGCCATAAGCAGCACAGAAGACTGTGTGCAATCCATAGAGGGCCATAGGCAGCACAGGGGAACGTGTTCAATCTATAGGGGGCTATAGGCAGCACAGGGCAATGTGTGCAATCCATAGGGGGCCATAGGCCGCACAGGGAAATGTGTGCAATCCATAGGGGGCAATAGGCAGCACAGGGGAACGTGTGCAATCCATAGGGGGCCATGGGCAGCACAGGGGAACGTGTGCAATCCATTGGAGGCCATAGGCAGCACAGGGGAACGTGTGCAATCCATAGGGGGCCATAGGCAGCACAGGGGAACATGTGCAATCCATAGGAGGCCATAGGCAGCACAGAGGGACATGTGCAATCCATAGGGGGCCATAGGCAGCACAGGGGGATGTGTGCAATCCATAGGGGGCCATAGGCAGCACAGAGGGACGTGTGCAATCCATAGGGGGCCATAGGCAGCACAGGGAACGTGTGCAATCCATAGGGGGCCATAGGCAGCACAGGGGAAAGTGTTCCAGCACAAGGCGGCTATATTCAATATAAGGGGGCCATATCCAGATTAAGGGGGCTAATTTCAGGATTGGGGATATGAGGGACATATACCCTATATGATTTGTTAGACGGGCACTGGCATTATAAGATGGATCCCATTTAACATTAAAAAAAAATTCTCTTTTCCTTCACCAAATTTGGGGGTGAGTCTTATAATCAGGTGTGTCTTCTTATAAAATGAAAAATACGGTAATCTGATTGGTAAACATCTTAAAGAGAGAAAATATCAAAAGTCCTGAATGGCTATTTTTTGGCCACTGCAACAACAGAAGAAATGTAATAACAGGTGATCAAAATGTCGTACCGTGTTTTTCCAAAAATTAGCCCTTCCTCAAAAATAAGTCCTAGTCATGGTTCAATAATGAAGTGTCCGTGCAGGTAAAAAAGTTACAGATACTGCAGGACAATTCATTATAGACAGCGGACACCCGCAATCACACTCATCCGACGCTGAGCAGCAGGACCTGCAGTGATCGCACCCCCACACACACATCAGCTCTCTCACACACACACAATCAGAAATCACACACACACACAATCAGATCGCACACACAAACATCTGATCTCACACACAAACAGCCGATCTCACACACAAACATCTGATCTCACACACAAACAGCCGATCTCACACACAAACATCTGATCTCACACCCAATCAGATCACACACATAACCAGATCGCACACATAAACATCGGATCACACACATAAACATCAAATTACACACAGAAACATCGCATCACACACACACATCAAATAGCACACATACTCACCACAGCCAGCGACACCGATCTCTTCTCAGTGGCAGAATCTTGAGAGGCTGTCCAGTGGAGCGCAAGGACCTGCCGCAACAGGACCTGCAGACACACGTGACCTCCTCCTATCATACCCTGTGGCTGGAAGCGCTGGATGTGATGTGTGTGCGCGTGCGTGTGAGCTGCGATCTGCTCTGTGTGTGTGTGTGTGTGTGCAATCTGCTCTGTTTGTGTGTGTGCACGATCTGCGATCTGCTGTGTGTGTCAGCGTGTCAGCAAGCAGCAGGGGAGGACGGCGTGCAGCACCCACCGAAGATCACAGGAAGACCTGGGAGCCACGCAGACATCTGGGTCTGGTAAGTATGAGTCTCCTGGGAAGTGGGGAGTCTGCTTTTTTTGGGGGGGAAACTTACCCCCTAACCGTGTTTCTCCAAGAATAAGACCTCCTCCAAAAATAAGCCCTATTGCTTTTTTGGGGAGCAAAAAAATAAAAGATAGTGTCTTATTTTTGAAAAAACATGGTATACACCACAAAATGATATTAATAAAAACATTGGCACAGAATACAACCCCTCATACAGCTCCATATCCCAAAAATGGAAAAACGAGTGGCTTTTGGAATGTCTCAATACAGACATGTTTTTTTCCCCTTCAAATTTCAGATTTCCTTCATCTCCTAAATAAAATAATAACTATACATTTTTTTTATTGATGTACTCATATTAGCCTGTATTATTATACTGCCAGGTTAGTTTTATAGTAAAATGAATGCTATAAATAAAAAAAAACTATTCCAAAATGTAACTATTTGTGCTATATTGCCAAGCTTTGAATTTTTGTTTCCTGCTTACCATTACATCATATGTTTAAATGTATAATGTCATTTAAAAGAAAAGCTCATTCCGCAAAAAAACAAGCCTCTACACTGCAATATCATCGGAAAAAAATGTTATGGCTCTTGGAATAAGAGAAGGAAAACATGAAAGCACAAAAATGAAAAATTTCTCTGTCCTTAAGGGGGGATTATCTTGAAACAATGGGATTATAGACATCTTAGTTAAAGAATCACGTAGGAAAACAAATGCTTTAGGCACACTTTAAAAAGGAATTGTGTGCATTATGTACAGTATAAAGACACAGATCAAAAAAGCTGTGAGATAAACCAGCCAGACATATAGAAAAAAGGGGATCAAAATTATGTTCCCAGTGTAACTACCTCAACATAAAAGAGTAATAAATATATATATTAATGCTATTATATAAATTATTTTAAACTATTCATATAAATGCACTATTCGGATGTCTAGTTTAGCCAGTGAGTCATTTCAAAGGTGACTATTAAAGAGGACTGATTATAATCACTTCATAGTCATAGTATATTTTTTATTCTGTCTAGTCTATAACAAGTGACATAGACTTGTTTTCCAGCATCTGTCCCTGAACACTTAATCAGTGCTTCTATCCCAAAGCACCTGTATAGCTAAGATTATATTTAGTTGCAAGGAAAAAAATCAATCATTTTAAATCTGACACAGTTTGATGTTCATTTCAGAATGTATCCATCATTTTTTTTTCCTCCAGAACACATCTCTACACTTAGCCAATGAAGTCGGAATTTACTTCATATATTCTTTGAAAAATAGCATTTGGCTTTGTCTTGTTACACATATCTAAAACTTTATTTCTTGAAAATTATATATACATGTTTGCAAGCAACTGTAATGGGAAAATAATTCATTTTTTAAGCTTTTCAGTTAGAGTTTAAACAAATAAGTATAATTATAGTGCGAAATCAACTGAAATATTGCTGGATGGAAGAGTTTTATTTATCTTTGTTTTTCTTTTTAAAACAAAATTCTCTTTATGAATGCATTGAATGATAAATTGATAAAACTTTTCCATTATTTTGTGTATTTTATAATTCTTGCAGAAGACTGATTTTTGTATTTGTCAAGCAAGTGATTTCAACTATTTAAGAAAGTTGATTGTCTCTAATGCCAACTTTTTTAAACATTCATGTTTGTAGTAATTCAAAATTATTAAAATCACAAAGGCAAATACTTTGAATAAGTACATTTATAAATTCTTTATACATTCATTATCATTAATAGAATAAGTATCTATAAAATTACAAATTCAGTAATTTACAAGTAATCTCAAAATAAACTGCTGCTAAGGAAATATAGCATGTTTACTTGCGCAACCTCTGTAGATAGCAATGTCAATGAGCTACATCGAAGAGACTATGTAAATTATAATGTTCTAGTAGTGGTACAATAAACAACTACCTTACTGCTTCTGTAGTAGACACATAAGTCCACATGACTTACTTGTGCAACTATCATGATGTCACTGGCAGCAAACCACTTTGCTGCTATAGGGCCCATAAACTGGGGCCTAATTCAAAATGGCACATCTTATATTGGCATCACAATTTCAGCAGGATGCAAATGCAGTTAGCTACAATGATGAAGTAAGGAACCATTATCTCTATGCTTCCCCATTTACTCTCACATCCCCAATCACTATTATCTACAGTTATGAGGTTAATCTGCAGGTGAATAGCAGTTTAAAATGTATGCAACTGGTACATTGAAAGTTCAGCTGCTGGCAGGAAATAGAATTTATTCCTCCCTCCAGCCTCCAGCCTTCAGATACAGAAGAGTGTCCGATGCAGCTTCAGTCACCAAGCAGTACACAATCCAGTTGTCAGTTTGTGCTGTTACATGATTACAGCCTTTGGTCACTATATACACTAAAAGATAGGGGCTGCCAGGTGGAATAAAGCTAATTTTCTCCCAGTAGCTGCACTTTCAGAGCAATGACTACACAGATTTAGAGCGCTATTAGGCTGAGCTCAGATGAACATATAGCATCCAATGATTCTTGCATGATACTGGATATTATATGCTAATGACACTCCGCTCAAACTCTGTTGCGAGCATGAAATCAATGTCATTATACTGTGCTCCGATTCACACATTGAGCCTACCTCTTATCCTGCCCATATTGGCTGATATGATCAGCTATCATGTGCCTCTAACAGCTGGATTGGAGAATTTTAGAGGAATTTAACAAGAAGAGTATCAGTTCCCATCGGCACATAGCATGATTAAGAATGCTTGTCATCTGAAACGCGTTGTTTTGAGCTAAAAGGGAAATGGCCTGCCTGGTCTGTAATTCTTTTTAAAGAATAAAGTAATCAGGAGTTTGTTGAGCTGGATTATAGTCTTGAAATGTACCTGTATTTCGATGGTAGAGAATAGAGAAAATCACTCATTGACTCCTGTCACCAAAATGTTCACCAACAATGTAACTTTAGATTAGTGACTTTGCAATTTTTCACAAATTTTCTAAATGAGTGTTGGGGCTAATGCCAGTACAGGGACCATGGAGTTATTTTCTGTTTTTGAATGTGTATTTATCATCTGTGGTGTTTTAGGCCAATATTATCAGCATTATGCACTTAGCATTTACTTATATTATTCAGCCTCTGCACTTTATTTCTCTTTACTGATAGACCTGAGAAATGTGTTTCTCCATTCCCTGTGATATCATCCATTAACTGTCTTGTATAACACATGCATTTCACCTATTCATTTATTTATCTTTAGTGCAGGAACTTTACGTATATATTTATTAGTCATATGTTACTTTGGCATATTTAATGTAGGAATTGTTACTTATTTTTATTGCTGTGTTTATTCAAATGCTATATATACTGTACTATCATTATATTAAAGTATTAGCCATACACATATTCCATAACTATATAATGCTTTTTTTTATTACAATACTGTTACTATTTAAATTTTAGTGCAAGATTTTTCCCTGTTTATATTATTTTTATTATTCACTGTGGCCCTGTTTACTAATGTTTTAATATAGTGTCTAAAAAAGATTTTTTTTTTATTTCCTTCAAATAAATTCCATTTTCATACCCATGAACATTGTACGTATTATGATTTATGAGGGTGGTCACATGTCCATGTATTATTTTGATTGATTGGTTCACAAGAAAACATATGGATAAATCTATTTACAGCTCTGGCAAAAATTAAGAGGCCACTGCAAAATTTTCAGTTTTTCAGATTTTTCTCTTTATAGGTATATTTTTGAGTAAAATGTAAATTGTTCTTTTATTCTATAAACTACTGACAACATGTCTCCAAATTTCCAAGCAATAAATATTTATTTTTTGAAAATGAGAAATGGCCAAAATAACAAAACAATGCATTGCTTTCAGACCTCAAATAATGCAAAGAAAATAAGTTCATAATCATTTAGAAACAACAATACTACTAATGTTTTAACTCAGGAAGAGTTCAGAAATCAATATTTTGTGGAATAACGATGATTTTTAATGACAGCTTTCTTGCGTCTTGGCATGCTTTCCACCAGACCAGTCTTATATATATATATATATATATATATATATATATATATATATATATATATATATATATATTAAAGTGGCTCTGAAGCTTGGCAAGCTTGCACACACACCATTCACAGCCCACATGCTTAATTTGATGGTTCAGTGGTTTCTGAAAACCTACCCAGATAGGTCTGAGCAACTTGTGAAGGTATGCCATGTGTGCATCCAATTCCACAGGTCAGCTACAGCTGCCACAAATCTGGTAGTGCTGCAGCGGTGATTCCAAGTGCAATCTCTCCGACTGGTGTGAGATGTGACCACGTGCTGGCACTGTACATTACAAATGTTGGCAAGGCTTTGTGAAGAGAAGAGAGCAATAGATGAATAACAGCTACAATACACCAGCTGGTAATCTGGTCAGCCTCTGCCCATATATATGGAAAAGTGGGCATGGATGATTGACATCTGTGAGATTCTACAAATCTTTGAGGAATCAACCAAGATGGTGAGTGGCAGTGATGCCTTAATCAGCGTAAACATCCCGCTTCTGTGTCTACCCAAATGCTCACTGCCACAATTAAACAGGAAACCTTTCATGTGGACCAGGTGGTAATGGAGTAAGAAAGTAAACAGGTGGATACTACCCATCTAGCCTCATCACATCTTCTCAGCATGAATTGGGTGATAATGAGGAGGAAGAGGTTGTGAAGGAGGAGTATGGTTGCCTACATAACAGTGGATACTACCCACACCAACTTCATCCCATCTGTTCAGCATCTATGGGCTGAAGATGAGGAGGAGAGGGAGGAGGAGGAGAGGGAGAAGAAAATTGTGAGTCATTGTCCTGGTGAGGACAGGAAAGTCTTGCCTGTTGAGAGTCTTGTACATATGGCTGACTTTATGTCCCTTTGCCTTTCCCATCACCCTCTCGTTATACGCATTTTGACCAACACTGATTACTGGTTGTTTACCCCTTTCAACTGAAGCTTCAAGGAGAATTTTCCATCTCTCCTTGCTCTAATGGTAAAATGGTGCAATAGCAGAAGGTACCAGTAAAACAATTAGTACAAAAATTCCCATCTGATAACGCTGGCAGCAGATGTCATAGTTCCTTGGGCAACTAAGGAGGAGAAATGAGGGAGACACACACAAGGTCCAACAGAAGCAGGAGAACACTAAGATCTTGGACAGTTTCATTAGACGCACCCAGTGCCCAGGTCCTGATGCCCAGGGTAGCTTGACAAGGAGGAAACAGTTTTTGAAGATGGTGAAGGAGTACATAAGCTGACCATCCATGTCATATAACTATTGGGTATCTAAGCTGAACACATGACATGAACTGCCCCTCTATGCCTTGGAGGTGCTGGCCTGCCCTGCCACTGGCACTTTGTCAGAATCGATTTTACAGCTGCCTTGGGTATAATAACTGATAGCTGCATGTGCCTGTTTACTGAAAATGCTGATGGCCTGACTCTTATCAAAATGAAAAAAGCCTGGATTAACCCAGACATCTCAACCCCTGTTAATGACACCAACAGAACCGAGAGCCAATTCAAATTTTTTTTGTTTGTCTTTTTTCTGGTGTATTCCCATGCACCCCTTTACACCTAAAAAAAGGGTTCATGGTTTCTTCTTTTTCTTATTCTCCTACTTCTTCGCAGAGTCATCTTGTGGCTCACTCAAAATTTTTAGACGGTCATCAGGAGGCCCTTGATCCAAATCTTAATAGGGTCATCAGGAGGCCCTTGTTCTAAATTTTAAGAGGGAAACAAGTAGCCCATGCTCAATATTTTTAGAGAGTCATGAGGTGGTATTTGCTCCAAATCTTTAGATGATCATCAGGTGGCTCTCGCTCCAAATTTTAAGAGAATAAACAGCTGGCCTTCCCTCTAAATTTTTAAAGGGTCATCAGGCATCCTTTGCTCCAAATTTTTGGAAGGTAAAAAGACATCCCTTGCTTCACGTTTTATAATGGTAAAAAGTCGCACTCACTTCAAATTTTTAGTGGGTCATCAGGTGGCCCTTGCTCCAAATTTTTAGAGGCTCATCAGGTGATGTGTGTTCTAAATTTTAAGAGGTTCATCAGGAGGAACAAGCTCCAACTTTTAACGGAGTAAAAAGGTGGACCTCGCTAAAAATTGTTAGAGGGTCATCGAGTGACTCTCGCTCAAAATTTTAAAAGTGTAAACAGGCGGCTCTCACTCAAAATTTTGCAGAGTGTCATCAAGCGACCTTCTCTCTAAATTTAAAAGTGTTAATAGGTGGTCCTTGCTCTAAATTTTTAGATGATCAACAGGCAGTTGTTGCTCTAAATTTTAAGACGGTAAACAGGCAACGCTCACTCAAAATTTTTAGAGGGTCAACATGTAGCACTTGATCCTAATTTTTTCAGGAAATATTGTACTCAATAATTTTTTCAGGATGTGTATGATGCCTTCCTCTACAATTCTCCTACATGTATAGATGTATAACTGCAGGGGTAATATTTTGTTCAGCCCTTGCACTTAGTGAATAGGCTTTACGAGTCTAGGGGTCTCACTTCTTAAAAATGGGAAAAAAAATGTTTTCTGAGGCCTCCTATATGTGTCTTCAAGGGTGTATTGCTATCTCTCCTAATTTTTGGCAGCCCTTTCACTTACTATACATGCTTTAGGAGTCTTGGAGTCACACTTCCTAACAATTGTAACAGAATGTGTATGAGGGCCTCCTTTATATCTAAGTTAGGGTGTATCAGAGTTCCTCTTCTCATTCTTGTGGGTGGGTCTTCTGCAAAAATGCTCAAGTTTAGCTTCCATTATACTTGGCAATCAAATAGAGGCACTCTGAGCATCCAACCTTCTCAGAGTACTGATACTGAGAACTCGAGAATTGTAGTGCTCACTCATTACTAATCCCCTTACTTTTACCTCAATATAAATAATGATGATAATAAAAAATGCATGTGTGGCATTGCTGCATTCAGAAAAGTCTGATATTTCATAATATAAAAAAAACTAATCTAATCAGTAAACACTGTAAAAACAAAACAATTAAAGAACACTAAAATTAAGTTTTTTGGTAGCTGCAATACCACAAAAAGTGCTGTAACAAACTATCAAAATGTCATATCTATCCCAAAATTGTACGACGTTGCCTTGCCCCAAAAAGAATAAGCCATCTCACAGCTTCATCAACTGAAACTGTTATGGGTCTTGTAAAATAGTGACACAACAGCCAAAATTTTTTGTTTACAACTAAAATAATAAAAAAGGACTTGCTTCATACCGCTGTAATCATATTGATGATCATTATATTGCAAGGTTATTTTTACCAGAAAATTTACACCGTAAAAACAATTCCCCAGAATCCATGTCAAAATTTTTGCTTTTCTCACAATTTCACAACATTTGGAATTTCTTTCCAATTTTACAGTATGTTATGTGGTAAAATGAATTGTGTCATTCAAAAATAAATCTTGTCCACCAAAAAGCATGTTCTCATTTGACTATGTAGACAGAAAAATTGCCTGTATTTTGAAGGAGTGAAACCAGCATATTGAAATCCATAAAAAAAAGCTAACAAGCCAAAATGGCAATGCATTTTTTTCACCTTGCTTTCAATAAAATGTAAAGAAGCTATTAAAAAGTTGTGTATAACAAAAAATGACTTTAAAAAAACACTTTGTTTTGTTTGTCGTGAGCACTGTGTAGAGCTCTGTCAAAAGAAAAAATAAGAAAATTATGGTACTCAGAATAATGTGACACAAATAATGTTTTTTTTACATCTTTTAGATCTATGAGGCTTTATTCAGATGTCTGTGCATCATTTATGTATCGTATCCTTGTTTTTCATGGATAGGACATGTACCGAACACAGGTATGCAAAATTGGGGTTTATAAATATTGTTTCAAATTGAGTGACTGATTATTTTGTTTTTTGCCCTGAATTAAAAATTCAATTTTGTTTTCATCACATATGAATTTTGCACAAAAAAGCGTGTAAAATTACATACATGTGAAGGTCAACAAGAAAATTCTTTATTGTAGACAAAAATGTACACATTATATAATATATATATATATATATATATATATATATATATATATATATATATATATATATATATATATATATATATATATATATATGTATCATACATTCATTTTGCTACTTTATTGGAAAGTAAGCACCTCCTCTCTGGAAAGGTTCTCTTATAGAAGGCCTGCAGATCATCTCCGTGAAGCATCCAGCAGTAGTTTGTCATGTTCACATTAAATGAGGATGCCATGGGTCTTGGAAAAAGTATAATTCTTTTTTTTGACAGATTTTTTTTTTCATTACTCAGAAAAACGTAAAACTAGATGTTTGTATCAACAAAGTCGTATTGACCCTGGGATTCATATTGCCAGGTCAGATTTACCTTATACTGAAAATGGTAAATAAAAAATTTAAAAATCAATTGAGCAATTGCACTTTGTTTGCAATTTCACTGCACTTGGAATATTTTGTTTTCATTTTCCAGTACAATATGGGGCTGAATAATTTGTGTCATTCAAAAGTACAACTCATCCCACAAAAAACAAGCACTTGTAGGGCTATATTGAAAAAAATAAAAAAGTTATGGCTCCTGGAAGAAGGGAGGAAAAAATGAAAACAAAAACCTGAAAATCGCTAGCTGGTAAAGGGTTTAATATGTGGCGCACAAAAATGCCTTTCTTAAGTTTAATCTCTGAAACTTGCTACACAGGCACATAAAAGTCTGTCTTTCTTTTGGTACAGCTTCCACAATTGTCTTCATCAGTCAAAGCTTAATGTGGAGTGATGGCAGGAGAACTTTAGTGGGATCAAGTAAACGTTCCGCAACTAGTCCAGGTTGCAAAGATATTCTTTTTGGCCAACTTTTTGGGCTCCAGTTATGAGTCCAATACAGGCTGTCCTATTCACACAAAAAGCATGGGTACTTTGTGTATACTCCTTAATGCCAAAAGAGCTAAGAGAGAACTTTCAGATCACACATATTGAGCATCTATGATCCTCGTAGTTTAGTTTCTTAAGAGTAAAGTCTAAATTTTCATAGCTTTCCCTCAAGTGCGCAGAATGCCATACAGGCACTAAAGAATGATAGCTGCCATTGTACAGTAGGACAGTTTTCAGGCTATTTTCGTATAAAATAATAGAGCTTCCACTCGCTCACATTTTACTCAATGTAAATTTTTTCCTTCAGCCCAGGAACATCACTGCAATACACTAGAGCACAATCTTGAGAAAAGTATAACATTTCTTTTGCAATTCTATTCTTTTGGAACCCAATAAAGTCAGTGTTTGTGAAAAAACTGTACGTAATGGAATTTATTCAATATTTTTACTGAGTTCAACATTTGAAAGTATCTAAAAATCACATTTTAATTTTCAAACAATTTTACTCTTTTAGACCTGTATTTTTATTAATCAATATTTAATTGATTGTAAAATCAGGATTTGGTTTCATAGAACATTTTTAAACCCATTACATAAAAGTAGGTTTAATAATAATATTACTTTCATTACAAAATATTCAGTTTAACTTATATTGGTTAAGGAAAAAGTCAATATACCCTGCATTAAAAACAACGACTGCAAATATTTTGTATGACTTCCATGATTTTAACCCATTCGCCATAACTTCGTACATATACGGATATGTGGAAGGTATTTTCCTGCAAACTGCTTCACATATACAGTGCTATAATCGTGCTGGCTCACATGCAGTGCTGGCAAAATCATTAGTGGGTGTCAGCTATGTATCATACCTAAGAACCTGCTGTAATTTGGGAGCTTAACCCCTCTGATGCCACAGTCAAAAGCGACAGCAGCATTAATCTACTTACTAGAAGGAGGGAGCTTCAACTTTCCTGTGTTGAGGGTCTTCACCTTGACCCCGGAAAATGGCCATGGAGTAACCCAGGTATGATGGCCTGAAAGCTCCTGCCTTGAACAGGATCTGACCCATCTCCTGCCTCTGTCTGATTCAGTGATCTAATACCATACAGTGTAGAAGGATTGCAGAGTGTTAAATCAGGGACCAATGCTTTTTAATAATGATGCTGAAAAACATTGCACGTAAACAATAAATTGTATAGGTGGAAATGTGGTGCGTTTTTGTGGCTTTTTTGTGCATTTATGGTGCATTTTTTGCATGCGTTTTTTCCATGTTTTTTCATAATGAAATTAAAGGGTCAAAATGAACCTTGATAGTACAATATTTCAAATTGTTCTGGATAAGATGTCTGAAGGAGCAGACATTTGGCAAATGAGATTTAATGTTGATAATTGTAAAGTAATGCACATAGGATGGAGTAATCCTATAGCTGCGTATACATTAAATGGAAGTAAACTCGTAACTACAGAACAAGAGAAGGACTTGGGGATTCTGATTACAAATAAGCTGAGCAGCAGCACTCAATGTCAGGCAGCAGCTGCTAAAGCAAACAAGATTTTAGGGTTTATAAAAAGAGGACGTCTCAAGTCACTTGTAAGGCCACATCTGGAATATGTGATCCAATTTTGGGCTCCACATTTTAAAAAGGATAGTAAGAAGTTAGGGTTAGTTCAAAGGTGGGCAACTAGATTATTGCAAGGAATTGAAGGCCTCCCATATGATGAGAGGTTGAAAAAGTTGGATTTGTTTATCTTAAAAAAAACATGTCTCAGAGGAAATATCATTTACATGTGTCATCAATACAAAGGACTGGCACAAGACTTATTCCTTCCAAAGACAAAACAAAGGACCAGGGGGCACTTACTGCAAGTGGAATAAAGGCAATTTTCGCAGCTAAATAGGAAAGGGTTCATTACATTTAGCATAGTCAGATTGTGGAATGCCTATTGTCAGTTAAAAATTATATATTGACAAAAGATATAATTGGTTGAGGAGGGTTGAACTAGATGGACCTAGGTCTTTTTCCAACTTATGTAACTACAGTCATATGAAAAAGTTTGGGCACCCCTAATGTTAACCTTTTTTGTTTATAACAATTTGGGTTTTTGCAACAGCTATTTTAGTTTCATATATCCAATAACTGATGGACTGAGTAATATTTCTGGATTGAAATGAGGTTTATTGTACTAACAGAAAATGTGCAATCCGCATTTAAACAAAATTTGACCGCTGGAAATGTATGGGCACCTCAACATAAAAGCGACATTAATATTTTGTAGATCCTCCTTTTGCAAAGATAACAGCCTCTAGTCGCTTTCTGTAGTTTTTAATGAGTTCCTGGATCCTGTATGAAGGTATATTTGACCTTTCCTGTTTACAAAACAATTCCAGTTCAGTTAAGTTTGATGGTCGCCGAGCATAGACAGCATGCTTCAAATCATCCCACACATTTTCAATGATAATCAGGTCTGGGGACTGGGATGGCCATTCCACAAACATTGTAATTGTTCCTCTGCATGAATGCCTGAGTAGATTTGGAGCGGTGTTTTGGATCATTGTCTTGCTGAAATATCCATCCCCTGCGTAACTTCAACTTTGTCACTGATTCTTGCCCATTATTGTCAAGAATCTGCTGATACTGAGTTGAATCCATGCGACCCTTAACTTTAACAAGATTCCCGGTGCCGGCACACAGCCCCAAAGCATGATGGAACCTCCACCAAATTTCACTGTGGGTAGCAAGTGCTTTTCTTGGAATGCCGTGGTTTTTTGCATCCATGTAAAACGCCTTTTTGTATGACCAAACAACTCAATCTTTGTTTCATCAGTCTACAGGACCTTCTTCCAAAATGTAACTGGCTTGTCCAAATGTGCTTTTGCATACCTCAGGCGACTCTGTTTGTGGCGTGCTTGCAGAAATGGCTTCTTTTGCTGTATTGTTGACCGATGCACATTTACACCATCTGCAGCAAGATGATGCTGCAGGTCTGGAGGTGGTCTGTGAATTTTCCTTGACTGTTCTCACCATTCTTCTTCTCTGGCTTTCTGATATTTTTCTTGGCCTGCCACTTCTGGGCTTAACAAGAACTGTACCTGTGTTCTTCCATTTCCTTACTATGTTCCTCACAGTAGAAACTGACAGTTTAAATCTCTGAGACAACTTTTTGTATCCTTCCCCTGAACAACTATGTTGAATAATCTTTGTTTTCAGATCATTTGAGAGTTGTTTTGAGGAGCCCATGATGCCACTCTTCATAGGAGATTCAAATAGGAGAACAACTTGCAAGTGGCCACCTTAAATACCTTTTCTCATGATTGGATACACCTGCCTATGAAGTTCAAAGCTCAATGAGGTTACAAACCCAATTTAGTGTTTCGGTAAGTCAGTAAAAAGTAGTTAGGAGTGTTCAAAACAACAAATTGATAAGGGTGCCCATACTTTTGCCCCTGTCAAATTTTGTTTAAATGCGGATTGCACATTTTCTGTTAGTACAATAAACCTCATTTCAATCCAGAAATATTACTCAGTCCATTAGTTATTAGATATATGAAACTGAAATAGCTGTTGCAAAAACCCAAATTGTTATAAAGAAAAAAGGTTAACATTAATAGGGGTGTCTAAACTTTTTCATATGACTGTATGTAACTACATGTATGTTAGGCTGAGAAATGCAGACAAAAACACACCAAGATTTGACATGCTGCGGAATATTTTCAGCACAAAATCTGCAAGATAAAAATAAGCAACATGTACACAACACTTCAGAATTCTCATTGACTCTGCTGGCATAAGGAATCGGATAAGCATAGACAATGAGGATAAATCTGCAACAAAAAACACAAAAAATGGAGTGTATAAACATGGTCATCTACTACATGTGTAGTGCTTTGCAAATCTACTTTATTCACCCCTTTTTAGTTAGTTTGTTTCATTACATTGTGAAGTCTCTGAAAATTTCTTGTGCAAGCAATTATCTTCATAAGTAACAGGCTTAGTGAAAGTTCACTTGTATGCAAACTAAATGTCTCATGGTTTGTTAGAATATTCCCACCTTTTCTGAAAGGCCACAGAGGTTGCAGCACCATTACGCAAGAAGCACTACTAACAAAACTAACACCATGAAGATCAAGGAGATCGTTCAATAATTCAGAGACAAACTTTTTGAGACGTACAAGTTAGGGCTGGGTTCTAAAAAAAAATATCTCAATCTCCGATAATTACCTGGAGCATAATCAAATCCATTATTATTATTAAAAGGAAAGAACATGGTACCACAAAAAACTGCCAAATAAAGGCCGCCTACCAAAACTCTTAGCCCAGGCAAGGAGGACATTATTCAGAGAGGCAGCACAGAGCCCAAGGGTAACCCTGAAATAGCTTTAGAGTTTCCAAGCAGAGACTGGAGTATCTGTCCATACGACCACAATAAACCAAACACTCCCTAATGCTGTCCAATATGGAAACATTACTAGAGAAAACCTTTATTTACAGCTGTGGTCAGATGAGATCAAAATTTAACTTTTTGTCCAAAAATGTAAATGCTATTGTCGCGGGCGGCGGGACGCTGCGCTCGCTAACGCTCGGGTCCGGCGCTTCTGCTGCTTGGTGGCTCGAGCGGTGGGCCGGATCTGGGGACTCGAGCGGCGCTCCTCGCCTGTGAGTGAAAAGGGGGTGGTTTGTTTGGTGATTTAGTCCGTGACGCCACCCACGGGTTATGGTGAAGATGGGCACCACCGCTGCTGGTGACGGGGATCCCGGGAACGATGGTAAGGAGCAGCTGGGATGTTGTTTTCCCCCTCCGTGGGGTTGGTGGTCCCGGGGCCCGGTGGTGTGATGGGGAGGCAGGGTCAGTGAGGTGCAGGGTTGCAGGGACAGCGTGGCACGGTGCCGGATGGCACGGGTGTACTCACTCAGCAATAGATGCACAAAGTCTCCGGTAAACCAAATGGCTGGATGGACGGGTCCCGCAGCCGGCTGCAGTGTCTCTCCCCGGACAAGTGATGGTGGCTGTCTCTCCCTGCACCTTTGTGTACTGTGATGACTCCAATGGCTTCCCAACAGTAGTCCGCTCCCCGGTGTATAGATACCAGAGGAGGCTGTTTTGCCCGCAGGCGCTGGCCCTCGGATTTCTAGCCGGTGGCGGTGGCTGTATATCCTCACGGTGTGAGCGGTTGCTTTCAATCGGGACTTAGTTGTTAGGGAACCCCGGGGGTTCCTGTCACATTTGGATTTGACTATTGACGGTGGCTCCAAGCCTGGTCGGGGTCCGATGGCCCTGCCTGTGTGCTTAGCTTCACTCCAGCCCTGGTCCTTACGGCTCTGCGAAGTTCCACCAACTCCTGCAGACGGCCACCACCGTCTGCCAACCTTGCTCTCAGTGCCTGGGCTCCAACCTAGACACTTGCAGTACGTGACCTCTCACTTTCACCTCCTGAACTCAACTACTGCTTTTCCCGCCTCCAGCCCTGTGAACTCCTCTGTGGGTTTGGCCAACCGCCTGGCTCCACCCCACCTGGTGTGGACATCAGACCCTGGAGGGAGGCAACAAGGGTTTTTGTCTGACTAATGTAACTGTCTGGGGGGTGGAGGTGTCGGGCTCTCATCAGATACGCTGGTGTGCATTTGGTAGAGCTACAGGGAATGTTATTGTACATGTCTACCAGGTCAGGCAGCTTTTCTGGCCACAGGTTCCGCTCTTCTAACGGTAGCGTCTTAAGGAGATCCAGGACCAGATGGTTCATCTTCTCACACATGCCATGAGTCTGGGCATGGTATGGCGTGGTCCGAATCTTCTTGCAGCCGTATAACTGGCAGAATTCTTGAAGCACCTCCTCTTTGAAAGCTGGGCCCTGATCAGTAAGCACCCTCTCCGGATACCCGTGCGGTCGGCAAAAGTAGGCCTGGAAGGCTCTAGCTGCGGTACGGCCGGTGAGATCTTTGACTGGGACAACCACCATGAATCTTGAATAGTGATCTACGATTGTCAGGGCGTAGGTGTACCCACTTCGGCTAGGGGTGAGCTTGACGTTGTCCAGGGCAACCAACTCCAGCGGTTGATGGGTAATGATTGGTCACAGAGGGGCCTTCTGGCTGGCTTCATCCCTTCTTGTCAATGCACAGGGACCACACTCTCGGCACCAGGCCTCTACAAACTCCCGCATCCCACTCCAATATAACCGCTCTCTCAACAGCATCTCTAGCTTCTTCCACCCAAAGTTCCCGGCACCGTCATGGTAAGCTTGTAGAACGGTAGGCACGTTAGCCTGGGGAACCACCAGCTGGCGAACCTTCTCATGAGTCTTCGGGTTGATCAGTTCCCGATACAGTTTCCCCTGGCACAGATGCAGCCAGGCTCGTTCTTTCCACAGCCATTGGGCCTCGGGAGGAGCGGCAGGGTCCATTCCAGCAGAGCCTTGTTCAATCATGGTCTTGACCAATTGGACGGCAGGCACTTGGTCTTGGGCTTCTCGCCATCCCTGACTGGGTAGCGGGTCCAAGCTCACCTGTTGCTGCTTGACATGCAACTTTTCAACTGGTGGCCGGTGTAACGCGGGCAACTCGATTTCTTCTAGGTCATCGTCTTTCGACCTTTCATCCAGCAGGTGGGGCATCCAGGATAACGCGTCCGCGTTGGTGTTCCTGCGGCCGGCTCGGTACTAGATAGTGAAGTCATAGTTAGACAGCCTGGCCACCCACCGCTGCTCCAACGCGCCTAGCTTGGCCGTGTCCAGATGGGTTAACAGATTATTGTCCGTATAGGCGGTGAACTTTGCTGCTGCGAGGTAATGGCGGAACCACTCGGTAATGGCCCACACCAGCGCTAGGAACTCAAACTTGAAGGAGCTGTAATTCTCAGGGTTCCTTTCTGTGGGCCGGAGTTTTCTGCTGGCATAGGCGATCACCTTCTCTCGCCCACCCTAAACCTAGTTGGCCCGCCCTTATTAGGTATTTAAACCTCACTGCGGCTCTGTCTCATTCCACTCCACCACTGATCTCCCAAGGCACAGGTAATGTTGTGGTGCTCTGATTCTTTTGTCATGTTTCTCTATGGGACTTTTTTCCTTTTATTCACTTCTGATCGCTATTCTGTTTTACTTTCCAGCTATCTTATTAGCGATTTTTGTACCACATATACTCACTAGGATTTTCCACTTTGTGCCATTTGAGATAATATAATAAGTTTACTGCTATATGCAGATGCATTCCTTTGTTACTTTTTTGCATATATATGATGTACAAGTTATATCTCTGTCCCATAGATAAATTACACCATATTCCGTTATACAAAAAATCTTTTTTTGGGAGACTTTGATTAAGAATATTTCAAGTATATGTTCCACTTTGGAGGATTTATATAATTTTTTCTTTGTATCTAATATATGGGCCTTTTTTCTAGATAAATCCTTTATGAAGTCCAATGATATACTTCACAAGATAAAACAAAATTTTCAGGCTGAATTAGGTATATATGATGTTACCATGATAATTATATGGATATGACTTATAATATCTTATGTATTTATGGTACTGATAATTGTGTATGTTTTTATTTTCTCTCCAAGAACTGTCTCACCTCTCTCACTGTGGTCGGTCTCGGCCAGTCCTAGATAGCAGTGATCTTCTCGGGATCTGGGGCGACACCTTCTACGCTCACCACGTGTCCGAGGTACTGTACCCTAGGCTTCAGTAGGTGGTACTTGGAGGGCTTCAATTTCATCCCATACTTGGCTAGGGACGCAAACACTTCAGCCAGATGTTCCAGGTGGGCCTCGTATGTCTGGGAGTATACGATCACATCGTCCAGGTACAGTAGGACCATTTCGAAATTGAGATGTCCCAGGCAACACTCCATAAGCCGTTGGAAGGTTCCAGGGGCATTGCACAGCCCGAACAGCATGCTGTTAAACTCGCAGAGTCCCATGGGAGTGGCGAATGCCGTCTTCTCACGGTCCTCTGGTGCGACCGCCACCTGCCAGTATCCGCTGGTAAGGTCAAGGGTAGAGAAGAACTTAGCAGTTCTCAGCGCAGCTAGCGACTCTTCGATACGGGGGAGAGGATAGGCATCTTTATGCGTTATCTGGTTGATCTTCCGGTAATCCACACACATTCTCATGGTGCCATCCTTCTTCTTCAGCAGCACCAGTGGGGCTGCCCAGGGACTACAACTATCCGGAATGACCCCTGCCTCCTTCATGTTCCTCAACATGTCTTTGGCGCATTGATAGTGTGCTGGCGGGATGGGCCTGTACCTTTCTTTGATAGGTGGACGTAGGCCTGTAGGGATATGGTGTTGAACCCCTTTAATCCTCCCGAAATCTAATGGATGCTTGCTAAAAACCAGTTCATACTCTTGCACTACCCTGTGTACCCCTTCTTTGTGATGCGTGGGTGTGGTTTCAGTGCCTACGTGTACTTCGCGGCACCACTCTCCTAACTGTTCAGGGGGTGTATGGTTACTGGCAGGGGATGCTGAGGTAGGAGGGGCAGCTTCGTGAATGGTGTGAGGGTCTAGGGTAAGCAACTTGGCAAGGGTAGCGTAATGGGGAAGCCTAACTTCCTCCTCTCCACAATTCAGCACCCTTACAGGCATTCTCCCCTTTTTGACGTCAACCACCCCTCTGGCTGCCATCACCGTGGGCCAGTGTTCGGAAGGCGTGGGTTCCACCATCGCCGTTAGTCGCGCCCCTGGGGGCCTACTGCTGCTCTGCACCAGATCATCATCTCGCTTCGGGTTGGCACTACCAAGGGGGCCACATCCATCACCCTTACTCCACCAATCTCTCCACCAGTTGAATTCACTTGTTGCCGATATAGGAGGGCCCGGATCTCACGCTGCACAGCCCTCTGTTGGCCTCCTCCTGCTGTGGCAGCCAACTGCTGCAACAGACTCAGCACCTCACTCATACAATGCTCCATCACATTGGTCCCTAGGATTACTTTTGGGTTATGGTCACTTGGTTCATTCATCACCACAATCATCCCGTGGTTCTTTAACTCCGCACGTCCCATGGTCAGGGTCACTTGTTTGTATCCCACTTGGGTTAGAGGGAGTCCATTGGCTGCAACAAGGGTCAGGCTATCATCAGAGGAGGCAAGTTCGTCAGTACCCCAATACTGCTGGTACAGTGTATATGGTATAGTGGTTACCTGTGATCCTGTGTCCATGAGAGCCATGAGCGGGATGCCGTCCACTGCCAGGGGGATGATGGGGCGAGCTCTGATGTAGCGGTCTCGCCAATCGGGGGGCCGCTGGTGTTTACTCTTGAGGATTGGCCCTGGCCCCAGGGGTTGCTCGTTTAACGGGCACCGCCTAGAGTAGTGGCAAGGCTTTCTACACCTGTAACAAATAGGAGGCCCATACCGTGAGTCCATTGGTCCTTCTCTGCTGCATCCAGGGGACGTCCTCCGGGCTGTCGGCGAGCTGGATCCTCCCTGGGGGCTTGACTCTCGACGGAAGCTGGAGTGCGGCGAGGATCTTGGCTAGGTCTCCATCCATGCGGCGGACCTGGGCAGCTAGCTCCTCCATCATCCCGACGGGCGCTGCAGGGGCCAGTAGAGCCGGGAGAGGAGGTGCCACCATGATGGGAGCGGTTCCAGCCGGCCATGGGGCCGCCTCAGGAACGTCTGGCGTTGGGGCCTGCAGGGCCTTGTTGGCCCGCTCCTTCAACACTGCAAAGTCCAGATTGGGGTTTTCTAGGGCCCACAGCCGTGGCTGCTTGCGGTCTTCCGCGGACCCCAGCCCTTGCAGGAATTGTTCCACTAGCATCTTATTGCTGTCCGCATCATTAATAGTGTCCACCTGCTTCAGCGTACGGAGGGCTGTTTGCAGGCGCATGGCATAGTCTCTTATATTATCCGCAGGCCGCTGTTGACATTGATAGAACTGCATCCGCAATTCCGCTTCCGTGTAGGTCTCAAAAGCGATTTGTAGTTTCTCGAAAATGGTAGTCACTGAGGCCCGGTCCACGTCGGTCCAGGTCTCCGTCTCCTGCTCAGCCGCGCCGGTTAGCTGCCCTAGCACTACCGCTGCCCGTTGCCTATCAGTCAAAGGATATAAATCGAGGACCGGGCTAATCTTTTTCCGGAACACCTGCAAAGCATCAGGCTTCCCATCGTACTGTGGTAGCCAGGTAGCACCGGGCACATAGGGCAGGGAGAACGGCATCACCTGGGCGACTGCTGTGCCCGCGGCCTCCCCCGCTCTTGCGGCCGGAGCATGGGCTATCCTGTTTCCATCCACGGGCGCTGCTGCGGCTGCGACCGCCACTCCGACTTCTCCGTCGGGCACAGACATCTTTTTCCCGTCCCCCCTTGGTTCTTTCTAGCACTTCCGCTTTGGGGGCGGGGCTTTGCTTTTCGCACCTTCCCTGCTCGGGGAAGACGCTCGAGCGGGAAATCTTCGCGCCAAAGATGGTGGCGCTTCCAATTTTTCGGCCAGACACCGCCGGCGGAGACCACAAGGCGCACTTCTACTGGTAAGTAGATCGGTTCTATCCTGTTTGTGACGCTAAGTTGTCGTGAGCGGCGGGTCGCTGCGCTCGCTAATACTCGGGTCCGGCACTGCTGCTGATGCTCGGGGACTCGAGCGGCATTCCTCGCCCGTGAGTGAAAAGGGGGTGGTTTGTTTGGGGATTTAGTCCATGACGCCACCTACGGGTTGTAGTGAAGATGGGCACCACCAGCTGCTGGTGATGGGGATCCCGGGAGCGATGGTAGGGAGCAGCTGGGATGTTGTTTTCCCCCTCCGTGGGTAGGGGTTGGTGGTCCCGGGGCCCGGTGGTATGACGGGGAGGCAGGGTCGGTGAGGTGCAGGGTTGCAGGAACAGCGCGGCGTGGTGCCGGATGGCACGGGTGTACTCACTCAGCAATAGATGCACAAAGTCTCCGGTAAACCAAATGGCTGGATGGATGGGTCCCACAGCTACCTGCAGTGTCTCTCCCCGGACAGGTGATAGTGGCTGTCTCTCCTTGCACCTTTGTGCACTGTGATGACTCCAATGGCTTCCCAACGGTAGTCCGCTCACCGGTGTATAGATACCGGAGGAGCCTGTTTTGCCCGCAGGCGCTGGCCCTCGGATTTCTAGCCGGTGGCGGTGGCTGTATATCCTCACGGTGTGAGCGGTTGCCTTCAATCGGGACTTAGTTGTTAGGGAACCCCGGGGTTCCTGTCACATTCAGATTTGACTATTGACCGCGGCTCCAAGCCAGGTCGGCGTCCGATGGCCCTGCCTGTGTGCTTAGCTTCACTCCATTCCCTGGTCCGGTACCGGTGGGCCACTGCCCAGCCCCGGTTCTTACGGCTCTGCGGAGTTCCACCAACTCCTGCAGACGGCCACCACTGTCTGCCAACCTTGCTCTCAGTGCCTGGGCTCCAACCCAGACACTTGCAGTACGTGACCTCTCACTTTCACCTCCTGAACTCAAGTACTGCTTTTCCCGCCTCCAGGCCTGTGAACTCCTCGGTGGGTGGGGCCAACCACCTGGCTCCGCCCCACCCGGTGTGGACATCAGACCCTGGAGGGAGGCAACAAGGGTTTTTGTCTGACTAATGTAACTGTCTGGGGGTTGGGGGAGTGTTTGTGTTTTGTCTGTGGCTACCTGGCTAGTCCAGGGCGCCACATTATGTTTGGCACCAAACCAACACACCTTATCACCCCAAAATATCCTCATAGTGAAACATAGTGGTGGCAGCATCATGCTGTGGGGATGCTTTATAGCAGCAAGGATAATAAAAATGGTACGAGTCTAAGGTAAGATGGATAATGTGAAATACTGGAATATTCTTCAGCAAAAGCTATTTCAGTCAATCCCTAGTAGTAGAGACTGGGATGGATGTTCAACTTTCTACACGACAAAGACCCAAAGCATACTGCTAAAGCAACACTTAAGTTGTTTTAGGAGATATGTGTAAATGTATTAGAATGGACTAGTCAAAGCCCAGACCTTATTCTGATTGAGAATCTGTCAGACTTCAAGATTGCTGTTCACCAGAGGAAACCATCTAACTGGAAAGAGCTGGAACATATTTGCCTTGAGGAATGGGTGAAAATCCCAGTGCCAAGATTTGGAAAGCTCAAAAAGACTTATACAAAGGGACTTTAATCTATAATTGCCATAAAAAGAATCTCTACAAAGGACTAACTTTATGGGGGTAAATAGTTATGAGCACTGAAATTTTCAGTTATTTTGTGCTATTTGTTGTCTCACTCACAATAAAAAGAATACCAAATATACACAAATGTGGGCATGTTCTTTACATGAACTGATACAAACTCTCCCCTAAAAAATTCCAGGTTGTGAGGTAGTAAAACAACAAAAATGCCAAGGGGATAAACACTTTTGCAAGGCACTGGATATTGGAACACTTCCCTCTACATGTGGTTTTACTGAAACTGTAATGATCATAAGAATAAAGATTTCTCATCAATTTAACTACACAGTGAATGGCATAAAAGCAAAAGAAAAAGATTCTGAATTGCTTGAATTTATTCATTCTGCCATCTAAAAATAAGAATAGAAAGTGATCAAAGAATTTTATGTGCACAAAAATTATACCAAACAAATCTTCAACTCTTCCCACAAAAAAAACCTATCCTTTAAAGCAAAACAGGCTGTCGTCCAACCAAGAGGGAACCAACCAACAATCAGAAATTACTGTTCAAACCCTGGAGTGCAGGCATGACAGTGTAGTTTTCCACCATATATAGAATATCGGCATAGAAAAAATTGAGTGACAAATTGTATGGTCCATGTTCTCCTTCTACCCTTGTGAATATGAAAAACTTGGGGCTAAATTACATTTTTTGTGGGAAAAATGTAACTTTTTATTTTTAGCGCTCAACATTATTAATTTCTGCAAAATTTTTATTTTTTTCTTACACATGTCAATGATTCTTAAGAATTCCCCATAGGTATTTTGATTTTGTTCAAAGCAGGAAACATACCTGGCCACTGAATTAGGTTCACCATGTTCTTCTTCGGAAATGCAACAAATGTGTGTTTTGGAACTTTGTCATGTTGGAAAAGTGCACATCTACCAAAGGCATGCAATGACAGTATCATCTCTTTCAACACAAAGCTGCACAAGGGAAGGAAAGGAGAGCATCTGAGCACCTATGTGGATTCTTGCCAGGGGTTTTGTGAGAAATCTTTTACATTCTATACCCCGATTTTACGGTAACATCCACCTTTTTTTGTCTGGCACTATGAATTGATTACAATACAATATCCTATTCCTGCCAGAAAATGTACAACAATTGAGGTAACACAGTCATTTTTTGTGCACAGTATGACATCTTTGCTAAACAAATCATAAGTTGTCTGGATAAAATAATTACTGACTGTATTCACTGGGTTTAGGTATTTCTCTTAACCAAAAATAACCCTTCAAAAAATTAATACCCAATTATTTTTTAAATATTTGTGGTATTTGTTTTCATGGTGTTTTTTTGGACACTTCTGTCCTTTTAATATATTAATTAAAAGTTATTTTTTAAATTACCAACTGCTGATACACACCTAATTCTTGGTAATACCTACTCTTTCACAAAGCTGCTCACCGACACACACACAAAATTTCACAAAATATAGCTCACCGACACAAGAAGCATTCATGTGGCCCCACATAAAGACATTGCCACCACCATGTCTCTCTGTAGCCACCATGAATTTAGATAAAATGCACGTCTACCAAGGTACCATTCGTTGCTACCAGTTCTGAGTTGATGGCATTGCTGGACTTCTTATGATTTTGAAGGGATTTAAGATTGATGTGTTTTTCATTAGCTGCACTAAGTAACCTCCGCATTTATGATCTTCAACAGTGCTTTGTTAATAATTAGAAGTACATGTAGATGCTCAGACAATTTATGTAAATATTAGTTTACTTTGTCCAAAGATATCCCCACTTCCTTGGTGGTTGATAAGGTTTTCATTAGAGATGACTGAATCAAATCAAGCTTCATTAGAATTTTTAAAAAATTTGAGGAGTATATGTAAGCCACATTTTTCAGATACTAATGCATGCAAATATTCCTGGGAAGAGGTTAAAAATCATACCTATATAGCCCCTCAGCGAGCTCTGCATAGTTTCCACTTCATTCCTCTCTTGTCTTCAACACATAGGCCACTGCACATTACTTTTTAGGACGTTTCACCTCCAGATTTCACAATGTTAGAAAATATGTTGAGGCCTTACCAGCACCAGAAGCGTTACTTAAGAAAAGACTTGCACTAGGACAAAGCAGGCAACTATGAAGACAGCAGAAAGATGTTACCAAATTTATCTCCTGTATGAAGAGAGTGGACGACTGGAGCTAGGATGGCTCAGACCGGTGACGGGCTAACTAAGCATTGTTCTTAAAATGTTTTTAACGCCCTTCTGGGTTTTTGCTAATTATGCTACAAAGGTGGGAGACCTGAGAATAAAATAAACAGCTTTTTTATATTTTCATTGAATAAATTAGATGTGAAACTAATTTTCCTGCTACATTTGAGTGGATCTGATGAATTTCAATTGTGACAGATTCACTTGTGTAGTTTTAATATGTCAGCTTGACTTCAAAGAGTTCCACTGATAAAAAAAGAAATACATTCAAAGAGGAAAATACCGTTCTAGTCTGCAACCTCAGTCTAATCACTGTCACATTTAGAAAAAGGTATTTATAACAACACCACATAGTAATTTATAATAATGCTCCCTTCATCTTCATAGGGAACACCTCAAAAGAACCAATACTGATAGGTAAAATTGAGAATACCTTTCCCCTTCTACCTTACTTCCTCTTAAACCAAGCTGCTCATATTTAAATCCAATGATTTAATGGTCACAATATTTTACTATAACCTAATAGAGAATGTATGTTTTATACTTCTATTTTTAGTCACTTGCATTGATTTGCATGAATACTTACATTCATGTTGTGCAATATAGATTGTAATTTTCTGCTCATTGCACCTTTCATATTTCTCAGTTGTTCTTTGGAGACTTGATGGACGACCTTTGTTAAATTCCTGAATAGTATAATGAAAAATATTTGGATTGTATGCTTTGTAACCACCTGATCCTTAGTTCACAACAATGGATAATATATGTAATATTTCATGGTTGTTTTTAAAAAATCAGTCTAAAGGAGTTTTTTATATCACAAAAAACTGCAAGTATAGTTCCTATAACCTTAATAATAATATTTAAAGGGTTCATCAAGCTCAAATAAGTATCTTTAGAGTAAATAGAAAGATACGCAACTTAATAAAATACTTGAATTAACAAAGGTACCAAGATCTCCAAATATTATGTCTAATCCTGGGTTTTGTCAGCTCCTCTATCATGCTGGGTTTCATACAGGAGATAGTTTCCTTTTGCAGCAAATGAACAGAGCTGTCTCTTGCCTTCTCACTTTGTCAAACACATATCTCAAGGGTTAACTTGCCGCATCGGCAGTCATCCTGCAGCAGAGGCAGCAGACAAAGCCCAAATGTCAACCATGGTGATCGCACTAGCACAAAAGTAAAAATTCATGCACGGCATAGTGGTCTAACACGAAGCATTATTTGATGTATATATAAATATATAAACCATGTTGTGTCTTGTGGTAAAGAATTGAAACTTGAGGGCTTATGCATAAGAGTTTTACTACTACCAACAACATCTGAGTTGTCCAGAATTGTTGTAGTACATCAATAGACTTTTATGGGTCCTAACTGTATACCTCTGTGTGACTATAAGGAAAAAATGTTTTTCATGACTCTTATGCACAGCCTCCTCCCTCATTGCCTGCAAAATTTACAAGCTGGGTAAGGTAAAACCTGTAGGAAATGAAAATTAAAGTAAAACTAACATCCCAAAATTTTATAAATATGGTACAATTCTCTACACAGTTTCAAGAATTTGAAAATTTTTACACGTACCCCAAAATGCCCTATCCTTTAGGCCTGAAACACACATCCGTGAAACACGTGCGTGTTTGGTCCGTTTCCGTGTATACTGGAGACACGGCCAAACGTGCACCAATGTTATTGTATGATAAAAGCTCCAAGTGCGCTTTTGATGCATGTCCGTTTGTCCGTGTCCGTGATCCGTACCTGTGTGCGTTTTGCACGGCAGCATGTCCGTTTTCTGCACGCAACACGCAGCACGGACCCAATGAAAGTCAATGGGTCTGTGCGCACGTCCGAGTGACACGGACGCATCTCTGTTTGCTCCCTGTACGTTTTGTGCTTTTTTCATGTGATGTCGGTCTTTTTTCTTTTTCTGTTTCATTCTCTCCCTCAGTCCGTCGTTCGGTCTCTATGTCTGTCGGTCTCTCTGTCTTATCTGTCCCTCTAGCTGTCTGTCGGTCAGTTCCCCCCCCTCTCTCATACTTACCGTTCCCCAATCTCCGGCGCGGCGCTGCACGGCTGTTATAAAAACTTCAGCTTCTTTTACTATTTTGAAAAAGCCGGCCGCTCATTAATCAATCTCGTATTCCCTGCTTTACCCGCCCACCGGCGCCTGTGATTGGTTGCAGTCACACACGCCCACCACGCTGAGTGAAAGCTGTCTCACTGCACCCAATCACAGCAGCTGGTGGGTGTGTCTATACTGTGCAGTAAAATAAGTAAATAAATAATTTTAAAAAACGGCGTGCGGTTCCCCCCCCATTTTAATACCAGCCAGATAAAGCCAAACTGCTGAAGGCTGGTATTCTCAGGATGGGGAGCCCCACGTTATGGGGAGCCCCCCAGCCTAACAATATCAGTCAGCAGCCGCCCAGAATGGCCGCATACATTATATGCGACAGTTCTGGGACTGTACCCGCCTCTTCCCGATTTGCCCAGGTGCATTGGCAAATCGGGGTAATAAGGAGTTATTGGCCGCCCATAGCTGCCAATAAGTCCTAGATTAATCCTGTCAGGCGTCTACCCGATAAACCTTCCATGATTATTCTGTAAGTGACATTTAAAAAACACACACACACCCGAAAAAATAATTTATTAGAAATAAAAAGCACTAACAAAGTCCCTCATCACCAATTTATTAACCCCGACAAAGCCCTCCTTGTCCGGCGTAATCCATGGACCTCCAGCGTCGCTTCCAGCTCTGCTACATGCAGGTGACAGGAGCTGCAGAATACACCGCCGCTCCTGTCAGCTCCACGCAACAAATGAGGTGAGTAGCGCGATCAGCTGCTGTCAGTCAGGTAACTCGCGGCCACCGCTGGATCCAGCGGTGGCCGCGGGTAACCTCAGTGTCAGCTCAGCTGATCGCGCTACTCACCTCAGTTGCTGCGTTGAGCTGATAGGAGCGGCGGTGTATTCTGCAGCTCCTGTCACCTGCATGTAGCAGAGCTGGAAGCGACGCTGGAGGTCCGTGGATTACACCGGACATAAAGGGCTTTGTCGGGGTTAACAAATTGGTGATGAGGGACTTTGTTAGTGTTTTTTATTTCTAATAAATTATTTTTTCGGGTGTGTGTGTGTTTTTTAAATGTCACATACAGATTAATCATGGAAGGTATCTCGGGGAGACGCCTGACATAATTAATCTAGGACTTATTGGCAGCTATGGGCGGCCAATAACTCCTTATTACCCCGATTTGCCAACGCACCAGGGCAAATCGGGAAGAGCCGGGTACAGCCCCAGAACTGTCGCATATAATGTATGCGGCAATTCTGGGCAGCTGCTGACTGATATTGTTAGGCTGGGGGGCTCCCCATAACGTGGGGCTCCCCAACCTGAGAATACCAGCCTTCAGCCGTATGGCTTTATCTGGCTGGTATTAAAATGGGGGGACCCGCACGCCGGTTTTTTTAATTATTTATTTATTTATTTTACTGCACAGTATAGACACGCCCACCGGCTGCTGTGATTGGGTGCAGTGAGACAGCTGTCACTCAGCGTGGTGGGCGTGTGTGACTGCAACCAATCACACGCGCCGGTGGGCGGGTAAAGCAGGGAATACGAGATTGATTAATGGGCGGCCGGCTTTTTCAAAATAGTAAAAGCCGCCGAAGTTTTTATAACGGCCGTGCAGCGCCGCGCCGGAGATCGGGGAACGGTAAGTATGAGAGACGGCTGCTCAATTCAGTCAGGGGATTAGCGGTCACCGGTGAGTCCTTCACGGGTGACCGCTAATCAGTAAGCGGCACACAGACCGAGCCGCAGCATGACAATGAAGTTGGGTGAAGTTCACCTGAGTTCATTCTCATCGCGCAACTCTGTCTGCTGTCTGCTTACATGTATCAACGACATTGTGCATCACACACACACACGGAACATTTTACACGGACAACACACACACATGTCAGTTATTTCACTCACGCACACACGGACATTCCATAAGCACATACGGTTAGCATACGGGATACACACACTGGCCACACATACCATAAAAACGGGCCTAAAAAACGGAAAACAGACCCGAAAAATGGCCCGTATCACATGTGCGTGGTTTTAACGGATGTGTGTTGGAGCCCTTACAGTTAAAGAAAGCTTATGTGATATAACAACATTTTCATCACTGAAACATCTCAGGTGTTCAATGGATTTATGAGTAAAATGTAAATGCACATAAAATGTCTGACTAAATAACAGAAATTGGTATTCAAATTGTAGGGTCAGGGTTTGATGAAATGTGTATAAATTAATTATATATTAAGCCAGATATTACATTGTTTCAATGTGATTTTTTTTTAGCCATTTGTATTCCGTTAGTTTTGTAAAAAAAGAAAAGACATAGCCTGCTAGATGTGACTGGAGATCAACCATACATTAGCTAAGTACAAGAAATAAGATTTTTGCAGTTTTAAGTCCTGAAGAAGAAGCTTTCGCTTTGAAACACGTAGACTAATAAACTGCTAATTCATCTATCATGGTTCCCTCCATTGGCAGAGCCGAATAAACCTCTCATCTCCTGATGCACTGCTCTTCACTTTACAGGTCCGCAGCAGCTTCCTTTATGTTTCTACTCCATGGTTGTGGATTTACAACACGAACCAGGTGAGCACACTAAATTCTTATATACCCTTTACCAGTGTAAGGCACTGAAATTTAGACCAAAAATTCTAAGATTTCGGTGCCTTGCCTTATATTTACCGTAGGTCAGCTACATCCATTTGACCCACACACTATTTTGAATATATTTTGAACATATACATCCATCATTTTACACTATATATATATTTTTTTGGTGTACGGTCATATTTTTCTTTGATCAACTTCTGCCTTTACCAGTGTAGTAATACCTTATTTTGCTGTCTTCTTTCCACTTATTATTCTTGTTTTTGATCTTGAGTACCTTGAAAGGCTTCCCCCAACCGCTGACAGTTCATATGTAGAGATGAGCAAGCACCAAAATATTCATGCTCACGATACTCTTAACGAGTACTTTTTAATACTCTCGTATTCGTTCTGTATAGAAAATACAATGAAAGTCATTGGGAATTGCAAGTCATTTTCTGCTGGACTCCAGCCTAAGGAGTTTTTAATTTCTTCATTATGGAAGATGGACTACTTGCATAACAGACTTTTATCCCGTGAAAGACTGATGCTGAAAACCATGGGTAATGTTGCATTTGATTACTCTGTGACCCCCTGACTATGTGGTTTACTTTACCAAAGATTTTTTTTATGCTAAGAAGACATTTTATCCAACTAGAGGATGCCTTAAAAGAAGAACTTCACTTCAATTTCAATGCAGGTTCTCTCTATATACCTAGATTAGAAACTCTACCCAGGACTAAGGATTGTTCACATAACCCATTTCCCAATTACATGTCTTTTTGCTAAAGAATTGGACTTGATTCTGTCTAATTGCATACAAGATATGTAAATGTACAATGAGTAGCTCTAAACAACTGAGGTGTGGCGATATACTATGGACTCGCTGGACCACCAGGGGTCTGGTGGTAGCAGATTACCCAATACAGCAAAAGACTAGCGAGAACTTTGAAAAAACAGAATATAGTTTATTGAGGAATTGGTTAACAGAGTAGATGGTGAAAGGCCCTAAAGGATCACGACACAAAGCACCATCGGAGAAGCAACCGGCAAGGGAACTCCTATACTTGGGATATCCCAGCACAGCCCCGGAGGGTCCGACAGCCACTTGACAGAGGGACTACTTATGCTGAGCACCCACAGAGAGGTTACTTGCGATAAAACCCCTATTCAAGGATTATCATGGTCACAGCTCCGGAGGGTCAGACATTCCGTAAGAGATTGACCGCTTAGGAGAGTAGAATCTTGAATGCTCTGGACCATCTAATAGAAGCGAATCCTATAGTTGAAGGAATCAAGAATGCTCTGCAATTTTCCTGGAGATGCGGATCAGGCCATTGTAGGAATCAGGAGAGTTCCAGAAGGACCTGAAGGTCCATATGGCAGTGTAGGGATCTGGACCATAAGGTGAGACCAAGTATAATGGACCAGCTTCTGAAGGTTCTATGGAGAGTTCTATGGAGAGAAAGAAGTAAGGATCTTTGCAGAGCAAAACACAGTACAGTTCAGCAAGTGGAGAGCACAGCAGAAAGGGACTGAACCCTAGCAATGCTCTATAGGAATGAGCACGTTGCCCAGGCTCCACCCATAGGGTACAGGTGCCTTATAAGCAGGAAGGAATCCTGCAATCAGAACCAACACAACAAGGAACAGGTGTACTGTTCCTTTAAATTACAGCAGAGTGCGGCTAGCTGCCTAAGTGTGCTTCCTGAGGACCTGCTGAGAGAACGAAGATTCCGGGAGGAGAAGGAGGCAGGGGATCACTCAGCATGGCGGACAGGGTGAGTGATATGCTGCGCTGCAGCGTTGGAGTGGTTTGTGAACCCTCCCCAACCACACCTATTGCCAATCCATATCATACGCATAAATAGCCTGGGTCTCAGCTTCCCATACACGGTAAGTTTTTTAACTGCATGAGAGGACACACACAAGCTAGGGACCCCAACGTAGAGAAATACTTTGGCGTAGTGTTGGGGCTCTATTGCATTGATCAATTCAGTAGCTAAATTTCTCTTGATTCATATGTTCATGGCAGTAATGCAGATTCCATTTTTCACATTTTCACTCTTGCATATAGCTATTGGATTTTTCAAGTCAGTATTCACACAGCAGTTTCTGCTATTTCATGTAATCCCCTTACATAGTCACTGGTGTGCATACCTTATCTCCCCATAATAACCATGGAGACAGCAGCAAAGGCTGAGCAAGAGACAGGAATGGAGGTGCAGGGAGAACTTCAATCTCCCTGCCCAGGAGAGATCAATCTTGTGACCGAGGGCATGACACTTCAAATGTTGTCCTTTCATGACTTAACTTCTGTGTACTTCTGTGTGCAATGTGCACGTACTAACAATGAGCTTATCAAAGTGATTATAACAGAAAGCAATAGCATATATAAAAGGTCACTAATAAGATTGCCTGAGTTTATTTTTTTTACTTAAAAAAAGAATTCTGTTTTGTCACTAAACCAGCCAAGATATTGGACTTTGCTGTTTCTTTCTAAGGTGGTTTCACACATAGCACTATTAGCAAAAAAAAAAAGGTGTTCCGTACTAATATCTTTCCATAAAAAAGGTGGTAGATGTTGGCTTTAATTGATTGGGAAAATATAAAATAAAATATAAATGCATTTTTCATGGCTTCTCTACTGGGAAAAACATGCACTTGTGCTTTTAAAACTGTATGCAAATGTTTGCAAAAAAAGTAAAAAAGAAGTCAAATCAATATTTTTTTCCAACCTGGAAAAAAGTAACAAACATTTTTCTCAACAAACAATGGTGATGAAAATGACACATTTAGAGTGTGTCATTCTACTCCCCAGTTTGTGAGCCATTTACTTACTTTGATTTAGGTTATATTGCATATTTTAGCGCTAGATCTATATCCTAAACAATTCTCAGGACCTTTATATGCTATGTTATTTAATATGAAGTTTGCACTTGTTCATGTGTAGCATCTTGTTCATAGCTATTCTATTGTTTATTAGTTTTCTGGTGTGCATTTGACTCATTAAGCTGTGCAATTGTTTTTGGCTCCACTCACACACAGTCACATCTGAAAGTGTTGGCACCCCTGAAATTGATCAAGAAAATGAAGTATACATGATTGTTTCTCTTGAGTGTATTTGAACACCACAAAAAAAACAACAGATAAAAAAAGGAAAATTGGTAATAATTTCACATGAGACTCCGAAAATGGGCCAGACAAAATTGTTGGCACCCTCATCTTAATATTTGATTGCATGTCCTTTGAAATAAATAACTGCAATCAATCAATTTTATAACAATAAGCAAGCTTCCTACATCTCTTAATGAGAATATTTTGGACCACTCTTCTTTCGCAAACTGCTGCAAATCTCTTGTATCTGAAGGGAGCCTTTTCCTAACAGCAATTCTAAGATCTCTCCACAAGTGTTCAATGGAATTTAGATCCGTACTCTTTGCTGGCCACTACAATATTCTACAGCGCTTTGTTTCTGGCTATTTCTAGAGGCTTATTGAAGTACTAGAAGGTGGCCCGATTCTACGCATCGGGTATTCTAGAATTTACGTATTGTGTAGTTCATGTATGATTTTTGTTATATATATATATATATATATATATATATATATATATATATATATATATATATATATAGATGTTGTTGTGTGTAGTTACCAAGTGTTTGTGTAGGGCGCTGTACATGTTCTGGGTGTGGCGGGGGGTGAGAGCGGTGTTGTATGTGTGTTGCGTGTGTTGCGTTGTTTGTGGAGCGCTGTGTGTCTGTAGCATTGTGTGTGTGTTGTGCGGTTTGTGTGTGTGTGGTGTGTTTTGGGGGGAGGTATGTTTTGAGCAATGTGTGTGTTGTGTGGTATGTGCGTATATTTGTGTGTGCTGCGGTGTTTGTGTGTTGGGTGTTGTGTGTGTGCAGCGTTGTCTGTGTGTGTGGGTGTCTGTGTAGGGCGTTGTTTGTGGTTCCCAGTGTGTGTGTTGTGCAGTGCGCGTGTGTGTGTGTGTTGGGGGGAGGTGTGCACCTCCCATCGTGCTCCATCCCCCATGCTGCGCACCCCCCATCGTGCTCCATCCCCCATGCAGCGCACTCCCCATCGTGCTGCATCCCCCATGCTGCGCACTCCCAAACGTGCTCCATCCGCCATGCTGCGCACTCCCAAACGTGGTCCATCCGCCATGCTGCGCACTCCCAAACGTGGTCCATCCGCCATACTGCGCACTCCCCATCGTGCTGCATCCCCCATGCTGCGCACTCCCAAACGTGCTCCATCCGCCATGCTGCGCACTCCCCATCGTGCTCTATCCGCCATGCTGCGCACTCCCAAACGTGCTACATCCCCCATGCTGCGCACCCCCCATAGTGCTCCATCCCCCATGCAGCGCACTCCCCATCGTGCTGCATCCCCCATGCTGCGCATTCCCAAACGTGCTCCATCCGCCATGCTGCGCACTCCCAAACGTGGTCCATCCGCCATGCTGCGCACTCCCAAACGTGCTCCATCCGCCATACTGCGCACTCCCCATCGTGCTGCATCCCCCATGCTGCGCACTCCCAAACGTGCTCCATCCGCCATGCTGCGCACTCCCCATCATGCTGTATCCGCCATGCTGCACACTCCCAAATGTGCTCCATCCGCCATGCTGCGCACTCCTAAACTTGCTCCATCCGCCATGCTGCGCACCCCCCATCATGCTCCATCTGCCATGCTGCGCACTCCCAAATGTGCTCCACCCGCCATGCTGCGCACTCCCAAACGTGCTCCATCCGCCATGCTGCGCACTCCCAAACGTGCTCCATCCGCCATGCTGCGCACTCCCAAACGTGGTCCATCCGCCATGCTGCGCACTCCTAAACGTGCTCCATCCGCCATGCTGCGCACCCCCCATCATGTTCCATCTGCCATGCTGCGCACTCCCAAACGTGCTCCACCCGCCATGCTGCGCACTCCCAAACGTGCTCCATCCGCCATGCTGCGCACTCCCAAACGTGCTCCATCCGCCATGCTGCGCACTCCCAAACGTGCTCCATCCGCCATACTGCGCACTCCCAAACGTGCTCCATCCGCCATACTGCGCACTCCCCATCGTGCACCATCCGGCATGCTGCGCACTCCCAAACGTGCTCCATCCGCCATGCTGCGCACTCCCAAACGTGCTCCATCCGTCATGCTGCGCACTCCCAAACATGCTCCATCCGCCATGCTGCGCACTCCCAAACATGGTCCATCCACCATGCTGCGCACTCCCAAACGTGGTCCATCCGCCATGCTGCGCACTCCCAAACGTGGTCCATCCGCCATGCTGCGCACTCCCAAACGTGGTCCATCCGCCATGCTGCGCACTCCCAAACGTGCTCCATCCGCCATGCTGCGCACTCCCAAACGTGCTCCATCCGCCATGCTGCGCACTCCCAAACGTGCTCCATCCGCCATGCTGCGCACTCCCAAACGTGCTCCATCCGCCATGCTGCTCATTCCCAAACGTGCTCCATCCGCCATGCTGCGCACTCCCAAACGTGCTCCATCCTCCATGCTGCGCACTCCCAAACGTGGTCCATCCGCCATGCTGCGCACTCCCAAACGTGCTCCATCCCCCATGCTGCGCACTCCCCATCGTGCTCCATCCCCCATGCTGCGCACCCCCCATCGTGCTCCATTCCCCATGCTGCACCAGCATCAGCCTCTCTGTCCGCAGCATCAGCCTCTCTGTCCGCAGCATCAGCCTCTCTGCACACAGCATCAGCCTCTCTGCACACAGCATCAGCCTCTCTGCACACAGCATCAGCCTCTCTGCACACAGCATCAGCCTCTCTCCTCCCAGCATCAGCCTCTCTCCTCACAGCATCAGCCTCTCTCCTCACAGCATCAGCCTCTCTCCTCACAGCATCAGCCTTTTCTGTCCCTAGCATCAGCCTCTCTCCTCCCAGCCTACCCCAGCCTCAGCCTCCCTCAGCATCAGCCTCTCTTCTCTCAGCCTCCCCCTCCCAGCCTTCCCCAGGATCAGCCTCTCTCATCCCAGCATCAGCCTCTCTCCTCCCAGCATCAGCCTCTCCTCTCTGTCCCCAGCATCAGCCTCTCTCCTCCCAGCCTTCCCCAGCATCAGCCTCTCTCCTCCCAACCTCTCTCTCTTCCCAGCCTCCCCCAGCATCAGCCTCCCAGAGCATCAGCCTCTCTCCTTCTAGCCTCCCCCAGCATCAGCCTCTCTCGTTCCAGCCTCCTCCAGCATCAGCCTCTATCTCCCAGCCTTCCCCAGGATCAACCTCTCTCCTCCCAGCCTCCGTCCTCCCAGCCTCCCCCAGAATCAGCCTCCCCCAGCATCAGCCTCTCTCCTTCCAGCCTCCCTCAGCATCACCCTCTCTCCTTCCAGCCTCCCCCAGCATCAGCCTCCCTCTCCCAGCCTTCCCCAGGATCAGCCTCTCTCCTCCCAGCCTCCGTCCTCCCAGCCTTCCCCAGCATCAGCTTTCCCCTCCCAGCCTCCCTCAGCATCAGCCTTCCCCAGCATCAGCCTCTCTCCTCCCAGCCTCAGCCTCTCTCCTTCCAGCCTCCCTCAGCATCAGCCTCCCCTTCCCAGCCTTCCCCAGGATCACCCTCTCTCCTCCCAGCCTCCTTCAGCATCAGCCTTCCCCTCCCAGTCTCCCCCAGCATCAGCCTCCCCCTCCCAGCCTTCCTCAAGATCAGCCTCTCTGCTTCCAGCCTCCTTCAGCACGCCGTGCTCCTCTGCCGACACTCACACACACCCGATCGCATACACTCACACACACACGATCGCATACACTCACCCACACCCGATCGCATACACTCACCCACACCCGATCGCATACACTCACCCACACCTGATCGCATACACTCACACACACCCGATCGCATACACTCACACACACCCGATCGCATACACTCACACACACCCGATCGCATACACTAACCCACACCCGATCGCATACACTCACACACACAACCGATCGCATACACTCACCCACACCCGATCGCATACACTCACAAACACCCGATTGCATACACTCACACACACCCGATCGCATACACTCACACACACAGACACTGACGAAATCGCACATACGCGCTGATACTCACAACATCCGGAGATATCACATGCTTCTGGCCATGTGATCCTCCGTCAGGTCCTGGAAGCTCACAGCACAGTATCGCCGCCGAGAAGCAAGCGATATCCCAGGATGTTGTGAGTATGTGGATGCGATGTGATGTGTGTGTGAGAGTGAGTGTGATCTGATTTGTGTGTATGTGTGTGTGCGTGTGTGTATGTTCCGCCGCTGCAGGACCTTGATGTGTGGATGCGATGTGATGTATGTGTGATGTGTGTGTGAGAGTGAGTGGGAGCCGGTGTACACTGGTAACTATGATACACATCGGGTAACTAAGGGACCTTAGTTACCCGATGTGTATAATGGTTACCAGCTTTCACGGCCTCCGTCAAGATCCCAGCATCGCAAGGTTATGTCTGGCGCTGCTGGGATCCTGACGGAGCCGGTGTAGAAGCAAGCGATATCCCAGGATGTTGTGAGTGTGTGGATGTGATGTGTGAGGTGTGTGTGAGAGTGAGTGTGATCTGATGTGTGTGTGTGTACTCACCTCGGAATCGGAATCGGAGCTCCGTGTCAGTTGGGCCAGAGCGAGCGTGCATTGCGTGAGGGGGGCGGGGCCTGCAGAGAGCCGGGGCGAGAGGCCAATCCGTGTGGGGGGGCGGGGCCATGGCGAGCCCAGCGGCCAATCAGCTTTGTGTCACCGTAAGGACACAATGTCACCGGAAGGACACAATTTTGAAGCATGACAGACAGACAGACAGACAGAATAAGGCAATTATATATATAGATGTTTGGGCTAATTGTTCTGATGGAATACCCATGGCCTAGGATGCAAACCCAGCTTTCTGACACTGGTTACTACATTGCATCCCAAAATCCTTTGGTAGTCTTCAGATTTCATGATGCCATGCATATAGTCAAGGCACAGAGGCAGTAAAAAAAAAAAAATCTTTGAGCCTTCACCATATTGCACTCTAGATACTGTGTTATTTTCTTAGTAAGTCTCATTCCATTTTGGTTAAACAGTAGAAGGATCTGCTTTACCAAAAAGCTCTACCATGGTCTCATTTGCCCACAAGTTTCCCAAAAGGATTTTTGCTTACTCACATACATTTTGGCAAACTTCTGTCTAGCTTTTTGATGACTCTGTATCAACAGTGGGGTCATTCTGGGTATCCTGCCAACATAATTCATTTCATTCAAATGCAAATATATTGTTCACGCTAACACTGATGCACCCTGAGCCTGCAAGACATCGTAACTTTCTTTTAAACTTGATTGGGGCTGCTTATTGGCCATCCGGGCTCTCTTGCGTTGCAACCTTTCCTCAAATTTTAGCTGAAGTGCATGTCCATAGAGATTACCTACAGTGCCATGGGTTGTAAATTTCTTGCTTATTTTGTGCACCATGGACAAAAAAACAAGATCTCTGGAGATGGACTTTTAACCTTACAGTTGTTCTCCATGCTTAATGTGGCACACACAAACACTCAGTGCAAAGATTGCATCAACTTCTCCCCTTTTTATCTGGTTTCATGTGTGACTCTCATATTGCCCACACTTGTTTCTTGCCACAGGTGAGTTTGAAATATCATCACATGCTTGAAACAAAGTTACCTAGCTAAAATATTCAAAATGTGTCAACAATTTTTGGGGTTTTGTGTAAAATTATGTCTCGTTTGCCTTTTCCCCCTCTGTTTTTTTGTGTTGTTTCAATACACAGAAAGGAATTAAACATGTGTATAACAAAAAATATGTAATTGCAATAATTTTGAGAAATACTACATTTTTCTGGAAAAAATTCAATGGTGCCAGCACTTTCAGCCATGACTGTATCTTGTCTTTGGTTCGTTTTGGGTTTAGGGATTGACATTTTGGGATGATGCCATTCTTATTATACATGACATTTGTTCTATGGTTATCAATTCCTTTTAAATGTTCTTTATCCTTAAGTGTGTTTTATCCTTTTATTGTGCAATACAATTTATGATTAATTTCTCTCAATTTGGTGTGTTAATAAATCTGAATTTAAAAGGAAATTATATAGATTTTCTGTTTTTACTATGTATGAAAGATAATATGAAATGAGAAAACCCGAAGAATTTACTTGAATATACTAATACCACAATCAACAGGAATATCTATTGCAGAATATCATCCTTCTGTAGAGGCTAATTGGTCATTATTTGCCATCAAACAAAAGGCTTACATTTCTTATAAACCATCATTTGATTAGTTATGTATGTACAAAGCAGTAGTGAAAATGTGCAGTTATTAGATGATGTGAATCAATAACTCATCCGCAGATTTAACACAAAATCAATGTATGTTTTAAAATAGAGTAATAAAGCCGAATGTAGCTATTGTAAGAAGTCAGTATGATAATATGATTCAGCTGAGAAGAATTCATGAGAGAGTATATAATGGAGAAATAAATAGTGCATCAAGTACTCCACTGAATACAACAAATTACTGGGAAATAATTTAGAGGCTTTTGAATACCTGCTAAATATTATTAATATTTGTCATACAACCTGGAATTACAATTCCCAACAGATATATCTTTAATTAAAGAATAGAACAGTGTTGCTAATTTGTTAGGAATATATTTGTGCTAGCATAGATATTTCCTACATGAGTAGATGTGGTACTTATACAAGATCTAGATATTCTAGAGAATAATATTTAGCTATAGAAACCCTTTAACCTCTTTCTGTCTGGGTAAATTTTCACTCAGCACTTTTTCCTACCTTTCATCTAATGCCATAACTTTTTTCCATTGATGTAGGCATATGATGGCATGTTTTTCTGTGGGATGATTTGTAGCTGTGAATTGCACCAATTATTTTACCAAATATTGTACTAAAAAAGGAACATTATTTCAAGTTGGATGAACCTGTGAAAAAAATACAATTACACTATTGTTTCTTTTTTGTTTGTTTTTATGACATTTTTAGGTCACCACAAGTACAGCTATAGGAAAGTTATAAAGTTTTGTTATGTTTTAGTTGTTGAAAAAAATCTAAACTTTAAAAAAAACAACAAAAAAACAATATTTAGTTTTCCCAATTTTTGAGCTGCATATCATTTTTATTTTTCCAATAACAGAGCTATGTGAGTGCTTATTTTTTTTGCTTTCATTCCCTTGGAAACTGTTTTTAAAGGGACTATTTTATGGTTTATACAGTGTTTTGATTTTTTCATTGCATTTTTAGGGGAGTTGAGTTGACTAAAATACAGCATTTACCATAAAAAGTTTTTATTTTTTTATTTTAATAGATTAGACTTTTGCAAAAATGGCAAAACCATATATGTTATTTATTTATTTACTTATGATTGGGAAAAGGAGGTGGTCAAACTCCATTATAAAAATGCTAATATTTTTATAAACCGTTTATCTTAGGACAGAGACACATTTGCGTATGACTTGCATGAGGGCAATTGTACTTGGCCCCATGTAAGACAATGCTGCAGCTCAGATCTGCGAGTTTTTCCTCAGCCCTAAATGGACTGAGGAAAGAATTGCAGAATGCTGCAATTGTCTGCGAGAGCCATGTCACTCACACTCATATAAGTCTACGGGTGCGACAAAAACATCGGACTGCATTCGGGTGCAGTGCGATATATGCATCAGCTGACAATGGAGAATATGGAGATATTAATCCCTCCCTCTCCTCCACAGCTGTGATCTGATCTCAAAAATGGATCACAGTCGCATGAAACTTGGCTCATGCTTGCAGCAGAGCCGTAGCTGAGGGCATTAGCATATCACATCCGATGCTCTCGCATCAGTACTGATATACAAGTATGACTCTGCCCTATTACTGCAATACCTTATGAAAATAAATATCTTCTATGAGTGATCAGCAGAGTTTCATGGAAACAATTATTGCGTTTCATAGGCAAGCAACTGCCAGTACAACCCATTAGCAGTCTACCATTGCATTGGGTAGGAGATATAAGAATCAGAAGAGACCTGCCCTGGATTGGTCAATTTAAATGCCATTCTAAGAGATTGAGAGCTGTAAACATTGAAGTGATTAAATGCAGCTGCCAGTTTTATGACATAGCGCTCACACTGACGGTGCAGGTTCCGCTACTGAGCCTGCTCCATCCACATTCACCTGACACCTACTGTGCATATATGGTAGATGTCTGGTAGAGTTTGGGTCCTAAATAATCAAGCACTTATATTTTGTGCTTTTTATTTTACCTAACTAAATTCTCTTACTTTTGGTGTTATCCTAAATTTTCTGTTTACTAAAATTGACATTTTTTTATACAGTATAAACAACAGGTGGTCATAAAAGGCCCAGCGACAGGCCCAAAACATCACTGCTCTAGAAGAGATCTGCATGTCGGAATGGGCCAACATACCACCAACAGTGTGTGCCAACCTTGTGAAGACTTACAGAAAACGTTTGACCTCTGTCATTGCCAACAAAGGATATATAACAAAATATTGAGATGAACTTTTCTTATCGACCAAATACTTATTTTCCACCATAATGTGCAAAAAAATATCTTGCCAAATCAGACAAGGTGATTTTCTGCATTTGTTTTCTCATTTTGTCTCTCATAGTTGTGGTCTACCAAGGATGTCAATTACAGGCCTCTCTCTTTTTAAGTGGGAGAACTTGCACAATTGGTGGCTGACTAAATACTTTTTTTCCCCCCTGTACGTGCAAACGAGACTTTATAAGTTTTGTTCACATCCCTGATGCAGATGTGAGGGACAACCTTTTAACACTAAAAGTCCCAGAAATTTCGAGCTCCATAAGGTTCCAATGATAGAAATGTTAAATGACCCCTCTCTGGGACTTCTAGTGCTAAGGCTTCATTCAAACATTGTAATCGTAGAAAACTTTTTTCCTAAGTATTTTTGCCATCATTTCTGAAAATCTAGACGTGTTTTTGCCACTGTTATGGAAAAAATGCCTAGTGACAACCAAATAAAACTCTAATAAACTGACAGCTGGGTGCTATCATATCCTTGTCAAAAACATATGGTACTATACTCAGATAGGGTGCACTCATTATATGCAAGAAAGACAATTAAAGACGAAAACTCAGTAATAGATATCGCTCACAACAAAATAACATTATGAAAGCAAAATGAAACCTGTTAGAGCTTATTTTTACTAAACCACTCTTGGCGAAAGCCTTGGAACATGGCTATGTTACTTGTGGATCACGTAAAGGCAGATGTAATGTGGTGCATATAACAGGAATTAATAGAAGAATAATATAGATGATATTTGATAATAAAAATTAAAGTGGTTTTCTGGGACTTTAACATTGATTGTCTATCCATAGGCCGGGGTAAGACGACTGTAGATTTTCTCATCCAAGAGAATACAATCGATTGTGCTAATGAAACTGTAATCAAACTCTTATTTGAGTGTCAGTTTTGTGTGATTTGATACGCTTGAATGAGATAATCAAAGTACACTGTGAAGAAAAGATGAAGAGCAACATTTCTCCATTTTCTGCATTGTATCAGTGTAGAAATCGAAATGCACTTGGATGTCAACAGAGTGCAGTCTGATGAGTTCCACTCACACATTGATGTGCATGGTTGAGTGCAATCCAAATATCTCATTAGTCTTGGGCATGCTGTGATTTTTTTCGTCAGATGCGTTTGGTAAAAAAATCTGACATGTGAACGGCCCTTCAGACTAATATTAGTTCTAGTGCAATCCAATATCTTGTCAGATCAAACTTGGATCAAAAATATAGCAGTGTGAATAAGCACTTAGGATTGGTTATCAATGTCTGATTGGTGAGGGTGCAAAACCCGGAAACCCATCCGATCAGCTGTTACTGGTGCTAGTAGAAGCGGAAATTGTTCAGTATTGAGCTGAGCAGAAAAACTCCATCAACTGTATAATGGCAGTGGCTGGGTACTGCACATTTTCTCCTTATTGATTTGAACAAGAAGCGTATTGCAGTGTCCAGCTACGGCCACTATAGAGTTGACAAAGCTGTGCAGATTAACAGTTCCACACACTGACAGCATCAGGAACAGCTGATCGATGGGGATGTTGGGTGTTGCTCCTATATTGATCAAACATTCATGACATTTCCTAAGGATGAGCCAACAGAGTTACCGTCCCGGACAACCCCTTTAAGTTCAGAGAGGTATATACATCCACTATGTGCTGTACATTAGCATACAGAGTAGTTTTCTGCAGACAACTAATCTAATTTTACCCTGCACTGAAAAGAATACATATAGCAGCACCATTCACTGAAAAAGATACAGGATACCCAAACCTTACTCCAACAACAATACATAGTACCTACGGCATGCACTCTGCATTAAAAAACTTATGGACACTGTTACACTATACAGTATACTATATTCTATTGTATACACTATATCTACATAGACATATCATTATATATCCACTTCTATACATCAAATACACACTATATACCATGAACATACTAATGTACACATTATATTCTACATAAACACTTATATACACAATCTATCATGTACACTATATGTTGTATACAGACAATTAAGCTATGTTCCCACTATCAGTCTTTGGTGATTTTTGACATTGCATGTTTTTAGTTCTTCAAACACAAATTATTTTTCAGTTCCAGCAAAGTGGATGGGATTTATAGAAATCTCATGTCCACTGTGCTTCATTTTTCACACTTTGTAAACTGACCTGTGGAGCATTTTTCAAATCAGCAGTATGATAACTTCTCTTACAGGTATGCAGAGTTTTATCTGAAGATTTTCCAAATAGGCTTGCAATAGATACAAAAATTCTACAGGTAACAAACACTAATGTGTTTTTAATGCATTTTTGAAGTGGAAACGCATTAAAACCGCATATAATATGTACTAAGAATGACACACCAAACAGAGTAAAAAAGCTGCAGCATTGAAAATGCGATAAAAACGCATGTAAAAAAACACACAAAAAGCAATGAAAAAATGTAAATAACCTAATTTACATAATGGGTGCAGAAATGGGGCAGAAATTCTGCAACAACAAAAGATCACCAACTACTGATTGCGGGAATGTAGACCGAGAGGTACTCCCGAAGCAGCGGGGTTTTCATACACCTGTCCCCATTACAGGACAGCAGTTATAACTAGTGCAGGTCAATGATTTGAATACAGTAAATAAAAGAGGATTCAGCACAGAGCAGACTGAAGGCAGAGTTGCTCTACAGACAGTAAAGCAACATGTCATCCCTCTGCTCTCTCTTAGTTTTCATTGTGTCCTGGCACACAGGACATATTCAGCTCTCCCATTCACCACTGGGACAGTGCAGAGGGACCCGTTCACTGTGTAAAGCCCCCTTCACGCGCATGTATCTCCGGTACATGCTAGGTCCGTGCCCGCATGTACCAGAGACGCGGGCACACGTAAACCCATTATAATCAATGGGTTTATGTGCACGCACGTGTTCAGCCATTGGCCCGTGCCTCCATGTGGAGCACACATGAGCCCGTGTGCTCCACATGGATGCATGTCCATGTTTCATGGTAGTAGTGTGGTTGCGGGCCCACATGACATGCGCCAGAGAAACACACATGTCATTTTAAAAATAAAAAAACACACCCTCAACTCCACGAGTCCTGCAGTCTCTGCCACGGCTGTCACCTGCATCCGTCCCCCAGTGAATTTGAACAACGCATCTTCACTGGGGGCCGGAAACAGCGTCAGCGGGACATGGTCTGTGCCAGACAATGTCATTCAGTACCACAGACAGCTCTGGAAGAAAAAGGTAAGGCGGGGCTTTCTGTTCTCCATGTGTTATTACGTATAACACACGGAGAACACACATAGTGCCATAAACACGGCACACGTTGGGGAACATGCACCTTTGACACGTCCGTGAAACACGTGCGTGATTTTCACGGATGTGTGAAGGGGGCCTAAGGCTCAGTGTGATTCTCTATATGGCTGTAGTTCCTTGTGTCTCTTGCAGAGATTCTGCAGAGATGTTGCCTGTAGTAATACTCACATACTCACAGTAGCAGGAGAAGGAGGAGTATGTGACAGCATAATTTGCTAAGTGCAGCAGAGTGTATTCACCTCCTCCATCATCACAGGGCTACTGTTTCTCTATTATCTATTGTATCTATTATTGAAACTGCCGCTTATAATGGACAAAGAATTCTTGGTTGTTCTTAAGGACACCCACCCTCCTTTGGGACCTTTGTGTTGCTGCTTCATCAGGATGTCCACCCCTGGGTGTCATCAATGTTACATATTTGTGCCCAATTTTACCATCAGTATATCAGCAGTGTTTTTCACAGATTCATCATCAAGGGGGTAGACACTCACCTACAAAAATATTTGCTAACTATCTATCTACTCCTAACTACTTTTGTGATTATCTTTATGAAACAATTCTCAACACTTCTCCCTATCTATATACTCTCTAAGGCCCCCTTCACACGTCCGTGAAAAAACACGCACGTGTGTTACGTCCGTTTTTCGGGTGCGTTTTCCGTTTTTGTGTCCGTTTTTATGGTCCGTGTGGCATCTGTGTGAATTGCGTAGGCTAGCCGTGTTTGTGTGTAGAACGTCCGTGTGTGCGTGTGGAATAAACGTGTATGTACGTGGAATGAACGTGTGTGTGATGCACAATGTCATTTATAAATGTCGGCTGACAGCCGACAGAGTTGCGCGATGAGAATGAACTCGGGTGAACTTCACCCGACTTCATCCTCATACCGCGGCTCTGTCTGTGTCGAGTACTGATTAGCGGTCACCTGTGAAGGATTCACCGGTGACCGCTAATCCCCCGAGTGACTGAAGTTTCCCCCCCTCTCTCATACTCACCGATCCCCGACGCGGCGCTGCACGACATTCACACTGCTGCGGCGGCTTTTACTATTTTGAAAAAGCCGGCCGCTCATTAAACAATCTCGTATTCCCTGCTTTCCCCGCCCACAGGCGCCTATGATTGGTTGCAGTGAGACACGCCCCCACGCTGAGTGACAGCTGTCTCACTGCACCCAATCACAGCAGCCGGTGGGCGTGTCTATACTGTGCAGTGAAATAAATAAATAAATAAATAATTAAAAAAAACGGCGTGCGGTCCCCCCCAATTTCAATACCAGCCAGATAAAGCCATACTGCTGAAGGCTGGTATTCTCAGGATGGGGAGCTCCACGTTATGGGGAGCCCCCCACCCTAACAATATCAGTCAGCAGCCGCCCAGAATTGCCACATACATTAGATGCGACAGTTCTGGGACTGTACCCGGCTCTTCCCGATTTGCCCTGGTGCTTTGGCAAATCGGGGTAATAAGGACTTAATGGCAGCCCATAGCTGCCACTAAATCCTAGATTAATCATGTCAGGCATCTCCCCGAGATTCCTTTCATGATTAATTTGTAAATTACAGTAAATAAACACACACACCAGAGAAGATCCTTTATTAGAAATAAAAAACACAAACATATACCCTGGTTCAAAAATTTAATCAGCCCGAAAAAGCCCTCCATGTCCGGCGGAATCCAGGATGGTCCAGCGTCGCATCCAGCTCTGCTGCATGGAGGTGACAGGAGCTGCAGCACACACAGCCGCTCCTGTCAGCTCCACGCGGCAAATGAAGAGTGCCGCGCGATCAGCTGAGCTGTCACTGAGGTTACACGCTGTCACTGGATCCTGACAGCGTGGGGGCGTGTCTCACTGCAACTAATCATAGGCGCCGGTGGGCGGGGAAAGCAGGGAATACGAGATTGTTTAATGAGCGGCCGGCTTTTTCAAAATAGTAAAAGCCGCCGCATACTTACCGGGGAACGGTAAGTATGAGAGAGGGGGGGAAACTGACCGACAGACTGTGAGAGAGGGACAGACAGACAGAGAGACCGACAGAGAGACAGAGAGACCAACCGACGGACTCAGGGAGATTGACCGACCTACACAGAAATAGAAAGAATGACCGACATCACTAGAAATAAAAACACCAAACGGACACGGACTATAGGTAGATGCATACGTGTTTACTAACGTGTGTGCACATACCCATAGACTTTCATTGTGTCCACGTGTGCGTGCTCTGTGCAGATAACGGACATGCATCCGTGCAAAACGCAAACACATACGGATCACGGACACGCACACACGGACATAATGAAATAACGCACGTGTGACCACAATCATAGATTAACATTGGTGCATGTTTGTCCGTGTCTCCGGTACATACGGAAACGGTACAAACACGCACGTGTTTCACGGACGTGTGAAGAGGGCCTAAAAGTGTTTTTTTACTGCACCTTCTGACATTTTGTTTAATAGGAGTCTAAAATTTGTCACCACAGGAAACAGGTTAATTTTAGTTCTCTCAGTGCTCTTCACCCCTCCTGGAAAAGGACCTCACCAGGATCAGAGATGCAAATAATTACTAGTTTATTGCATCACCCACAGAAGATGTCTTGGTGTCATGGATGTGTCATGAGCAAACTGCTCCCTGACCTTCTATTATTAGAAGGTATATCCCTTTCCCTTTAAGACCTTTCAGAGTTTCTCACCCTTTCAGCTGTTTTTCATCAGCACTTCCCTTGTTGTTTTTATATACTCTCATTTCCCATTACTCTGTGCTGGTGATAGGTCTAAAACCCTGAGCAAATCTTCAGTGCAAGCAGTAGGCTTGTATAAATCTGGAGAAACTTTGATGTTTTTTGAAGTTTCTCTCCCTTAGTCATCTGGAGATGTTATTCGTTTACTTTCCCTCTATTTCTTATCCCTGTGTCTTCTTTAGAGCTTAATGGGGTTGACTAACCATTATTCTTGCTCCCTACCTAGGGCCCATTTCAGGTTCAGCCAGGGCCAGGTATTCGACCCTGTGCATAGGTGCAGAAACTATCTAGGGTGGTGAGTAGTGTTGAGCCACCCGCCTAGTGTTCGAGTTCAGTTTGGTTCGTTGAATGGCGGGTGTGTTCGGCAAACGCTCGATGAACGTTTAATGAACACCTTCAAAACCCATTGAAAACAATGGCAGGCAAACACATACAAACAAATTATACATGTACACATACAGTTAATAAACATTGCCATTATACTTACAGGTCCCCGTGACGCGTTCTGCACTCTGTCTCTCACCGCTTTTCTTTCCGATCACCACTGCGCCCTCCCGGTAACCAGCACTGATGATAAGACCTTCCGTGACGTCGTCATAGCAGGTGACCAGTCACTTGTCTATTATCTTATTGGCTTGACTGGTCACATGTCTAGACGTCATGCTAGGTCCTGTCAGTGCATCTCTCCGGTACGCGGTGCTCGTTTGAGCATCTCCGTGTATCGGGGAGATGCTCTGACACATGGTCGGCTCCCCGTTCCTACATGTTGGCGCTCTTTACAGAGTCAGCCCACATGCGAGGACTGGATGCCACAGCCGGTGAATAATGGCACCGAGAATCAGGTGATCGGAGATCACCGTTGCTATAGTAACCCGCCTATCAGATTACCATAGCAACGGTGGCAGCGGTAACGTCACCGCTTACAACCCGCAGCCTCTGCTCCCTCACTGAGTGATTAGACTGAATGGGAGCAGCAGCATCTTTCTCCCAAGCAGTGCTGTCTGATGTAGCAAGGCTGCATGGGTTGAAGGAGAAAGAAGACAGAAGACCAGGATCGTAGAGGGGTGAGAGGGAATAATAAACATGGAGTCTCTAAGTGTGTCTGTGTATTTATTTCAATTAAAGTATTTTTTCTCTGTGTAGTGGCTTCCTTTTAACCCTTTATTGGAGAGCCTTAATGGCCGGGTCAAACTTGCCTGACATTAAGAATCTCTGGCTTAATACTAGCTAGTAAAACAAAGCTAGTATTAACCCTTAATTACCCAGCAAGCCACCCTGCATCAGGGCTGCTGGAGGAGTTGAAAGTGCCATTTTCTGGGGCGGCTGTGGACTGCAATTCGCAGCGGAGAGGCCCAGAAAGCTCGTACCAACCTGTGCTGCGGATTCCAATCCCCAGCTGCCTAGTTGTACCTGGCTGGACACAAAAATGGGGTGAAGCCCATGTCGTTGGCTTCGTGGCTTCGCCCAATTTGGCTTCGCCCAATTTTTGTGTCCAGCCAGGTACAACTAGGCAGCTGGGGATTGGAATCCGCAGCACAGGGTGCCCAAGCTTTCTGGGCACCCCTGCTGCGAATTGCAGTTTGCAGCCACCCCAGAAAATGGCGCTTTTATAGAAATGCCATCTTCTGGCGCTGTATTCAACTCTTCCAGCTGCCCTGGTGACGGGTGGCTTGCTGTATAATAATGGGGTTAGGGCTAGCTGTATATTATCAACTGGCCCTAAACCCGAAATTCATGGTGTCACTCCAATATTAGACATGGCTAGAGTTGAGCGCGGTTCGTGGTTCGTGGTTCTCCAGTTCTAGGCTCGAGTGATTTTGGGGCATGTTCTAGATCGAACTAGAACTCGAGCTTTTTGCAAAAGCTCGATAGTTCTAGAAACGTTCGAGAACGGTTCTAGCAGCCAAAAAACAGCTAAATCATAGCTTGGTTTCTGCTGTAATAGTGTAAGTCACTCTGTGAATCAAACTATTATCACATTTCAGTGTATAGTGTGCGTGAACAGCGCCTTCAGATCACTGCTGTTTCTATAATGGCGATCGCCATTTTTTTTTTTTTTTCTTGTCTTCCTTCCCTAAGCGCGCGCGTCTTGTGGGGTGGGCCAGCATGTCAGCCAATCACAGACACACACACCGCTAAGTGGACTTTGAGCCAGAGAAGCAACGGCATGTGTGATAGGATCTGCATGTCACATGTCCCTGCATTATAAAACCGGACATTTTCTTCACGGACGCCATTATCTGCCTTCTGCGTCTTTGGTGTCAGACATCACTGTCGCAGCTCCGTCTTGAGTCCTATCGCTGATACAGCTGTATGCGCTGCATACACAGCGTTAGACAGCATAGGGAGAGAACTTTATAGCAGTCCTTTTAAGGGCTCAAACCGGCAGGGTCAGAGTTAAGGTGACAGGTCCTGAAAACAGCGCCAGTGTCTGTGCAGCCAAGGTCAGGGATTTCCTCCCTGCATTTCACCATTAGGAGGGAATAGAAAGGCAGGCTTCCATTCCTCTACCCAGAGCACCACAATCCTGCCACTGTACCCTCTTGTCCTCTGCACACTCCAACTCATAACTAAGCCATTATACTAGCAAACACTCAGTGTACCTAGTGGCATCCTATCTGTGGCTATTGGACTTTGCTATAGTCCCACTAGTGCAAAGACATTTGCAGAGCACGTCTGCCTGCATTGCACACTACAACTAATTATAACTAAGCCATTATACTAGCAAACACTCAGTGTACCTAGTGGCATCCTATACGTGGCTATTGGACTTTGCTATAGTCCCATTAGTGCCAAGACATTTGCAGAGCGCATCTGCCTGCGTTGCACACTCCAACTAATTATAACTAAGCCATTATACTAGCACACACTCAGTGTACCTAGTGGCATCCTATACGTGGCTATTGGACTTTGCTATAGTCCCACTAGTGCCAAGACATTTGCAGAGCGCATCTGCCTGCGTTGCACACTCCAACTAATTATAACTAAGCCATTATACTAGCAAACACTTAGTGTACCTAGTGGCATCCTATACGTGGCTATTGGACTTTGCTATAGTCCCACTAGTGCCAAGACATTTGCAGAGCGCATCTGCCTGCGTTGCACACTCCAACTAATTATAACTAAGCCATTATACTAGCAAACACTCAGTGTACCTAGTGGCATCCTATACGTGGCTATTGGACTTTGCTATAGTCCCACTAGTGCCAAGACATTTGCAGAGCGCATCTGCCTGCGTTGCACACTCCAACTAATTATAACTAAGCCATTATACTAGCAAACACTTAGTGTACCTAGTGGCATCCTACACGTGGCTATTGGACTTTGCTTTAGTCCCACTAGTGCCAAGACATTTGCAGCACGTCTGCCTGCGTTGCACACTCCAACTAATTATAACTAAGTTACATTGTCAGGGATATTTATTCTTTATTATTCTGCTGTTAATAAAGCTAGACCACCACTGCAATCTTCACCACCTCTCAATTTTTACTACCACATTTTCAGTCCACAATCTTGTCGCAATCAACATGAGTGGCAAAATGACAGATGCTGGTGGAAAGGGGAAGAGGCGTGGTGGAAAAGGCAAAAAAGGTTTTGTCAGTGGGGAAGGTGGCAAAGCTCCATTATCATCTGCTGCAGATAGACCATCTACTAGCAAAAGTAAGATGTCTACTACTTATTGTGGACAATCCGATGTGCTCCCTTTTTTACGGACACGAACAAGAGGAACAAAGGTAGATGATGGGCAAAAAAGGAAAATGCTTGAATGGATCTCAAGTGGTCCAACAAGTGCCCTCTCAGCCACTTCAAGTACCGCATCCAAAAAACACCAGTCCTCTGAGTTGTCATCCCAATCACACTTGATTTCTCCCAGCTCTGAAGTCTCCATCAGCCCTGCACAGTATGGTGGAACTGAGATGGCTGAGTCTGCAGAGCTGTTCAGTCACACTATAGCCTGGGAATCAGAGGTCTGCTCCCAAGCTACAGTGAGTACAGAACAGGAAATGGTCTGCAGTGATGCCCAGAACCTTTGTGACTCTGATTCAGGCCGTGAGGACCAAGTTTCTGAGCATAATGTTGACCCTTTGTCACAAACTGTAACACCTGTGGTTATAGACAATGAGGAACATACTGATGAAGATGAGACGCAGATACCCGATTGGGATGACAACTTAAATATTCGGTCAGGGCAAGAAGAGGCTCGGTCTGAGGGGGAGGGGAGTGCAAACACAACAATTGATGATGACGTTCTAGATCCCACCTACTGTCAACCCCCAGTCAGGCACTCGAGGAGGTCAACAGAGGCGGTGGAGGAGGATGCAACCGACGACGAAGTTACCTTGCGCCTTCCTGGACAGAGTCGGAGCACTGGTAGCACGTCTACAACTGCATCCTCAGCCACCACTCTGCCTATGAGCATTATTCGGGGTGGATCAACAGGTCGCATGGCCTCTAAGCCTTGCCTAGCCTGGGCCTTTTTTCACATCGAAAAAGATCGCCCAACTCATGTGATATGTAACATTTGTCATGATTCTGTTAGTAGAGGTCAAAACCTCAGCAGTTTGACAACTTCTTCCATGAATCGTCACATGACTAAATATCATAAGTCCCGGTGGGAAGCTCACCGTGCTGCAATGCGGCCTAGCGGAGCGAACCATCCACCGCCCGCCCCTTCCAGTGCATCCGCGCGCTCTTCATCTTCTAGGACTGTGGGGACAGCTGTCACACCTGTTTTTCCACGCAAAACTTCCACCACTGTAACCGCAACAGGCAGTTTGCTTGTAAGGTCGTCAGTTGGTTTGGAAGGGGAAACAAGTGAGTGTGTACAGCTCTCTCAGACATCGATAGCACCAACGTTGGATGAAGGCAACATCATGTCTCCGCCTGCACTTTCCTCACAAAACTGCATTTTTCCAGGGACACCCTACTCAACACCGTCTACACACAGCAGCCAGATCTCTGTCCCTCAGATGTGGTCAAATAAAAGGCCACTTCCTCCGACCCATGACAAAGCTAAGAGGTTGACTCTATCCCTCTATAAGCTGTTGGCTACCGAAATGCTGCCTTTCCGCCTAGTGGACACACAGGATTTAAGAAACCTTATGTCTGTCGCTGTGCCCCAGTACCAGATGCCTAGTCGCCACTACTTCTCTAAGAAAGGTGTGCCCGCGCTACACCAGCATGTCGCACACAACATCACCGCTTCCTTGAGAAACTCTGTGTGTGAACGGGTGCATTTCACCACCGATACTTGGACCAGTAAGCATGGACAGGGACGTTACATGTCGCTGACTGGGCACTGGGTAACTATGGTGATAGATGGTGAAGGGTCTGCTGCACAAGTCTTGCCGTCCCCACGACTTGTGTGTCAATCCTCTGTCTGTCCAAGTTCCGCCACTGCTTCTGCATCCTCCACCTCATCTGGGTCCTCCACCTCCGCCCCAAGCCTGCCTGGTCAGGCCACCAGCGTTCTCACTGCGCAGAAGGAATCACGCACCCCTCATTACTATGCTGGCAGCAGAGCGCAACGGCATCAGGCGGTCTTTAGCTTGACATGTCTTGGTAATAAGAGTCACACAGCTGAGGAGTTGTGGTCAGCTCTGCGGTCCGAGTTTAATAAATGGTTGTCTCCACTCAACCTGCAGCCTGGTAAGGCCGTGTGCGACAATGCTGCAAACCTGGGTGCGGCCCTTCGCCTGGGCAAGGTGACACACGTACCTTGTATGGCTCACGTGTTGAACCTTGTCGTGCAGCAATTTTTAACACACTATCCCGGCCTAGATGGCCTTCTGAACAGGGCACGAAAACTGTCTGCTCACTTCCGCCGTTCAAGCGCCGCAGCTGAGCGACTTGCATCGCTCCAGAAGTCTTTCGGCCTGCCGGTTCATCGCCTGAAATGCGATGTGGCGACACGCTGGAATTCAACTCTCCACATGTTACAGCGACTGTGGCAGCACCGCAGAGCCCTGGTGCAATACGTCATGACGTATAGCCTGGGCCAACGAGATGCAGAGGTGGGGCAGATCACCCTGATGGAGTGGTCTCAGATCAAGGACCTATGCACCCTTCTGCACAGTTTCGACATGGCGACGAATATGTTTAGCGCTGACAATGCCATTATCAGCATGACGATTCCAGTCATTTACATGCTGGAGCACACGCTAAACACTATTCGGAGTCAGGGGGTGGGACAACATGAAGGGGAGGAACTACAGGAGGATTCATATGCGCAAGGGACAACAACATCACCAAGGTCCAGACGTTCATCATCACCAACGCAGCAGGCATGGGACCAAGGGGGACAGGGATCGACAAGGGCGCATAGTAGCAGGCGAAATGTTGAGCAAGGTGCAGGAGAACATGAAGAAATGGAGGACGAACTGTCCATGGACATGGAAGACTCAGCGGATGAGGGAGACCTTGGTCAAATTTCAGTTGAAAGAGGTTGGGGTCAGATGTCAGAGGAAGAAAGAACGGGTAGCACCTCTATGCCACAAACACAGCGTGGACTTGGTCCGCATGGCTGCGCAAGACACATGAGTGCCTTTTTGTTGCACTACCTCCAACATGACAGTCGTATTGTCAAAATTAGAAGTGATGATGACTACTGGATTGCCACACTATTAGATCCCCGGTACAAGTCCAAATTTTGTGACATAATTCCAGCCATAGAAAGGGACGCACGTATGCAGGAGTATCAGCAGAAGCTGTTACTAGATCTTAGCTCGGCTTTTCCACCAAACAACCGTGCAGGTGCAGGGAGTGAATCTCCCAGTTGTAATTTGACAAACATGGGACGGTCTCGTCATCTTCAACAGTCTACCCGTACCAGTAGGACCGTATCTGGTGCCGGTAACAGCAATTTTATGGAATCTTTTCATAATTTTTTTAGACCCTCTTTTGCAAGGCCACCAGAGACAACAAGTCTGACACATAGTCAACGGCTGGAGAGGATGATACAGGAGTATCTCCAAATGAACATCGATGCCATGACTGTGCAACTGGAGCCTTGCTCCTTTTGGGCTTCAAACCTAGAAAAATGGCCAGAGCTCGCAACTTACGCCTTGGAGATTTTGTCGTGTCCAGCTGCCAGCGTTGTCTCTGAACGTGTATTCAGTGCTGCTGGGTGTGTGCTGACAGATAAGCGCACGCGTCTGTCCAGTGACAATGTGGACAGACTGACGTTCATCAAAATGAACAAGTCATGGATCCAGAAGGAATTTACTACCCCTGTGTCATCCTGGGGAGAGTAAATGCTTGTTGATTTGGAATGTGCTTGATGCAAATCAAAACATCCTGTTTGCAACTAGGGCACAAGTGCTGCCACTGAATGGGTGGGTGTGTGGGGCCCAATTTTTGGAAAAAAAGGGAGACTCCGCTTGGAGTAACCCTTGCTTACATTGTTTTTAAAAGAAGCCAAGATGAACAGAGCTGGGATCAGGAAAGACTTTGCTACCTACCCTGGTGTCATCCTGGGGACGGTTAATTATGGCGTATTTTTGAATGTGCTTGATGCAAATCTAGCTGTGAAGTGTACAACTGGGGCACAACTGCTGCCACTGAATGGGTGGGTGTGTGGGGCCCAATTTTTGGAAAAAAAGGGAGACTCCGCTTGGAGTAACCCTTGCTTGCTGTGTTTTTAAAAGAAGCCAAGATGAACAGAGCTGGGATCAGGAAAGACTTTGCTACCTACCCCGGTGTCATCCTGGGGACGGATAAGAATGGCGTATTTTTGAATGTGCTTGATGCAAATGTAGCTGTGAAGTGTACAACTAGGGCACAACTGCTGCCACTGAAGGGGTGGGTGTGTGTGGGGCCCAATTTTTGGAAAAAAGGGAGACTCCGCTTGGAGTAACCCTTGCTTACATTGTTTTTAAAAGAAGCCAAGATGAACAAGTCATGGGTCAGCAAAGACTTTGCTACCCACCCCGGTGTCATCCTGGGGATGGATAAGAATGGCGTATTTTTGAATGTGCTTGATGCAAATGTAGCTGTGAAGTGTACAACTAGGGCACAACTGCTGCCACTGAAGGGGTGGGTGTGTGTGGGGCCCAATTTTTGGAAAAAAGGGAGACTCCGCTTGGAGTAACCCTTGCTTGCTGTGTTTTTAAAAGAAGCCAAGATGAACAGAGCTGGGATCAGGAAAGACTTTGCTACCTACCCCGGTGTCATCCTGGGGACGGATAAGAATGACGTATTTTTGAATGTGCTTGATGCAAATCTAGCTGTGAAGTGTACAACTGGGGCACAACTGCTGCCACTGAATGGGTGGGTGTGTGGGGCCCAATTTTTGGAAAAAAAGGGAGACTCCGCTTGGAGTAACCCTTGCTTGCTGTGTTTTTAAAAGAAGCCAAGATGAACAGAGCTGGGATCAGGAAAGACTTTGCTACCTACCCCGGTGTCATCCTGGGGACGGATAAGAATGACGTATTTTTGAATGTGCTTGATGCAAATCTAGCTGTGAAGTGTACAACTGGTACACAACTGCTGCCACTGAATGGGTGGGTGTGTGGGGCCCAATTTTTGGAAAAAAAGGGAGACTCCGCTTGGAGTAACCCTTGCTTGCTGTGTTTTTAAAAGAAGCCAAGATGAACAGAGCTGGGATCAGGAAAGACTTTGCTACCTACCCCGGTGTCATCCTGGGGACGGATAAGAATGACGTATTTTTTAATGTGCTTGATGCAAATCTAGCTGTGAAGTGTACAACTGGGGCACAACTGCTGCCACTGAATGGGTGGGTGTGTGGGGCCCAATTTTTGGAAAAAAAGGGAGACTCCGCTTGGAGTAACCCTTGCTTGCTGTGTTTTTAAAAGAAGCCAAGATGAACAGAGCTGGGATCAGGAAAGACTTTGCTACCTACCCCGGTGTCATCCTGGGGACGGATAAGAATGGCGTATTTTTGAATGTGCTTGATGCAAATGTAGCTGTGAAGTGTACAACTAGGGCACAACTGCTGCCACTGAAGGGGTGGGTGTGTGTGGGGCCCAATTTTTGGAAAAAAGGGAGACTCCGCTTGGAGTAACCCTTGCTTGATGTGTTTTTAAAAGAAGCCAAGATGAACAGAGCTGGGATCAGGAAAGACTTTGCTACCTACCCCGGTGTCATCCTGGGGACGGATAAGAATGGCGTATTTTTGAATGTGCTTGATGCAAATGTAGCTGTGAAGTGTACAACTAGGGCACAACTGCTGCCACTGAAGGGGTGGGTGTGTGTGGGGCCCAATTTTTGGAAAAAAGGGAGACTCCGCTTGGAGTAACCCTTGCTTACATTGTTTTTAAAAGAAGCCAAGATGAACAAGTCATGGGTCAGCAAAGACTTTGCTACCTACCCCGGTGTCATCCTGGGGATGGATAAGAATGGCGTATTTTTGAATGTGCTTGATGCAAATGTAGCTGTGAAGTGTACAACTAGGGCACAACTGCTGCCACTGAAGGGGTGGGTGTGTGTGGGGCCCAATTTTTGGAAAAAAGGGAGACTCCGCTTGGAGTAACCCTTGCTTGCTGTGTTTTTAAAAGAAGCCAAGATGAACAGAGCTGGGATCAGGAAAGACTTTGCTACCTACCCCGGTGTCATCCTGGGGACGGATAAGAATGACGTATTTTTGAATGTGCTTGATGCAAATCTAGCTGTGAAGTGTACAACTGGGGCACAACTGCTGCCACTGAATGGGTGGGTGTGTGGGGCCCAATTTTTGGAAAAAAAGGGAGACTCCGCTTGGAGTAACCCTTGCTTGCTGTGTTTTTAAAAGAAGCCAAGATGAACAGAGCTGGGATCAGGAAAGACTTTGCTACCTACCCCGGTGTCATCCTGGGGACGGATAAGAATGGCGTATTTTTGAATGTGCTTGATGTAAATGTAGCTGTGAAGTGTACAACTAGGGCACAACTGCTGCCACTGAAGGGGTGGGTGTGTGTGGGGCCCAATTTTTGGAAAAAAGGGAGACTCCGCTTGGAGTAACCCTTGCTTGATGTGTTTTTAAAAGAAGCCAAGATGAACAGAGCTGGGATCAGGAAAGACTTTGCTACCTACCCCGGTGTCATCCTGGGGACGGATAAGAATGACGTATTTTTGAATGTGCTTGATGCAAATCTAGCTGTGAAGTGTACAACTGGGGCACAACTGCTGCCACTGAATGGGTGGGTGTGTGGGGCCCAATTTTTGGAAAAAAAGGGAGACTCCGCTTGGAGTAACCCTTGCTTACATTGTTTTTAAAAGAAGCCAAGATGAACAGAGCTGGGATCAGGAAAGACTTTGCTACCTACCCTGGTGTCATCCTGGGGATGGATAAGAATGGCGTATTTTTGAATGTGCTTGATGCAAATGTAGCTGTGAAGTGTACAACTAGGGCACAACTGCTGCCACTGAAGGGGTGGGTGTGTGTGGGGCCCAATTTTTGGAAAAAAGGGAGACTCCGCTTGGAGTAACCCTTGCTTGATGTGTTTTTAAAAGAAGCCAAGATGAACAGAGCTGGGATCAGGAAAGACTTTGCTACCTACCCCGGTGTCATCCTGGGGACGGATAAGAATGACGTATTTTTGAATGTGCTTGATGCAAATCTAGCTGTGAAGTGTACAACTGGGGCACAACTGCTGCCACTGAATGGGTGGGTGTGTGGGGCCCAATTTTTGGAAAAAAAGGGAGACTCCGCTTGGAGTAACCCTTGCTTGCTGTGTTTTTAAAAGAAGCCAAGATGAACAGAGCTGGGATCAGGAAAGACTTTGCTACCTACCCCGGTGTCATCCTGGGGACGGATAAGAATGACGTATTTTTGAATGTGCTTGATGCAAATCTAGCTGTGAAGTGTACAACTGGGGCACAACTGCTGCCACTGAATGGGTGGGTGTGTGGGGCCCAATTTTTGGAAAAAAAGGGAGACTCCGCTTGGAGTAACCCTTGCTTGCTGTGTTTTTAAAAGAAGCCAAGATGAACAGAGCTGGGATCAGGAAAGACTTTGCTACCTACCCCGGTGTCATCCTGGGGACGGATAAGAATGACGTATTTTTGAATGTGCTTGATGCAAATCTAGCTGTGAAGTGTACAACTGGGGCACAACTGCTGCCACTGAATGGGTGGGTGTGTGGGGCCCAATTTTTGGAAAAAAAGGGAGACTCCGCTTGGAGTAACCCTTGCTTGCTGTGTTTTTAAAAGAAGCCAAGATGAACAGAGCTGGGATCAGGAAAGACTTTGCTACCTACCCCGGTGTCATCCTGGGGACGGATAAGAATGGCGTATTTTTGAATGTGCTTGATGCAAATGTAGCTGTGAAGTGTACAACTAGGGCACAACTGCTGCCACTGAAGGGGTGGGTGTGTGTGGGGCCCAATTTTTGGAAAAAAGGGAGACTCCGCTTGGAGTAACCCTTGCTTGATGTGTTTTTAAAAGAAGCCAAGATGAACAGAGCTGGGATCAGGAAAGACTTTGCTACCTACCCCGGTGTCATCCTGGGGACGGATAAGAATGACGTATTTTTGAATGTGCTTGATGCAAATCTAGCTGTGAAGTGTACAACTAGGGCACAACTGCTGCCACTGAAGGGGTGGGTGTGTGTGGGGCCCAATTTTTGGAAAAAAGGGAGACTCCGCTTGGAGTAACCCTTGCTTACATTGTTTTTAAAAGAAGCCAAGATGAACAGAGCTGGGATCAGGAAAGACTTTGCTACCTACCCCGGTGTCATCCTGGGGACGGATAAGAATGGCGTATTTTTGAATGTGCTTGATGCAAATGTAGCTGTGAAGTGTACAACTAGGGCACAACTGCTGCCACTGAAGGGGTGGGTGTGTGTGGGGCCCAATTTTTGGAAAAAAGGGAGACTCCGCTTGGAGTAACCCTTGATTGCTGTGTTTTTTATAAATGATCCAAGCTGCACAGAGCTGGGATCAGGAAAGACTTAGCTACCTACCCTGGTGTCATCCTGGGGACGGTTAATTATGGCGTATTTTTGAATGTGCTTGATGCAAATCTAGCTGTGAAGTGTGCAACTGGGGCACAAGTGCTACCACTGAAGGGGTGGGTGTGTGTGTGGCCCAATTTTTGGAAAAAAGGGAGACTCCGCTTGGAGTCACCTTGCGGTGTTTTACATGATTTTAGAACGGCGTGCCATGCCTATATCTGTGTGTCCTCCTCTTTTTCCTTGTCCAGCTGTTTTGTTTTCGCATGAGTATATGTCCTTGTCACTTTCCAATGTGTTTGTGTTGTTTGTCACCTTTAGGACACCTTTGAGGGTGTTTTCTAGGTGTTTTTCTGTGTTTGTGATTGCCTGCCATTGTTTCCTATGCAGTTCGAGTTCGGTTCGTCGAACGTTCGACGAACCGAACTCGAACGGGAGGTCCGTTCGGCGAACCAACCTCGAGCCGAACCGCGACCGGTTCGCTCATCTCTAGACATGGCCACTATGAATTTCCAGTACAGATAAAAAAAACACAACACAGAAAAATATTTTTATTAGAAATAAAACACAACACAATTAGTGGCTCCATCTTTATTGAAATAAAGAACCCCCCCTCCGCAGTAATCCTGGGTCAAGGCCCGGACCGTCCAATCCGGATCAAATATCATCTGATCTGTTTGCTGGAAGGCAAAGGGATCAGATGATGTGTCAGGTTCAAGGGCCTGAATCACATGACACATCAGCTGATTGTATAAACAGCTTTTATACAATCAGCTGATGCATCAGTGCAAAAAACCCCCCCAAAAAATACACACTTCTGTGCAGACTCCTGTCTGACAGCAGCAACTGATAGTTTATCTGGCCGGGCGGTAAAAAGCCGGCCTCACCGCTCTACTTATAGTGTCAGCTGATTCCGTCAGCTGACCGCATCAGCTGATCATCGCCAGGTCTGAGAGAGAGAAAAGAGAGAGAAAAGAGAGAGAGAAAAAGAGAGAAGAGAGAGAAAAGAGAGAGAAAAGAGAGAAAAAGAGAGAAAACGAAAGAGAGAGCAATAAAGCGAGAAAGAGAGAGAAAGAGAGAAAGAGAGAAAAAGAGCAAGAAAGAGAGAGAGAAAAAGAGAGAAAAAGAGAGAGAGAAAAAGAAAGAAAAAGAGAGAGAAAGAAAGAGAGAAAAAGAGAGAGAGAGAGAGAAAAAGAGAGAAAAAGAGAGAGAAAGAAAGAGAGAGAAAGAGAGAGACAGAGAGAAAGAGGGGAAAAAAAGAGAGAGAGAGAAAAAGAGAGAGAAAGAGAGAAAGAAAGAGAGAAAGAAAAAGAGAGAACGAGAGAAAAGGAGAGACAATGAGAGAGAGAAATAAAGAGAGAAAGAGAGAGAAAGAGAAAGAGAGAGAAAGATGGAAAATGAGAGAAAGAGAGAGAGAGAGAAAAAGAGAGGAAAAGAGAGAAAAAGAGAGAGAAAGAGAGAAAGCGAGAGAAAGCGAGAGAAAAAGAGAGAGAAGAGAGAGAGAAAAAAAGAGAGAAAAAGGGAGAAAAAGAGAGAGAAAGCAGCCTCATCCCGTTAACTGCTTCGATTTTAGAGGTGTGTCCCGCGGCTCACAGCTGATGTCCGACTCCTGCCCTCAGTGCATAATTAATTTAAATTATACCTATAAATAAATAATAATTATAATTTTAAATGATAAATAAGTTAAATTAAATTCTCTACCGGGATGGCCGGAATTTGAACTCATGAACTTATTCTCCTTAGGCGGCAGCTCTACCCATTGAGCCACTGCCTGCAATGAAAAGCATAGGAAGATTTGGTAATCTTCACCTCTGTATTGCAGTAGAGAATCCAGAAGTATATTATTCAGCTACAAAGAGGAGAGAGAGAGGGAGAAAGAGAGAAAAAGAGGGAGAGAGAGAGAGAGAGAAAATGATAGAAGAGAGAAAAAGAGAGAAAAAGAGAGAAAACGAGAGAGAAAGCAGCCTCATTCCGTTAACTGCTCTGATTTTACAGGTGTGTCCCGCTGTTTACAGCTGATGTCCAGCTCCTTCCCTCAGTGCATAATTAAATAAAATTATAATTATAAATTAATAATAATTATAATTTAAAATTATAAATGAATTAAACTCTTTATTGGGACGGCCGGGACTCAAACTCATGAACTAATTCTCCTTAGGCAGCAGCTCTACCCATTGAGTCACTGCCTGTAATGAAAAGCATAGGAAGATTTGGTAATCTTGACCTCTGTATTGCAGTAGAGAATCCAGAAGTAGATTATTCAGCTACAAAAAGGAGAGAAAGAGAGAGAAAGAGAGAGAGAGAGCGATCACACGCAGGCACTCCCTGAGTGAAGTCTCTGGTGACAGCGCGGCTCACTTCAGTTGCTATGTGGAGCTGACACAGAGTGCTCGTGTTCTATGGCGCTCCCTGTCAGCTTCATATAACAGAGCTGAAAGCATTGTGGGGATTAATTCGGACCTGGATTGTTGTTTGGGGATTAATAAAGAGGTAAATGTTGTCTTTTATTCCAAATTAAGGATTTTTTCATTGTGTGTGTTTATTTACTGTCACTTACACGTTAATCATGGAAGGTATCTTGGGGAGACGCCTGTCATGATTAACCTAACCTTATTACCCCGATTGCCACCACACCAGAGCAATTCGGGATGAGCCAGGTAGAGTCCCGGGACTGTCGCATCTAATGGATGCGGCAATTCCTGGCGACTGCTGGCTGATATTGTTAGGGTGGTGGGCTCCCCATAACGTGGCGCTCTCCATCCTGACAATACCAGCCTCCAGCCATGTGGTTTTATCTTGGCTAATTTCAAAATTGGGGGGAACTGCAGTTTTTTTTATTATTTATTTATTTATTTTTTTGCACGATATAGACCTACCCGCCGACGGCTGTGATTGGTTGCAGTGAGACAGCTGTCACGCATCTTGGGGGCGTGTCTGACTGCAACCAATCATGGGCGCCGGTGGGCTGGGAAAGCAGGGAATACCAGATTGAATAATGAGCGGCAGCCATTTTCAAAAGAGGAAAAGCCGCCATAGCTTTGTGACAGCAGTGCAGCGCTGCGCCCGTGATCGTTGAGTAGGAAAGAGAGAGGGATTGTGCTGGGGATGCAGGACGCATGCAGATACGCAACGTGCGCATATAGCCTTACTTTGAAAAGCCATGCTTTTGGTGATCGAACCGTTATCTAATGGTAACTCGAACTGCCAAACTTGTAGCAAATCGTTCAAGTTCGTTGAATGACTCGAACACCGCCCAAAATCACTTGAATTTGAAATTGGCGAATGGTTCGATTCGAACATCGCTCATCTCTAGTGGTGAGAACAGCCAGGGTCCAGTGGTAGACTTTGTCAGGGGTCACCATCTATCCTTTTTCTAGACACAGGGTATCCCTTATGCTTTTCAATTGATACTTTCCCCTACATAGCGTGACACCTGGATCCTGGATGATGTGTGATTAACACTATGGTCGGGGTTAATGCAGCACTGGCATATTATTCATCTCTGCAGCTGCTTCCATTGCCTGTGTGAAATATGTCGGCTGGGGGTGGTGCTAGTTGCAGCATAAGGTCCCATTACTTTATGATACCCAGTACAGAAAAATCATAGGCTACAACCTGTAGCCCCCAGCCATGTTCTTATCTTGGTTGTGTTTCAAACTAAGAGGAGCAGCATGCGGCTTTATTTTTTAAATATTTAAATTAATAATTTAAAAAATACGGTACCCCAATTTTGATAAAGTCAACAGCAGGGAGCTGGTATTCTTAGGCCAGGGAGGTCCAGCCTAAACATAGCATCCAGCAGCCGCCCAGCATTTCCGCATCCATTAGATGTTACAATCCTGGAACTTTACCTTGCTCATCCGAATAGCCCTGGTACGGTGTTAGAGGTATAAGGGGTAATAAGACCTCACATGTCTTAAATTAGTAATGGGAGCATCAATGAGACCCCCTTATTACTAATCTGTAAGTGAAAACAAATAAATCCGAACACCAAAAACATTATTTATTTGAAATAAAATACCAACAAAACCATCCTCTTTCACCTATTTTTAACTCCCAAAACATTCAGGTCTAACATAATCCAAATGAGGTTCCACAACGATTCCAGCTTTGGTAAATCTGAAATGACAGCGTGCATCCATAGAACATGACCACCTCTTGTGAGCTTCAGGTAGAGAATAAGCCGCGTGATGAGTGGTGACATTACTCAGATTATTTGCAGTAACAAGCTGGAGATTCCCACAGTCCTCCATTTGTGACCAAAGGTAACCTTTGGCTGGGTGTCAAAAATGTGGGGGATTGCATGGCATTTTTTAAAATTATTTATTTAAATAGTTTTGTTAAAAAAAAAAAAAAGCTGCATGTAATTCCTCTTATTTTGATACACAACCAAGATAATCACATGGCTGGGGACTGCAGCCTGTAGCCATATGCTTTTTCTGTGTTGGGTATCATAATACAGGGCAACCTTATGCCAATTTTTTTAATTTATTTTTACATCAATCTAGATGCAAACACAGCAACTTTGATTGATTGTAGTCAGACACACTGTCGCATAGGCTAGGGGTGCTCTGATTGTAACCAATCAGAGATGCCAGTGCTGCCAGTGAGTAGGGGAAGCAGTGAATATGTAGGAAGGATAATAAGTTGCTTCAGACATAGAGTGAATGGCCTGGAAGCAGAGTTAAAGCCACGCAGAGACCAGTAAGTATAAAAAGCTTGTTTTATTTTTATTTTGTTTCTTTTTTGCGTTGATATTTTTTTTTATTTCCCCAGTGACTGAACCCGGATTGTTACCCAGAGTACCCTGAGAACTCCAGGCCTGGGGTTGGTGATCAGGTTCTTTTGAACCCACACAGATCCGGACTTTTACACTCTGGGTCCGCCTATTACTACACATGATGCAGCCAGCTGGTCACTATATTACTAAATTTGCAAGAAACAAATCCTCCAAAATTAGGCTTTGCCATTCTCCAAGAATATTAGGAATTTTTAAACAACTTGTATTCATTTAGAACCAATTCACTCATCTCAGATGGTAGATATTGATATTTTTTATGTATTGTTTTGTAACATTCTTATATGGCATTTTATAACTAATATTGTATAAATAACACAGGAATAGGTTCCCCTCATGTTACTTTAGAAGAATAGCCATATTAGGATGTTTCTAAAGATTTTTTAAATTGATTTATTGCAAGAATGAAAAACACTTGAATTTAAAATGCAATTTCTACCTGTTGTGTTACTACTAAGAATCATAGCTATATGTCAAATCAAAATATTGGATTGATGAAATGTTGAAATATTGTAACTAATGACTTTGATTTGATAATAATGCATGGAAAGCATTAAAGATCAAATTGATTGCTACAGCTTTCCTACAGCTTGCAATCTCACACAGGCCATTTCATGACATCCTATCACCTGCCAAGAAACTGGGAAGATAATAGAGGAGAATCCAAGGTTATAAACAGTGCTATTCTGATTAAAGAAGAAAAAACCTAGAAAATTGCTATAATTGCAGTTCTGCACTTATATCTGGTGAAGATTGTACAGTTTTCATGTTTGGAAAAGTGACTGTTCAATCATTCACCTGCATGGATATAAACATGCTATCTATGAGCAAAGCTATTCTAAGAGAATTACTGTTTTAATATACTATACTTAGGCAAGGTGGCAACATACCATGTTGCATAGAGTGCGTATGGATCCACAAGGTTTATGTAGTTGACTTTCATAACAATTGGGACTAATTAACCCCTTCAGCCCCAGACACTTGTCTGTTTTTTTATTTTCTATTTTCCCTCCACTTTTTCCAAGAACCATAACTATTTTATTTTTCTGTCAATATATCTATACATTGGCTTGTATTTTGAAGGATAAGTTGCACTTTTAAATGACACCATTCATTCTACCCCATATTGTACTAGAAATTGGAAAACAATCCAAGTGCTGTGAAACTTCAAAAAAGTGCAATTCTACAATTGTTCTTGAGGTTTTGTATTTAGCATGCTGACTATTTGCAAAATAACCTAAAAAATATGATTTCTTAAGTCTGTTCAAGTTCATAGATGCCAAACATTTATAGTTTTATTTTTATATGAGTGGGGAAAAATTTTCAACGTTTGTCAAAAAAAGAATTGTGTTTTTCTCCCCAATTTCTGAGACCCGAATCGTTCTCCTTTTTGGGATCTGAGGCTCAGTGATGGCCTATTTTTTGCACCTTGATATGGCGTTTTAAATTGTACCATTTATGGGTAGATGTGATGATTTGATCACCTGTTATTGCACCTTAACGTAATGTTGTGGCGATCGAAAAAGCGTAATTCTGCCATTTTATTTTTTTCCACACTACACCCGTTACCATCAAAATTAATTGATTTTATATTTTGATAGATTGGGCATTTCTTAACTCGGTGATAGCAAATATGTGTATTTTATATTGTTTTGTTGAAGTCAATTTTTTTTAAAGTTTGTAGTAAGTAGTTCCACTGAACCCACTCAAATGCCTTCTCAGCATCAATTGTGATAAAGACTGTGGGAGTCTTAGTTTCCCCTGAGTGAGTGAGTGAGTGAGTGAGTGAGTAGGTTTAGGATTCGTCTGTAGCATCTTCTGCTCCTCTGTTCGCAATGAACCCCACTTGATCTTTGTGTATAAGGTTCGGTACTATTTTTTGTAGTCTGGTGGCTAGAGTTTTTGCCAATATTTTCAGGTCAGAATTTAGGAGCGAAATGGGTCTATAGTTTCCAATGAGGTCTCTGTCTCCCTTTTCTTTATACAAAACTGATATAGTGGCTTCTTGCATCTTCTCAGGTAATTTTAAGCCTAGTGATAGTTCATTGATGAGGGTGGTTAAAAATTGGGTTAAGATTGTAGCAAACTTTTTGTAGTACTCATTGGGAATTTCATCTGGTCCTGGTGCTTTATTTTGTTTCAGAGAGTTTATTGTAGCCATTATGTCACTGTTTTTGTATGGGGTGTTTAGGAAATTGAAATCTTCGTTAGAAAGAGAGGGTAACTGAATCGAGTCAAGGAATTGCACTGCACTATTCTATGTCCTGTTGTGTATAAATATGTGACTGTTCAGATTTTGTGTTATACCATGCCTGATGAAGAGACCTGAGTAGTCTTGAAAGCTTGCTATTATTACCATCTTTTCAGTTAGCCATTAAAAGGTATCAACCACTGAGGACGTGAGTTCTTTTATACAATTTTTTATCTCTCCTGGCTAACACAGCACAAAGATATATTTTACCTGTATTAATCTTAGTGTTAAGTTGGATCAGGGTCCCTCTGATGACTGCCTTATGGGCTTGCCATAGAGTTGTGATAGAGATATTTTCTATGTCATTATATTTGAAAAACATTTTTAAATCATCTTGCATTTTAAGGCTATGGTCTGGATGGGCAAATAGAAATGAGTTAGCTCTCCAAGTTTTATTTATGTGATGATTGGTGAGGATTTCAAATGTGATGGGAGAGTGGTCTGACCACACTCTAGGGTGAATGGTAATTTGTTTAATTTTCTGTAAGGTATTGATGTCAGAAAGGACTAGGTCAATTCTTGAAAAGGATCTGTGGGGGTTTGAATAATAAGTATATTCTACTGAGGTTGTATTTAGGCATGTAAAAATGTCGTATAGCTCCTCTCGGTTGATCCAAGAATCAAGAGTGACATTGAGTACCCTGCCTTTGTTGGAAGAGTCGAATTTAGGGTTAGGTATGGTCTTAAAATCTCTGAAAAGTAAAAGAGATCCCCTTTGGTGTGATCTAATTAAAGATAGTACTCTATTTAGGAAGGTAATTTGTCCCTTGTTGGGAGCGTATATGATGGCTAGTGTGTATGTAGTGTTATTTAGTTTGCAGATGACTATTAGATATCTACCTTCTGGGTCAATTATCGTTTTCAGTTCTTCAAATCTTATTGAGTCTCTTATAATGAGAGCCACACCTGATTTTTTTCTTTTCATTTGAAGAGAGAAGGATTGTTGGGAATGATTTATGTTCAAATTTGGGTGTTTTTTCTAGGGCGAATTTTGTTTCCTGTAGTCCAATTATATCTGCTTTGAATTTTTGGATGTCCCTCCATATGAGAAACCATTTTTGTGGCGAGTTTAACCCATTGACGTTGATAGTCAGGAGTTTTGTGCTCATCTTGGTGGTTGATAGCTTTTTTTGGGGGGATTTTTCTCTTGGTGTGGTCTAGACATTTGATATTCCTTCTGCTGGGGATACTTTTTGTCATGTTATTGATCATGTCAGGTAAACTTGAGGTAACTATTTTAAACATAAACATGGGGTGAAGTTACAAGGTAGATATATTGTGGGAGATATATTACAACAAATTTCTCCTTGTGGGATAGTGTTTTCTGCCTGTTAGGGTGGTCCCCGATTCAGATAAAGGACTTGAGCAAGGGTGCACTGATAATTATCTCTTGGGATCATCCTTTTTCCTTCCCAGGTTGGGGAGATGCAATTTTCAAGTCTTTGAGCAATTTCAGCCCCTCTTCCGGCTCTTCGATTGACATGGTTTTTTGCTTAAATGTGAAGATCAGATTATTGTTTGGATGGCCCCAGCGGTATAAGATGTTATTTTTCCTCAGAGCATCCGTGATTGGCTTATCATCTCTTCTCCTTTTCAAAGTCTCCTTTGAAAGGTCAATAAATACTTTTAAGTTCTCGTGGGGGGATGGTAACGTTTTGTTGGTTCGTAAGAAATCCATTAGTTTTTCTTTTGTTCTATAGAACGTAAATCTCGCAATGACGTCTCAAGGGATTTCTTCTGCTAAGAATGTCGGTTTTGGGAGCCTGTGAACACGTTCAAATGAATACTCCAATTCTGGGAGGGAGGATAATGCTTTTTTCACTATGTTCTTTACATATGTAGGTTTGTGTTTTGGAGATTTTCTGGTATTCCTCGAAATTTTAAGTTACTTCTTCTGTCTCTATCTTCTTTATCTATCCATTTATTTCTTAGGAATTTTACCTCCTTTTTTAGCTTGTCTTGTTCTTTTTGTAAGTTCTTTGTGTCCTTTGAGAGTTCCTCCACTTCTCTTTCAGTTTTCTCCGATCTTGAGGCTATCATTGCCATAGATGTTTTCATGTCCTCTAAGTCAGTTTAAAGCGATTTGTTGCAAGCTCTGAAAAGGTTGTGGAAGAATTCCCGGTCCAGTGGCTGGCCCACATTGTAGTTCATCATGAATTCTTCATTGTTTGAATCTCTTCTGGCTTATTTTTTGACTGGGCTTGAATTGGAAGAATTGCTCCTCTCTGAGTCTGTGTCATCAGGTAGATTTATATCTTGGGCAGAGTTGTGTTTGTTTTCCATTTCTTTTCTTTTCTTCTCTTGGTTAACCGTAACATCAAGTGATGGCGTGAGGTCAGGTACCCAGAGGTCCCTATTGTTTCCTCCGCTGTTTTTCCTTGATGATTTAGTAGGACCTTGGGCTGATGGGGGCGTTTGGTCCATGCACTCCTCATACATGGTTTCATTGTCTACTGTTTTACTATTAAGATTATTTTTGGTTTTGGGTGGCATTGTGTATTAATAGGAGTTTTATAATGTGCTTTTATTCAACTTTTACAATGTAGTTTATTGTGCAGGTTAACTATTGTGGCTTTAAGGATTTTTCTCCTTTTCTTACCTAATCCTCCCCTCTCCCTCCTGTAAAGTTGTTATTTCAGTCGAATATCTCCCCTGTCACATCTATAGTTTCCAATTTTGCTTTCGAATACTCTGATATACTTAAATTCCTACACCTGCACCAACCCCTCCCCCTGTTAGGAGGGACGCACTTGTTATCTTTCATTGCTCTACTTGTTTCTGAGCGAATATTGTCATGATTTGTTTTATGATTGAATGTTTAATAAAAGTTGTTTTATTGATATTATGGCATCCGAGTAATTTCCTTTAAGGGGTTACTAGTGGTTCTATATATGCATGAGATGTCGTTTAATGGATAGCAATATGTGGTTATTGTGGCTCCTCAGTCACCACTTATCTGTTTAAAAGTTGCTTTCAGCTATGCAATGATACTGAAAATGGGCTGCAGCTATATCTTAGTTGTGGATGATTGCTGCACTTCGCTCCCTGTCGATACCCCAATGTTGCTATGTCAATCTTCTGTTGTGTTGGGGATTAAACCAGAGTCTGCTGGGCTCGGGTATGTGGGAAGCCACCGACTTCGCTTGAGGGATGATCCCGCTTCTATACTGTCTTGTGCAGATGCAGAGATCCTTCACTTCCCAGATCTGCGGTGCTTGAGTACGTGGCAGGCTCTTCCACCTGATCAGCTTGCGGTAGTGTCCGTGATGTAGTGCTTCTGTGAGACGCTGACAAGATCAGCTATGCATCTGTTAGAAGTGCTGTCTGAACCCAGATTCCCATTCACCAAAGGTCGGTGCAGATGTGATCACCCAATCTGCTAGCAGGCTGTAGGCTGTCTCTTATAGCTGACCGCAGCTAGACCACATCTCCCTCAGTGACGTTTCCCCGCTGTGGTTAAATACTCCATTTAATAGTAAATGCCGGTTTATGGAGATTCAGTCAATATAGTGGCAGGATCCTTTAAATGTAGGAAGCTTACTGAGGAGAGCTCTTGAACAATTATCACTGTGGGGGGTTGTCAGAGCTGACAGGATGTGGTAATATGAGCCACTGCTAGGAGTCAGAGAGCAGACAATGGAATGTAGTGATAGTAGTCCAAAATAAAGTGGTATAGCTCACCTGGTTGCAGGAAATCTTTGAGACTTTGTATTTATCTGTTGAGTTCTTGCTGTTATGTTAGGAGTAGAGATGAGCGAACCGGTCCTGGTTCGGCTCGAGGTCGGCTCGCCGAACGGGGGTCCCGTTTGAGTTCGGTTCGTCGAACGTTCAACCAACCGAACTCGAACGTATAGGCTATAATGGGAGGCAATCACAAACACATAAAAATGCATTATAAATGTACACAAACAGTTAATAAACATTGCCATAACACTTACCGGTCCTCGCGATCCCTTCTGCCCTCTGTCTCCTTCCGCTATTCCATCCGATGATCGCTGAATCCTCCCGGTGACCTGCACTGACAGCAGAGATGCAGGACCTATCGTGACGTCAAAATAGCCATGTGACCAGTCACGTGGCTATTATCTCATTGGCTACAGACTGGTCACATGACTATGACACGTCATGTAGGACCTGCGAGTGCATCTCTCCGGTACACGGTGCACATATGTGTATCGCCGTGTACCGGCGACATGCTCTAGCACACGGTTGACTCCCCGTTCCGTTAGGGACCGGCTGACACAGCCGGTCATTAAAGGAGATCACCGTTGCCATAGCAACGCAGTTAGCGGTGACGTCACCGCTAACCGCGGCTCCGAGAGCACCGTTTCTATGGTAACGCGTCTGTCAGCGTTACCGCTGTTACCGCTGACAGCCAGCACTGATCACTCACGGAGTGAAGGCTGCACGCTGCTTCCCGATTGTAGTGAGGATTGTACTGAGGATGAGGTTCCCCAGCCCATGATAGGCTGGAGAACCTCATCCTCACTACAATCGTCACTACTACTACACTAGTGAGGACTGTAGTGAGGATGAGATGCCTCAGCCCATGATGGGCTGGGGAACCTCATCCTCACTACAATCGTCACTACTACTACACTAGAAAGAAAGAAGACAGAAGAGCAGGATCGTGGAGGGCTGACAGGGGGTAATAAAGATGGAGTCTCTAATGTGTCTGTGTATTTATTTCTATTAAAGTATTTTTTCTCTGTGTGGTGTTTTTTTTAACCCTTTATTGGAGATTCTTAATGGCCGGGTCAAACGTGCCTGACATTAAGAATCTCTGGCTTAATACTGGCTAGTAAAACAAAGCCAGTATTAACTCATGATTACCCAACAAGCCACCCGGCTCCAGGGCTGTTGGAAGAGTTAAATACAGCGCCAGATGATGGCGCTTCTATGAAAGCGCCATTTTCTGGGACGGCTGCGGACTGAAATCCGCAGCAGAGGCGCCCAGAAACCTTGGGCTAACCTGTGCTGCGGATTCCAATCCCCAGCTGCCTAGTTGTACCTGGCTGGACACAAAAATGGGGCGAAGCCCACGTCATTTGTTTTTTAATTATTTCATGAAATAAGTGAAATAATTAAAAAAAACGGGCTTCCCTATATTTTTGGTTCCCAGCCGGGTACAAATAGGCAACTGGGGGTTGGAGGCAGCCCGTGGCTGCCAGCTGTACCTGGCTAGCATACAAAAATATGGCGAAGCCCACGTCACTTTTTTGGTGGGCAAAAAAATTCTGCATACAGTCCTGGATGGAGTATGCTGAGCCTTGTAGTTCTGCAGCTGCTGTCTGCTCTTCTCCATACAGATAGACAGCAGCTGCAGAACTACAAGGCTCAGCATACTCCATCCAGGACTGTATGCAGAAGTTTTTTGCCCCCTGAAAAAATTATGTGGGCTTCGCCATATTTTTGTATGCTAGCCAGGTACAGCAGGCAGGTACGGCTGCCCCCAACCCCCAGTTGCCTATTTGTACCCGGCTGGGAACCAAAAATAAAGGGAAGCCCTTTTTTTATTAGTTCATGAATTTCATGAAATAATTAGAAAACAAATGACGTAGGCTTCGCCCCATTTTTGTGTCCAGCCAGGTACAACTAGGCAGCTGGGGATTGGAATCCGCAGCACAGGTTGGCCTGAGCTTTCTGGGCCCCACTGCTGCGAATTGCAGTCTGCAGCCGCCTCAGAAAATGGCATTTTCATAGAAGCGCCATATTCTGGCGCTGTATCCAACTCTTCCAGCACCTGCCTGCTATACCTGGCTAGCATACAAAAATATGGCGAAGCTCACGTCCTTTTTTTGTAGTTTTTTGGCAAAAAAAATAAAAAATGCTTCCCTGGATTTTCCATTGCCAGTGAAGGTAACACCAAGCAGTGGGGGTTAGCAGACAGTAGCTGCTTGGATTACCCTTAGCTAGCAATACAAAAAATTCAGCAGGAGCCCATATATATTTTTTTTAATTATTTATTTAAATAACTAAAAATAAAATGGGCTTCCCTGTATTTTGATTGCTGGACATCACAGTGCTGTAAAAATAAATCTTTAAAAAAATGACGTAGCGCTCCGCGGTATTTTTGATTCTCAGCGCAGATAAAGCAGACAGCTATGGGTTGCCACCCCCATCTGCCTGCCGTTACCTTGGTTGGCAACCAAAATACAGGGAAGCCCATTAATTTTTTCTATTTAAAAAATAGTTAAAAAAAAATGACGTTGGGTCCCCCCATTTTTGATAGCCAGCTAGGGTAAAGCAGACGGCTGTAGCCTGAAAACCACAGCTGGCAGCTTTACCGTGGTTGGGGATCCAATGTGGAGGTCCCCTCAGGCTCTTTTTTATAATTATTGTATAAATATTAATAATTACACAATAAAAGTAGGGTCCCCCCCAAATTGGATCACCAGCCAAGGTAAAGCGGACAGCTGTGGTCTGGTATTCTCAGGGTGGGAAGGTCCATAGTTATTGGGCCTTCACAGCCTAAAAATAGCAGGCCGCAGGCACCCCAGACGTGGCGCATCCACTAGATGCGCCAATCCTGGCGCTTCACCCCAGCTCATCCCGTGCCCTGGTGCAGTGGCAAACGGGGTAATAAATCGGGTTGATACTAGCTGTAAAGTAACCTGAGATCAAGCCCAGCAGTTTGTGATGTCATGGCGTCTATTAGATACTCAACATCATAAACTGTCAGTACTAACAAAAAAAAAAAATCGACAAAAGAAATTTATTTGAAAAAACAGTCCCCAAAACATTTCCTCTTTCACCAATTTATTGTAAGAAAAAAAATAAAGGGGTCCCACGACGACTCTGGACCGTCTAGAATATGGGGGGGAGACACTCAGGGAACGTATCCCCCATTTTCTAGGAGTGCGGACCCTTCATGTGAGGAGTGTGGGTGCAATGAATCTGCACTCACTCTTCTCGGGTCCACAGCAGCAGAGTCCATGTCGTAATGGTTGCTACCAAAGCTGCAATGCCCTGCTCATGAGGTAAGGGCATGCCTAATCAGGAGAACTACTGTAGAGGAAGCTCTGCTCACTGGTATATAGGTGCTCAGAGGTAATAATAGATAAAATTAGTGAGTAACCTCGGCACTCTAAATCTCCCAGTCTAAATCAGTAAGTCACAACGGATAGTAATGCAAAATCACTCTTTATTGGTCCGTATTAAGAAAAAAAATTTTTTCATAAGCATATATGTTTTTGTCCAAAACAAGTTACAAATGACGTTTCGGCCTGAGCCTTCGTCAGATTGGACTTATCTGCATGTAATCATGAAAAATGACAATAATCAGTATCACATAAGAGTGAGAGAACAATAACATAAACTCGAACAATGTAGAGGTACAATTGGGATGCAGCAAAAAAATTGCAACACAGCAAGAAATGAAACACATGATACAAATGTCATAATACAGTACAAGGACAATATAGTAATGACAAATATGGGGTCAGAGTAGACTTAGACAGCTCTGGTACGAAAGAGATGTCAATCATAAAGTAACATGTGCAGTAGGTGTAGAGCTACAGTGTGCATGGCAGAGCTAATGGGTAGACCGACCATAGAAAAAGAATGGAGAAAAAGTGGAGAAAAAGTGGAGAAAAAATGGAGAAAAAAATGGAGAAAAAGTGGAGAAAAAGTGGAGAAAAAGTGGAGAAAAAGTGGAGAAAAAGTGGAGAAAAAAATTCTCCACTTTTTCTCCATTTTTTTCTCCACTTTTTCTCCACTTTTTCTCCATTTTTTCTCCACTTTTTCTCCACTTTTTCTCCACTTTTTCTCCACTTTTTCTCCATTTTTTTCTCCATTTTTTCTCCACTTTTTCTCCACTTTTTCTCCACTTTTTCTCCATTTTTTTCTCCACTTTTTCTCCACTTTTTCTCCACTTTTCTCCACTTTTTCTCCATTTTTTTCTCCACTTTTTCTCCACTTTTTCTCCATTTTTTCTCCACTTTTTCTCCACTTTTTCTCCACTTTTTCTCCACTTTTTCTCCATTTTTTTCTCCATTTTTTCTCCACTTTTTCTCCACTTTTTCTCCACTTTTTCTCCATTTTTTTCTCCACTTTTTCTCCACTTTTTCTCCACTTTTCTCCATAAGTGGAGAAAAAGTGGAGAAAAAGTGGAGAAAAAGTGGAGAAAAAGTGGAGAAAAAAGTGGAGAAAAAAGTGGAGAAAAGGTGGAGAAAAGGTGGAGAAAAAGTGAAGAAAAATTGGAGAAAAAGTGGAGAAAAAAAATGGAGAAAAAGTGGAGAAAAAGTGGAGAAAAAAAGTGGAGAAAAAGTGGAGAAAAAGTGGAGAAAAAGTGGAGAAAAATTGGAGAAAAAGTGGAGAAATAGTGGAGAAAAGGTGGAAAAAAAAATGTAGAAAAAGTGGAGAAAAATGTAGAAAAAGTGTAGAAAAAATGGAGAAAAAGTGGAGCACCCTTTGTTGCCTTTCATGTGGCACTAAGGGGTGCTTAGCTTTGTATTTAGCCAAAAAAATGAAAAAAAAAAATGACGTAGGGTTCCCCCTAGTTTTGTAGCCAGCTAGGGTAAAGCAGACGGCTGCAGCCTGCAGACCACAGCTGGCAACCTCACCTTGGCTGGTAATCCAAAACTGAGGGCACCCCACGCTGTTATTTTAAATTAAATAAATAATTTAAAAAAAAAACACGTAGGGGTCCCCCAAAATTGGATCACCAGCCAAGGTAAAGCAGACAGCTGGGGCCTGATATTCTCAGACTAGGGAGGTCCATGGTTATTGGACTCTCCCCAGCCTAAAAATAGCAGGCCGCAGCCGCCCCAGAAGTGGCGCATCAATTAGATGCGCCAATCCTGGTGCTTCGCCCCAGCTCATCCCGCGCCCTGGTGCGGTGGCAAACGGGGTAATATATGGGGTTAATACCAGATGTGTAATGTCACCTGGCATCAAGCCCTGGGGTTGGTGAGGTCAGGCGTCTATCAGATACCCGACATCACCAACCCAGTCAGTAATAAAAAAAATAGACGACAAACACATTTTTATTTGAAAAAACACTCCCCAAAACATTCCCTCTTTAACCAATTTATTAGAATGAAAAACAAATCCAGGTCTGGTGTAATCCAAGGGGTTGCCATGACGATCCACACTGTCCCAGTCAATGAAGAGCAGGATGTTCCCCATTGGCTGGGAGAGCAGTGCAGTGACCTGAGCTAACATCAATGGGTCAGCCCAGGTCACTGCAGGGCATGACAAGTGCTGCTGTCAGCGAGGTACATTACCTGCGCTGATCTCCAGCACACTGACAGCCCCTGTCACTGAGTTCAATGACCGGCGCCTTCACACCAAGTATCACGAGAGGTCCGTGACGTCACCGCTAGTCAGTCTCGGGTCGGAAGCGAGAGGTGATGTGACAAGCGGCGGCCATGGAGGACAGTGACAGCGCTGAGGTCGGGATGGCGGGACTTCATCACCGCAGGTAAGCCGAGCGGGGGGGGGTGGGGTGTGTGTGTGTGTGTGTGTGAGTGTGTGTGTGTGTGTGTGTGTGTATGTATGTGTACATGCCGCGGGCAGGAGGGGGCGGAGCGAGCTGAGCGGGGAAGTGTGGGCTTCCTGCACGTAACTAAGATAAACATCGGGTTACTAACCAAAGCGCTTTGGTTGGATACCCGATGTTTATCTTGGTTACCAGCTTCTGGCAGGCTGCCAGCAATGGCTCCTGCACACTGTAGCTGTAAAAAGCCCTGCTTTTTGCTGCTAGAACTGTTCTCGAACGTATCTAGAACTATCGAGCTTTTGCAAAAAGCTCGAGTTCTAGTTCGATCTCGAACAGCCCCCAAAATCACTCGAGCTTAGAACTGGAGAACCTCGAACCGCGAACCGCGCTCAACTCTAGTTAGGAGTCTTGGTAGTGGATGTCCCAGATAGATAAAAGAGTGAGGAGAACCAAGGCTGTAATGGCTCCTTAGGGCTGAATCATGGGTTCAGGCCTCCTTGTAAGTATTTAGATGAGGCAAAGTCCTAAGAAGTCCCAAGTAGGGTCAAAGTGCTCTCTGTGCACTCCTGCGCTCTGTCCACTCCTGCACTCTGTCCTGTTGCTTTGGTAGGGAGATGAGCCTTTAAAAAGGCTAAAATCCCTGCTGCTGGTAATTAGAAGCAGGAGCACCAAGTCCCTGTGTCTTCACATGGGAAAGTAGGCCCTATATTGTTTGTTTTTCAATGGGGCAAAAAGGGGGTGATTTGAAATTTTATTTTTTTTTCCATATTTCTGAAAACCTTTTTTTTTACATTTTTATTTTATTAGTTCTCTTTGTTGTCTTGAAACCTGCATTATCCCATTGCTTCTGCTGATCAGAGCGATGCTTCAGCACCACTCTAATCAGCAGAAATGTAATTCTCCTAAGAGTGCAAGCAGTCTGCTGCCATTCACAGGAAGTAAGCCATGAAGCAACAAGGGTCATCATCTGAGTGCTGAGTTCTAAGGAGTTAAAATGCATAGGTGGACTGTTGGCTGCACATATCTGCTGATTAGATCAGCAGACATGTACAAGGGATTAAAAGGATAGACACGGCCAAGAACATATATTTATTGCACTGGTAGACTAAAGATGGGGTTAATGCTAAAGATGAGCCATTTTTGGGAATTTGAAATTGACCAGATTTGCCTAAATTTTCTTAAAAATTTGATTTGCAGTAAATCAATTCACTGTGAATGGAAATTACTGAAGAGTCTCTAATTGCTTTAAAAAATGTGCTTGGCATTTCAAGGTCTACAAGGATAATTACTGTCAAGGTAACCTCAACATATACAAACGGTGGTAACAAGCTGTTTGTGGCTGAAAATCTTCTGCATGGCTCTGCTTTCACACACTCTACCTGTACAGTTTGTTCAAAATGTGATGGCATTCTCTTCCTATAGTTTAACCATGAGCTGTAATACTATCAATATGTACCACAAAATGGTTCTTGCATTTGCTTCCTCTGCTTTTACATAGATCACCAGCGGCAGGCTGAGACAGGGAGCAGAGGGAAATGTACTCCCGTAGCTGGTCTCGTAGACGCTGTTTGGCTGTTTGATACATTGGATTTGTTGTACCTTTAGATGTAAATTATCTGGCAGCAGTCGTCTGCAAAAGACATGCTTGCTCATATTGCCTGTTTGAGAGGAGTATATGAGGGACCCTACACTGTGTGCCTGATAGATACAGCTCCTTAGATGGTAACTGTCCTGGTGGAAACACAGTGACTAGACACCGGCAGACTAAAAAGCAGTGTCGAAGAGCTATATCCACTGAATTTCGATAATGGCACATACATGCGATGACCCTGTTTGTGGGCATTAACCCTAGAACGCATACCTGGGACCTCGCAGGCCTGTCAGGTTACTTGTTTTCTATTTTCTGTAAAAGTACTTTAGTTTGAATTTTGAAAATCTAGGTAATCCTCAGGTATTTAGTTGTTAGTAATTTCCAGTTATTCATATATTTTTATGTTACAGACATTTTGGTATAACAACCTTTTTTGGGACTACCCCATAGTCATGCACCTGGGGCCTTTTAGGTCTGTTTACAATTATCATGGAATAACTAAAAAAAAATACTTTTCAAAGTTTATTGCAAAGTAAGGATGCATTCCCACTAACGCTGGGGTCCGCCAGGACGGGATTCCATAATGGATCTGACCTCCTGGTGACCCCAGCTAAGGCTGGCGGATGCATACCTGGGGCCTCGCAGGCCTAACAGGTTACCTGTTTTCTATTTTCTGTAAAATTACTTTAGTTAGATTTTTGAAACTCTAGGTATTCCTCAGGTATATAGTTGTTAGTAATTTCCAGTTGTTCATAAATATTTATGTTATAGGCATTTCGGTATAACAACCTTTTTTTGGGACTACCCCATATTCACGCACCTGGGGCCTTTTAGGCCTGTGTGCAAATAATACGGAATAACTCAAATAAAAATACTTTTCAAAATTTATTTTACAATTGCAAAGTAAGGATGCATTCCCAGTAGCGCTGGGGTCCGCCAGGAGGGGATCCGTAATGGATCTGACCTCCTGGTGACCCCAGCTAAGGCTGGCGGAATCCTGCCATTCCGGCAGCCTTAGCTGGAGTTACCAGGAGTCAGAGCCTTTACGAAATCCCATCCTGGAGGACCCCAGCGCTACTGGGAATGCATCCTTACTTTGCAATTGAAAAATAAATTTTGAAAAGTATTTTTATTTGAGTTATTCCGTATTATTTGCACACAGGCCTAAAAGGCCCCAGGTGCGTGAATATGGGGTAGTCCCAAAAAAGGTTGTTATACCGAAATGCCTATAACATAAAAATATATGAACAACTGGAAATTACTAACAACTATATACCTGAGGAATACCTAGAGTTTCAAAAATCTAACTAAAGTAATTTTACAGAAAATAGAAAACAGGTAACCTGGCAGGCCTGCGAGGCCCCAGGTATGCATCCGCCAGCCTTAGCTGGGATCACTAGGAGGTCAGATCCATTACGGAATCCCGTCCTGGCGGACCCCAGCGCTAGTGGGAATGCATCCTTACTTTGCAATAAACTTTGAAAAGTATTTTTTTTTAGTTATTCCATGATAATTGTAAACAGGCCTAAAAGGCCCCAGGTGCGTGAATGTGTAGATTTCTATGGGTATGCGTTCTAGGGTTAATAGACTAATTCAGTTAACTAAGATGACAACTGAATTTTCTAACATTTTGAGTGAAGCTTACTGTTAACTAAAAATGTATAGAATTAAAAAAATCATATGAATAAGTATTAGCAAAAATTAAGAGGTAGCATGGGTGATATAATAATTTCAATCATTTATATGTACAGAAAGTAAAGATTTTTCTTGGTTTTAAGACTGTTAACTTTATTTTGCAAATGAGTGCCCTATTGGCATATGTAAAGACGTGTTTTCTCAAAGTTTTTGCTCCTGAGCAGTACAGTAAGGCAAAGTTTTCTTTAATTTCCTATAAAGATGGATTTAGTTAAAAAAGTACATTTTGGCTAATGTATGAATACAATATTGCAACATTCACCTATAGAGATACGAGTCAAAAATCCACCAATAAATTATATGCACAATTCAATTTATTAAATATATGTCATAAAAAAGTAGACAGTGCAATACAACTAATATGGGTTCTCAGTAAGGAAAACAAGTAAAGAGGAACACCACATTGCAGGTCAAATGTATATATAGGGTGGGTATAAAGTGCACGTGCATAATAGCAGCAAAAAAGTACTGAGTTCAAGAGACTCAGAGCTTACCGCTGAATATTAAGTGCCTGTGCAAAAAACAGCTAGAGAACTGAGTATACAAATCTCTCAGAGCACTTACCCAAAGTCCCCAGAGACCTGCAAAAACGAGTCCCTCAAAGACCACTACGTGTGTTTCATGTGGGCTTCTTCCAGGGGATCATGATGACTCAGTTATCTAGCTGTTTCTTGCACAGGCACTTTATATTCAGCGGTGAGCTCTGAATCTCTTGAACTCAGTACTTTTTTGCTGCTATTATGCACGTGCACTTTATACCCACCCTATGTTTACATTTGAACTGCAATGCGGTGCCCATCTTTACTTGTTTTCCTTACTCAGCACCCATATTTGTTGTATTGTAATGTCTACTTTTTGATTACATATGTTTAATAAATTGACTTTTGAATATATTTATTGGTGGATTTTTGACTCGTATCTCTATAGGTGAATATTGCTTTGGAGTCACTTTTGGAGTTCTCATTTTCTGTCTTTTTGGTGTATATTTTAGGTGCCTGAATTCAATTTTGGGTCTATTTTACAGCTCCTTTTTTTGTTCAGATGTTGTTGACAAGTATTGTAACATTCTAACATTCAGCATCTTAGTGTAGTCTTTTTTATATATTTTTTTATTTATACAAGAAACAAGAGCAAAGCTGTCAGAGTAAAACATCCCTTCATGTACAAAAATTAAGTAAATCATGATATACATTAAAAATTGGGTTTGGCAAGCAAATATGATACCAAACTTGACCCCGACAATGACCCTTATACAAGTCAGTGGGCACAAGATATTTGGGATTAAAAATTGGCCATAGTAAGCGCTAGAGGGCTGCAAATAGAGGTTAAATGGTAGTAAGAGCAGGGAAGTTATACATACCATGTTTCATGTTGTTTTCTGGAGGATTACTCTGCAGTGAGACTTTCTTCCAGGCCCGCTACTTAAGGTTCATCATTAGTGATGAGCGAGTACTAAAAAGCTCGGGTGCTCGAAGCTCGGGCCGAGCATCCCAAGATACTCGTGTACTCGGGCCGAGCAACGAGCCCAATGTTATCCTATGGGAGACCCGAGTATTTTTGTGAAATGACCCCCCGGCAGCATGGAGAAACCCTAAAAATGTCACAAAAGTCTCAGAAGAGTGCTCAAATGACATGGCAACAGCATGGGGAAGACCCCTTGAAGCATTTATCACTCAAAAGTCACAGCTGTGAACAATTTTGTCCGCGTTTCACGCCATTTTTACGGACTCACCAGAAAACCTTCCAAAATGTCCCCAAAATGATTTTTCATGGCAGAAATGTTAAGGGCACATACCCAATAGTGAGATAGAGCTGGTGTATGTTACTTTTTGAGATTAATACATGAAAGATTTTACGTGAAAACATTGTGTGGCACTCCGATGTCCCTGAGAAGAGACGTACATGAAGGCCTCTTGAGTCTAATGTGCCCATTTTGAGGAAGTGAGTCTTTGTAGTATTTTCCTTTGCCAGGGCAGTCCAAAATTGTGAGGTTCACTAATGCCCCTGCATAGAGACGTGCATGAGGGCCTGTAAACCTGAAGTGCCCATTGTAAGGAAGTGGGTGTATTATAGTATAGCCCTTTGGCAGGGCAGCCAAAAATTGAGAGGCTCCACATTGTCCCTGGATAGAGACGTGCATGAGGGCCTGTAAACTTGAAGTGCCCATTGTAAGGAAGTGGGTCTATTGTAGTATAGCCCTTTGGCAGGGCAGGCAAAAATTGAGAGGCTCCACATTGTCCCTGGATAGAGACGTGCATGAGGGCCTGTAAACTTGAAGTGCCCATTGTAAGGAAGTGGGTCTATTGTAGTATAGCCCTTTGGCAGGGCAGCAAAAAATTGGGAGGCTCCACGTTGTCCCTGGATAGAGACGTGCATGAGGGCCTGGAAACCTGAAGTGCCCATTGTAAGGAAGTGGGTCTATTGTAGTATAGCCCTTAGGCAGGGCAGCCAAAAATTGGGAGGCTCCACGTTGTCCCTGGATAGAGACGTGCATGAGGGCCTGTAAACCTGAAGTGCCCATTGGAAGGAAGTGGGTCTATTGTAGTATAGCCCTTTGGCAGGGCAGCCAAAAATTGGGAGGCTCCACGTTGTCCCTGGATAGAGACGTGCATGAGGGCCTGTAAACCTGAAGTGCCCATTGTAAGGAAGTGGGTCTATTGTAGTATAGCCCTTAGGCAGGGCAGCCAAAAATTGGGAGGCTCCACGTTGTCCCTGGATAGAGACGTGCATGAGGGCCTGGAAACCTGAAGTGCCCATTGTAAGGAAGTGGGTCTATTGTAGTATAGCCCTTTGGCAGGGCAGCCAAAAATTGGGAGGCTCCACGTTGTCCCTGGATAGAGACGTGCATGAGGGCCTGTAAACCTGAAGTGCCCATTGTAAGGAAGTGGGTCTATTGTAGTATAGCCCTTTGGCAGGGCAGCCAAAAATTGGGAGGCTCCACGTTGTCCCTGCATAGAGACGTGCATGAGGGCCTGGAAACCTGAAGTGCCCATTGTAAGGAAGTGGGTCTATTGTAGTATAGCCCTTTGGCAGGGCAGCCAAAAATTGGGAGGCTCCACGTTGTCCCTGGATAGAGACGTGCATGAGGGCCTGTAAACCTGAAGTGCCCATTGTAAGGAAGTGGGTCTATTGTAGTATAGCCCTTTGGCAGGGCAGCCAAAAATTGGGAGGCTCCACGTTGTCCCTGGATAGAGACGTGCATGAGGGCCTGTAAACCTGAAGTGCCCATTGTAAGGAAGTGGGTCTATTGTAGTATAGCCCTTAGGCAGGGCAGCCAAAAATTGGGAGGCTCCACGTCGTCCCTGGATAGAGACCTGTTAGGTTCTTAGTGCCTCCGTGCTTGCATTTAAAAACCGCACGTGTGTGCCTGTTGGTGGCAGCTTTCCGCTGCACTTGTGTGCATTTTGCAAAAACTTGGATATAACGCACAAGTCTAGTGAATACACATCAGCACAGCATTGCAAAATGCGCAAGGGCGTTGTCAACGAACAAGGAAGTGGACGTGATGGTGGTGCAGGCAGAGACCGAGGTCGTGTGCAAGCTCTAATTTCGCCACAACAAAGGGCCACATCTACTCGCTCGCACGTCCTGTCCCAAATTCTTGGGGACCGCAGCAGTACACCGCTCTTGAACCAAGACCAGTGTCAACAGGTTGTTAGTTGGATAGCGGATAATGCTTCCAGTCAGATTGGCACCACCACAAACACTCTGTCTTCCACACGGTCAAGTGTCAGTAGCCGTGATACTGCACCGCACATTTTGGAACCTGATCCTCCTTCCTACCACCAGGCCGAGTACACGTGCACGGACATTACTGATCCCACACTTGGACACTCGGAAGAGCTGTTCGTTCACGTTTCTATTCACACATTCTGGCTTCTCGCCAGCTCCTGTTGAAGTGGGTCATGAGGAGATCGTATGTACAGATGCCCAAATATTTCAGCAGCCATTTTCTCACGAAGTTGGCAACGTGTCTCAACAAGGGGTGGACGATGATGAGACACAATTGTCAGGAAGTCAGGAGGAGGAGGGTGCGGAAGACGAAGACGACGTGGTGGCTGATCCAGTAACTGACCCAACCTGGCAGGAGGATATGCAGAGCGAGGACAGCAGTGCACAGGGGGAGGGAGGCGTAGCATCCCAACAGGAAGTAAGAAGCAGGGTGGTGGCCCCAGGCAGACGTCAGGCAACTGTTCCCCGGAACAACACGACACAAGGTGCCTGTACAAATGTTAGGTCTTCCCGAGTCTGGCAGTTTTTTAAGTTGGCTCCTGATGATTCTAAAAAGGCCATTTGCAACACCTGCCGTGCCAGCATCAGCCGGGGTACCAAAACTAGCAGCCTGACCACCACCAGAATGATCAGGCACATGTCAGCCAAGCACCCGACTTTGTGGGATGTACAACAGAGTCGAGGAGCAGTGCTTGCTGATGTCACTGCTACATCTTCGCTTGTTGTGCATGTGAGCCAATCCCCTGTCCATGCTGCCCGCGAACAAGCCTCCTCCGGCCCTGCACCTCTGCGTTGCCCACGCAGAAATAACACCATCATCAAGCACGTCCTTGTCCCAGCGCAGCGTTCAGTTATCCATTCAGCAAACCTTTGAACGCAGGCGCAAATACACAGACAACGCCCCACATGCCACACTTCTAAATGCTAATATTTCGCGACTGCTTGCGCTGGAAATGTTGCCTTTTAGGCTGGTTGAGACAGAAGCATTCCGCGACCTGATGGTGGCAGCTGTCCCACGTTACTCGGTCCCCAGCCGCCACTATTTCTCCCGGTGTGCCGTCCCCGCATTGCATAACCACGTGTCACAAAACATCACACGTGCCCTGAACAACGCTGTTTCACCCAAAGTCCACCTAACCACAGGCACGTGGACAAGTGCATGTGGGCAAGGCCGCTACATCTCGTTGACATCACACTGGGTTAATATTGTGGAAGCTGGGACCCAGTCTGAGCGAGGGACGTAACACGTCCTTCCCACACCAAGGTTTGCAGGCCCTACCTCAGTCAGTGTTTCACCCACACTCTACAGCTCCGGAATGTCATGCTCCTCAGCCTCCTCCTCCTCCTGCGCATCCTCATCCACTTTACCCTCCACACCAGTCCCAAGCTGGAATTGTCGCGGGCGGAGGAGGGGACGCTGCGCTCTCCCACTGCTCGGGTCCGGCTGCCGCTGCTCGGTGGCTCGAGCGATGGCCGGATCCCGGAGGCTCGAGCGGCGCTCCTCGCCCGTGAGTGAAAAAGGGTGGTTTGGGTTTTGGGGATATTGTCCGTGACGCCACCCACAGTTGTGGTGATTGTGTGGATTCCACCGCTGCTCTGGACGGGTATCCCGGGAGCCTGTGACAGGGAGCAGCTTTGTTGTTATTTCTCCCCTCCGTGGGTAGGGGGGTTGGTTGTCCCGGGGCCCGGTGATGGGGTAGAGATGGATGACAGGCGGGTAGCGGGGCCTGATGAGGTGCAGGGTCGCAGGGGCAGCGCTGTGCCGCACGGCACGGAGGTACTCACTCAGCCCAATGATGATGACACAGTTCACGGTAAAACAAGTGGCTGGATGGACGGGTCCCTCGGATGGCTGCGGTTGTTCCTCCCTGCAGGTTAATGATGACTGTCTCTCCCTGCACCTAAGTTCAGTGTTGGTAGTGATGGTTTACCACCGGTAACCCGCTCCCCGACCTGGATATGGGCCGGAGGAGACCCTTTTGCCCACAGGCGCTGGCCCTGGGAGACGGTTGCCCTTGGCGGTGGCGGTGTCTCCCCTTCACGGTTGGACGGTTGCCTTCTATCGTGACTTGGCTGTTTGGAAACCCTGAGGTCCCCTTCACTAACGGATTTGGCAAATTCACGGCGACACCAAACCTTGCCGGGATCCGAAAGGCCCCTGCCAATGGTGCTGTCTTCTCTTTGTATACCGGTCCGGTACGGCCGGGTCACCACCCGTCCACGGTCCTTACGGCAGACTCCAATCGGCCTCCACTGCAGACGGTCACCACATCCTGCCAACCTTGCTGTCCTGTCCGGGCCACACACCCGGACCAACTTCAGGCTCTTTGCTGTCACTTTTCTCCTCTCTACTACTTTCCTCCTTCCACTTCCTTAGCTTAACTCTCACTGCCTGTGTTTTCCCTCCTCCTTGGTGAGTGGAGACCAACCGCCTGGCTCCACCCCCTGGTGTGGACAACAGCCCCTGGGGAAGGCAACAAGGATTTTGTGTTTTGACTATGATATGCCTGCAGGGAGTGTGGGGTGTGTAAGTGTTGTGCTCTGTGGCCCCTGGCTTGTCCAGGGCGACACAGAAGCACTGCAGCACTGCCTCGGCGAAGCGGCAACAGGCTGTGCTGAAGCTAATCTGCATAGGTGACAAACCCCACAATGCAGAAGAGGTGTGTACAGCTCTGAAACAGCAGGCAGATCACTGGCTCACACCTCTGAACCTAAAGCCAGGAAAGGTTGTGTGTGACAATGGCCGGAACCTGGTGGCGGCTTTGAGGCGAGGCCAGCTGACACATGTTCCATGCGTGGCCCATGTGCTCAACCTCGTGGTTCAGCGGTTTCTAAAGTCATACCCAGAGCTGTCTGATCTGCTGGTAAAAGTTCGCCGCCTGTCTGTACATTTTCGAAAGTCACCTACTGCTTCAGCCGGCCTTGCCGGCTTTCAGCGCCTTTTGCATCTTCCGGCTCACAGACTGGTGTGTGATGTCCCCACGCGTTGGAATTCAACTCTGCACATGTTTGTCAGGATATGTGAGCAGAAGAGGGCAGTTGTTGAGTACCTGCATCACCTAAGCCGTAGGGAAATGGGTCAAATTCCACACATAACACCTGAGGAGTGGAGATGGATGTCCGACCTATGTACCATCCGCCAAAACTTTGAGGACTCCACCAAGATGGTGAGCGGCGATGACGACATTATTAGCGTCACCATACCGCTTCTCTGCCTTCTAAAATGGTCTCTGCTCAAAAAACAACCATGATGCATTTCAGGCGGAGCGCGATGAGTTTGAGCAAGAAACAGTAGTGGGTGTGGGTGATAACACACAGCCCAGCCTCGTCTCATCACAACGTGCAGTGGAGGACTATGACGAGGAATAGGATGAAGACATGGAGCAACTCTCTGGCCAAATTGAGGATATGACATGCAGTCATATCCTCGGTTCAGCGTGGCTGGCCAGAGGACAGGGTAGATGAGGAGGAGGAGGAGGAGGAGGAGGAGGACAGCATGTTCAGTCATCGTGTTGGTCAGGATACTGAAGTGATGGCTGTTAAGAGTCTGGCACACATGGCTGACTTTATGGTAAGCTGCCTGTCTCGTGACCCTCGCGTTAAGAACATCTTTGCCGACAATCATTACTGGTTGGTAACACTGTTACACCCACGCTACAAGGAGAACTTTATGTTACTTATTCCCGAGGCGAAGAGGTCAGGCAAAATGCAGTAGTTCCAGAAGGCCATAGTCACGGAAGTAGGCAAAGCATTCCCCTCACAAAACGCTAGCGGCATAGGTCAGGAATCAGTGGACAACCAAGGCGTACAGCCGAGAGGGGCACAAGTCCAATACGCCAGAGGTAGGGGAACAGTCTTTAAGATGTGGGACAGTTTTCTCAGGCCCTCACATACCACAGCCCCTGAGGTGCGGGGTAGTGCCACAAAAAATCCTAAGTTTGCCCAGATGCTCAAGGAGTACCTTGCAGATCAAACAACTGTACTCCGACATTCCTCTGTGCCTTACAATTAATGGGTATCCAAGCTGGACACGTGGCATGAATTGGCTCTCTACGCCTTCGAAGTCCTGGCATGCCCTGCCGCTAGCATTTTGTCAGAGCGTGTTTTTAGTGCCGCAGGTGGAATCATTACAGATAAACGCACCTGCCTGTCAACTGTAAATGTTGACAGGCTGACTCTGATCAAAATGAACAAGGGTTGGATTGGGCCAGACTTCACCACACCACCAGCAAATGAGAGCGGAATTTAAAGTTTGCCATGTACCTACACTCACCCATGGGTACACACTTCTGGACTTTGGCTAATCGCTGGACTGCTCCTCCTTCTCCTCATGCGCCATCATGATGACCGTTACAATAGTTAGGCCGTTGTTTCAGGTATACCCCCAGTGGTAAATTTTTTCGACCATTCTTTCAGAATGGACATTACAACGACAGGCGACCGGCTCCTTTGCAATGGGAACAATGTTTTGAGGCCCTTATGCACATCTCTATCCAGGGACAATGTGGAGCCTGACGCTGCCACCGACTGCAACACACACGTGCAGTTTTTAAATGCAAACACGGACGCAATAAGAACCTAACTGGTTTTTAGGAGCGACAATTACTGAGAAGTCTGACACTATCAGCCACTGCTGACTGACGTGTATTATACACTAGAATTGTGCATTATATAATAGTTTGTGCAAAACGTGCACCTGTACGCTGCCACCGACAGACACACACGTGCTGTTTTTAAATGCAAGCACGGATGCAATAAGAACCTAACTGGTTTTTAGGAGCGACAATTACTGAGAAGTCTGACACTATCAGCCACTGCTGACTGACGTGTATTATACACTAGACTTGTGCGTTATATAATAGTTTGTGCAAAACGTGCACCTGTACGCTGCCACCGACAGACACACACGTGCTGTTTTTAAATGCAAGCACGGACGCAATAAGAACCTAACTGGTTTTTAGGAGCGACAATTACTGAGAAGTCTGACACTATCAGCCACTGCTGACTGACGTGTATTATACACTAGACTTGTGCGTTATATAATAGTTTGTGCAAAACGTGCACCTGTACGCTGCCACCGACAGACACACACGTGCTGTTTTTAAATGCAAGCACGGACGCAATAAGAACCTAACTGGTTTTTAGGAGCGACAATTACTGAGAAGTCTGACACTATCAGCCACTGCTGACTGACGTGTATTATACACTAGACTTGTGCGTTATATAATAGTTTGTGCAAAACGTGCACCTGTACACTGCCACCGACAGACACACACGTGCTGTTTTTAAATGCAAGCACGGACGCAATAAGAACCTAACTGGTTTTTAGGAGCGACAATTACTGAGAAGTCTGACACTATCAGCCACTGCTGACTGACGTGTATTATACACTAGACTTGTGTGTTATATAATAGTTTGTGCAAAACGTGCACCTGTACGCTGCCACCGACAGACACACACGTGCTGTTTTTAAATGCAAGCACGGACGCAATAAGAACCTAACTGGTTTTTAGGAGCGACAATTACTGAGAAGTCTGACACTATCAGCCACTGCTGACTGACGTGTATTATACACTAGACTTGTGCGTTATATAATAGTTTGTGCAAAATGTGCACCTGTACGCTGCCACCGACAGACACACACGTGCTGTTTTTAAATGCAAGCACAGACGCAATAAGAACCTAACTGGTTTTTAGGAGCGACAATTACTGAGAAGTCTGACACTATCAGCCACTGCTGACTGACGTGTATTATACACTAGACTTGTGCGTTATATAATAGTTTGTGCAAAACGTGCACCTGTACGCTGCCACCGACAGACACACACGTGCTGTTTTTAAATGCAAGCACGGACGCAATAAGAACCTAACTGGTTTTTAGGAGCGACAATTACTGAGAAGTCTGACACTATCTGGACTGTTTTAGACTGTGTACACCAGCCCCAGATATGATGAAGGCTGGTATACGGTCACCACTAGGAATGGCTATATACCCTGCCTGCCTGCCTGCCTGTATACTGCTACAATAGTCCTGACAAGGACTCTTCTGGTCACTAGCCTGTATTCCGACCTGGCTATACCCTGCCTGTATATAGCAACAATAGTCCTGAGAAGGACTCTGCTACTGTACTCCGACCTGGCTATACCCTGCCTGCCTGTATACAACTATAATAGTCCTGAGAAGGACTTCTGGTCACACTGTTTGCAGCCCTGCTCCGGAACTAACTATAAAGGGCCGCAAAGCTTTCCCTGAATCAGCGACACTCTCCCTGCACTGACTGTCTGGATAGCTGTGAGCAGAGCACAGCGCGCCGGCCGGTATAAAGGCTCGGTCACGCTGTGCAGGCCGGCCAATCACTGCAATTCCACAACTAACAGGGCTGTGGCATTGCAGTGGTCTGCCAGCCAATCCCTGCATGAGGGCTGGCTCTCAAAAGAGCGCCAACATGCAGGGATTAAGACCACGAGTACAGCACGTGTATCGCGAGATTACTCGGTCCCCGCCGAGCAGTCCGAGTACAGCGATACTCGTGCGAGTACCGAGTAGTTACAAGCATGCTCGCTCATCACTATTCATCATTATTCACTGCTTCCCCCGCCCACCGTCTGTGCCAGCTTCTATGATGGTTGCAGACTGGTATACACCCCACACCCTGTGGTCATTGGTTGCAGTCAGTTTGCTGTATAGTAGTGTAAAAATAAATAAATACTTTAAAAATTGTTGTTGGCGCTTGCCATATTCTGATAGCGAGTGCAGGTAGAACAACAGCTGCTGGCTGCAGCCCCCACCTGTGAGCTTTACCGTGGCTAGATATTAAAATGGAGAGGGAAAAAAAGACATATTGTCCCCCCCTAGTTTTGATATCCAGGTTCGGTAAAGCAGACAGGTGGGGGGTGGTATTATCAAGATGGGAGGACCCATGGTTTTTGGCCCCCCCAACCTCCATTAGATGTGAAAATGCTGACGTTTTACCCAACTCAAACCAATTGTCCTGGTGCAGTTGCAATCTGTGCAATCTAAGGGGTTAATGACAGGTGTGATTTGTCAGCTGCCATCAAGCCCTAAATTAGTGATTGGAGACATCTATGAAACCTCCCATTACTATTTCTGTAAGTGAAACAAAATAAAACACAAGCACTGAAAATATCCTTTATTTGAGATAAAATACACACACCCTCTTTCACCAATTTTTTTAACTTCTAAAATACCTCGCGAATTCGATGTAATCCATACGAAATTGCACAATGAGAAAATGTGCGCGCCCGATGTGGTTTCAATTAGACACTAAGCTTCATCTGTGAGTGGTAATGTCACTAAGTTTACTTGTGGCTACAGCTGGATGTTCCCATGGTCCTCCACCTGTGATATCAGGTCAACTCATCTCAGGTGAACTCATTGAACTCAGTGACCTAACCTCAGGTGAACTCATTGAGTTCAATGAGACCTGCATCTCTTTGCAGAAAACAGTGTTGCTTTTACTAAGAGATGCAGATTTGGAGCTGGAATTTATACACAAAATTCCTGCACCAATAGTACATCTTCTGGCAAAAAAAAAAAAATGCATCTAAATGCAAATTTTCAAATTTGTTGGAGAAATCTGGGGCAGACATTTCTGCACCAAATCAGCATCTCATGGCACCAAACCTACATCCCCTGGCAGAAAACTGCACTGAAGTGGTGTCAAAACTGTATTTTTTGTGTGATTTTCTACCAGGAGATGCAGATTTGGTGCTAAAATTTATACAGTAAATTTCTGCACCAAATCTGCATCTCATGGCAAAAAACGCATCAATATCGCATAAAAACTGCAAAGCATTTTTTTTTTGCAGAATATGCAGATTTAGTGGAGGAATTTGGTGTAAAAAGTTGAGCACCAAATCTGCATCTCCTGACAGAAAATCCCAAAAAACAGTGGTTTTGAAGCCGTTTTAGTGCTGTTTTCTAACGCAAGATGCCGATTTGGTGCAGAAATGTCTGCCCCAGATTTTTGCATTTCTGGACAGCTAAGGAATTTTTAGGCCTGGGGGGCAATAATCCTGGCTCCTCCCAGCTTGATAATTAGCCCCCAGCTGTCAGCTTTATCTTGGCTGGGTATCAAAATTAGGGGGATTGAGCGCTGTTTTTTTTTTAAATATTTATTTAAATAATTAAAAAAAGACGCATGGGGTTGCTTTTATTTTGATACACAGCTAAGATATTGCACACAGCTGGGGGCTGTAGCCTGTAGCCGTATGATTTATCTGCGCTGAGTATGTCACTGTATGTCTATTTTTTACTTATTAGTTATTTTTACACTTTAGTCTGGAAGACAGACAGTCCTTGTGAGTACACTAAATCAGAGACGCTGATTCAGTCTGACTGCAGTCAATCACAGACACTGTCACAGATGGTGGGCAGGTGAAGCAGTGAATATGTTTGAGATGTAATGAGCAGACCTGGCAGCAGTGTTACAGCAGCACCACTGGTATGTCCTGCTTAAAACATTTTGCATTCTTTTTTTACAGTGATTTCCCTGGCCATTCAAAGCCATGCCAATTGGCATGGCTGTGATGGCTCTGAAATTGTCCACAGCCTAAAAGCTTGCTGATTAGCTGCTCTGCAACCTTTCAACAACCTTTATTTGGGTGACAAACCCAAATAGGAACCGGATGTATGGTAAAAAGTCCGTGTTCGGTTGTGTTTGGTGTTCGCATCATATACCTTGTGTTCGGCATGGAAACCAAACTCTACAGTTCGTGTTCGCTTATCCCAAATCTTGATATATTTTGTTAGATTTGTGATTGTTTTCCAATACCCAATGATTATCTATTATATCTTAACTATTCCAGAGCATCAAAAAATAGGAAAATTCTCCCTAATAGAGATGAGCGAAAACATGGAAGTTCAGTTCGGCGCCTTCAGCTAGATTTTACATAAAGTTTGGTTTGGGACCTGGATTTTATCTGAACCCCAATTAAAGTCACTAATTGGGCAGTTCAGGTCACCGCCCACATGCAAACAGCCATAAAGAGACTACTTCCGGGGGAGGGTGGGTGGACCTTTTCACTCATTTCTGTCGCACACAATATCGTATGTGGAGTTCAGATGCTTTACTTATGAATGCCACTCATGCGAGCATCACTGTGCTTGGGTATGCTCAATACTTAGTCCAGTGCTAGCCGTTGGCAGTGTTTGAACATCTCGCATTAGGGGTAACAACAGCATGATCGAATATAGTGTCCACCAAAAAAAAGGAAAAACCCTGCCCATCCACCCCTGGAAGTAATCTGTTTATGGCTGGCTGCATGTGAGTGGAGACCCAAACTGCTCAATTAGTTACTTCCATCGAGGTTCAGGACAAGCTCTGGCTCCAAACCGATCTTAATTTAAAGCACGACTGACCCCGCCAGACCAAACTTCAACAGATCCGCTTATCTGTAGTTAAAATATGTAAAGGACCCTGTCACGGGGTCCTTCTCTGATATCACACAATTAACAGAGCAGGAGATGGGTGAACAATCCAAGAATATTTATTCAAAGCAAATCAAATGGTCCATGAAATAATCCACCATACAGAGAGTAAAAATAGTCCAGAAACACGAATATAGTCCAGTAAGCGCATAAATGTCCATGTCTCTCTGGGGAGCCAAAGCTGTCCCAGAGGATAACTTGTCCTACTTCTCTTAAACAGACTGACTAATTCTTCAGGTAAGCAGAGAGTTTAGGTGGATCCCAGATCCCCCTCCCCCAGACCTAGGGACAGGAACACTACAGGGGGTGATTACCTACAGACAATATAATGTACACACAAGCAATACAGAGAATGGACAGCGAACCATGCTTAAAATATGAACCTACACAACATGATTCAAAACCCCCATTTTCCACCATCACAAACTATCCCTCCTTCTTAATAAGTGAGTACACCATGAGGTCTACACAGACCTCTGGCCACCTCACTTAAGTCCATGTTGCTCAGCTGTGGATAGCCCCTTGTACAGCAGTAACATTGTAAGAACAAGCTTCCCATGTGTCCTCCACTTAAACTGTGTTTCTTGCACCCACACATCGGCATTGTAAATCTCCCACATCATATCCTAGGAGAATATCTGGAGGCAGGCCACTCATCTACCCAACCACGCATTGCTTGACCCCAAAGCCAAAGTCTAGATCTACAGTCGCCTTTGGGATATTCCTCCTTTGTCCTCTAGCCAATTCAATAACAATCCCTAGTCCATGATGTATCACCTATGGCCAAACCAACTGGGGATCAGCTATTGTGACAAATGCCGCAGAGTAAAAAAATCCAATGACTCTCTGTCCATCCAGCACAACCTCCTGTAAGTGCTTACTTTGATGGTAAGAGGAACTCGGGGATATGGCTTGCATCCCATACACCCCTAGTGTCAACCACGAGTGTCTGAGTCATTAGGCAAGTCAACTTGAAGGGGTGAGAACTTTTCCACTTTTCTATTTGGCTGTAGAGAATGAACAAGTCAATTTAATGCAATGTCATTCCTCAATCGACCAGCAGGGCAAGTGTTTTGCAAATGCCCAGGCTGCCCACATTGATAATATCTCCTCTGCGTCATACTCCTTCCAGTGTGCATTCTGAAGAAGGCAGTAGGCAAACCTGGTGACAAATGCCGAAGCCCAAAAACTCCAACAGGGGCATCTATGATGCAGGGGTGGGTCAGTGGTACACTCCGGTGGAGGTGGTGGTCACTCTTCCTCAGGTGGGATGGAATGCACAAAATGCACCAGATAAAGTGCAGGTGCATGGGGTCCCTCCGAGTACTTGCGGGACAACTGGATTGCAGGTGCCCAGGTTGTCCGCACCCATAACATCTCCTCTCTGTGATTCCCAGAGCCGGGTGCAGGCCCCCAGTGGATGAGGGCCTTCAGTGGACCCGTTGAAGCACAAGGAGGTGCAAAACAACCGTCGTCCACTGGGGGCCCGCACCCAGCTCTTTTCCTGCTATTTTTACCTGCACCGAATGATGTAAATAAAGCACTTTGGAATATTGGATGGATTGTGCCTTGGCTTTTTCTCTCTTGTTGGATTGGATTCGGACTTTCTCCTACTCTGGCCACGTGCACCCGTGATCATTTCCTTAAACGGATGACCTGGAGCTAACCTACCTCTTCCCGATATAAAGGTATTGCGCAGTTGCTGCAAAACCGCTTCTGTGTATCATTTGGTCCATAAAATAATCCAACATACAGAGGGTAGAAATAGTCCAGAAACACAAATATAGTCCAGTAAGTGAATAAATGTTCAAGTCTCTCTGGGGAGCCACAGCTACTGCCCCAGAGGATGACTTGCCCTGCTTCTCTTGAAGTTCTCAAACAGACTGACTAATTATTCAGGTAAGCAGAGAGTTTAGTTGGATCCCAGACCCCCCTCCCCCAGACCTGGGGACAGAAACACTACAGAGGATGATTACCTACAGACGATACAATGTACACGCAAGCAATACAGAGAATGGACAGTGAACTATGCCTAAAATATGAACCTACACAACATGATACACAACCCCCCATATTCCACCATCAAAGACCCGAACTCAGAACTCAAACACTTTTTTTGTAAAGTTAGTAAGAACATCAAACTTTACTTTTCAGGTTAGTTCATTTTTAATTTTTTGCAAAATTGAAAAAAAAATATGGAATGATAGTGTCTTCTGTACTTTATTTGCTGCCTGTATTGCATGCCTCATGTCCATTTTGGCTAGGTCTTGCACTGCCTTCAGATCTTTTCACACTCTGGGAGTCATGAATTAAGAGTATTTTCAAATTAAAAAAGAAAATGGAAGCAGTGTTTTTCTTTCCTGTACTGCTGTTGTTGCCTGCATTAATCATTTTGATTTTGTTTTTTTCTCCTGAAAGTGATTTCACTAACCAATCACATGGATGCCCATACTTTGCATGGCTGGGATGGCTCCAGAGGTGGCCACAGCCTAAAATTTTGATGATTGGCTGCTCTTTTTACAAGCTTTATTAAGATGAAAAACCCAAACAGGAACTATACGTATAGTCAAAAGTCTGTGCTCGGTACAGACACCAAACTTTACATCCCTAATCTTGATATATTCTGTTACATTTGTGACTGTTTTACAAACCCAACTATTAACTATCATATCACAATTATTCCAGAGTATCAAAAAATAGAAAAATTATCCCTAATGGAGATGAGCAGACCTGTGGAAGTTTTTACATTTTTCATTGTTTGGTGCACACTATTGTTACCCCCAGTGCAAGCCGATCAAACACTGCAAATGGCTCGCACTGGGCTGAGCACTAAGCATACTTGAGCACAGCAATGACCGCACAAGGGGTTTACATATGTAAAGCTCCCAAACTGTGAATCCAAACTCTTTTTTTTTTAAACTCTGTGTTTGACATGAACAAGAGAACACCAAACCTCAGTTTTGCTCATCTCTACTCCCTAACAAGTAAAATTTACATTTACACAACTATTGCTCTCTTGGTTAGATTACTTGTTTTTTGCATAAAACAAATACATTACGTGCTATTGCTTATCTGAAATTCTTATTAACTCTGATATTCGACTTTAAAACCTTTAGTAAAGCATTTTTCATTTGACAAAAAATTAGATGTATTGCATATTTTTTTTTACTTAATATCTGGAATCATCACATTATATTTGAGTATGATCAGCAAAAATAGCTCAGGAGAATGTTTTTTTCAAATGTAGGCTAGTATTATATTGTTTTTCATACATAAAATTTGCATTACCTAAACTACCATAAATATAGATCATTCATTAGACTGCTTTTCCATGAGTTCACCTAGTAACTTCATGAACCAATGCTATATAGTTGAAATCAGAAGTTTACATACACTATCTAGAAACACACATCTGCATGTTTTTCTCACTATCTGACATGAAATTAGAATAAACCTTTTCTTTTTAGGTCATCATCATAGTATCATAGTTTTTAAGGTTGAAGGGAGACTCTAAGTCCATCTAGTTCAACCCGTAGCCTAACATGGTGATCCAGAGGAAGGCAAAAAAAACCCAATGTGGCAAACAAGTTCCAATGGGGAAAAAATTTCCTTCCTGACTCCACATCCGGCAATCAGACTAGTTCCCTGGATCAACACCCTGTCATAAAATCTAATATACATAACTGGTAATATTAAATTTTTCAAGAAAGGCATCCAAGCTCTGCTTAAATGTTAGTAGTGAATCACTCATTACAACATCATGCGGCAGAGAGTTCCATAGTCTCACTGCTCGTACAGTAAAGAATCCTCGTCTGTGATTATGATTAAACCTTCTTTCCTCAAGACGTAGCGTATGCCCCCGTGTTCCAGTCGCAGGCCTAGGTGTAAAAAGATCTTTGGAAAGGTCTCTGTACTGTCCCCTCATATATTTATACATTGTGATTAGATCCCCCCTAAGCCTTTGTTTTTCCAAACTAAATAACCCCAAGTTTAATAACCTGTCTTGGTAATGCAGCCCACCCATTCCTCTAATAATCTTGGTCGCTCTTCTCTGCACCCTCTCCAGTTCAGCTATGTCCTTCTTATATATCGGTGACCAGAATTGTACACAGTATTCTAAGTGCGGTCGCACTAGTGATTTGTACAGAGGTAGAACTATATTTTTTTCATGAACACTTAAACCTCTTTTAATACATCCCATTATTTTATTAGCCCTGGCAGCAGCTGCCTGACACTGTCCACTAAAGTGAAGTTTACCATCCACCCATACACCCAAGTCTTTTTCTGTGTCTGTTTTACCCAGTGTTCTACGATTACGTACATAATCATAAATTTTATTTCCTCTACCCAAGTGCATGACCTTACATTTATCTACATTAAACTTCAATTGCCACTTCTCAGCCCAATCCTCCAATTTACATAAATCTCCCTGTAATATAAAATTATCCTCCTCTGTATTGATTACCCTGCAGAGTTTAGTATCATCTGCAAATATTGAAATTCTACTCCGCATGCCCCCAACAAGGTCATTTATAAATATGTTGAAAAGAAGCGGGCCCAATACTGACCCCTGTGGTACCCCACTATGAACTGAGACCCAGTCCGAGTACGTACCATTAATAACCACCCTTTGTTTCCTATCACTGAGCCAGTTTTTAACCCAGTTACACATATTTTCCCCTATCCCCATTATTCTCATTTTATGTACCAACCTTTTGTGTGGCACCGTATCAAAAGCTTTTGAAAAGTCCATATACACAACATCCACTGCATTTCCCTGGTCCAGGCTTGAACTTACCTCTTCATAGAAGCTGATCAAATTAGTTTGACAGGATCGATCCCTCATAAACCCATGTTGATACTCTGTCATAAGGTTATTTTTCTTGAGATACTCCAGTATAGCATCTCTCAAGAAATTCTCAAGGATTTTACCAACCGTAGAGGTTAAACTTACCGGCCTATAATTTCCCGGCTCAGTTTTTGTCCCCTTTTTGAATATTGGCACCACATTTGCTATGCGCCAGTCCTGCGGTACCGACCCTGTTATTAAGGAATCTGAGAAGATTAAAAATAATGGTCTATCTATCACAGAACTCAATTCCTGTAGTACTCTGGGGTGTATGCCATCCGGGCCCGGAGATTTGTCAACCTTAGTGATTTCGAGGCGGCGGCGTACTTCCTGCTGGGTTAAGCAGGTAATATTCAAGGGTGAATTTATGGTATCACTGGTCATGTCATCTGCCATGGCATTTTCTTGTATAAAAACCGTAGAAAAAAAGTCATTCAGCAGGTTGGTTTACCCTGATCCCCTTCCACCATTTCACCTAGACTATTTTTAAGGGGGCCAACACTATCGCTTTTCAATTTTTTACTGTTTATGTAGTTAAAGAATATTTTAGGATTATTTTTACTTTCTCTCGCAATGAGTCTCTCTGTCTCAAACTTAGCTAACTTAATTTGCTTTTTACATATTTTATTTAATTTTCTATAATTATATAATGCCTCATCACTACCTACCCTCTTTAAGTCTTTTAAGGCTTTCTGTTTTTCTTTTATTGCTTCCCTTACAGCTCTATTTAGCCATAGCGGTTTCCTCCTGTTTCTAGCATGTTTGTTCCCATAGGGTATATTTTCTGCACAAGCCCTATTCAGGATGCTCATAAAAGTCTCCCATTTGCTTTGTGTACTTTAATTACTTAGTACATCATCCCAGTTTATTGCACTAAGATCATCTCTCAACCGTTTAAAATTTGCTTTCCTGAAGTTTAGTGTCCTTGTAGCCCCTCTACTAGACATCTTACTAAAGAATACATGAAAACTTATTATTTCGTGATCACTATTCCCCAAGTAACCCCCAAGTAACCCCCAACTTGTATATTTGATATGCGGTCTGGCCTATTGGTTAGTACAAGGTCTAGTAGTGCTCCCCCTCTTGTGGGGTCCTGTACCATTTGTGAAATTTGTTATCAAAAATCTATTTCCTTTGCTGGAACTGCAAGTTTCTGTTCCCCAATTTATATCAGGATAGTTAAAGTCCCCCATAATAATTACCTCTCCGAGACTCGCTGCTTTATCAATTTGCTTTATGAGGAGATTCTCTACCTCTTCCATAATATTTGGCGTCTTATAACACACCCCTATCAGTATTTTATTATTCATTCTCCCCCCCTTATCTCCACCCATAGGGACTCTACATTCTTAGTACCCTCACATATGTTGTCACGCAGGATGGGTTTTAAGGATGATTTAGACACACACCTCCCCCTCACTTATTTGTACGGTCATTCCTGAATAGGCTATAACCCTGTAAATTAACAGCCCAGTCATAGCTCTCATCCAGCCATGTCTCTGATATCCCCACTATATCATAATTTTCTTCCAACAATATTAATTCTAATTCCTCCACCTTATTTGTGAGGCTTCGGGCATTAGTGTACATGCACGTTACGTATGACTCTGTACCTGTATTCCTGCTTACTGTATTAACTGTCCTAACCCTTCCCCCCGTACCACCCCCAATTTCATTACTTGTGCCCTGGTCACTATCTGCACTACATTCCCCTTCTATAAAGTGAATACCCTCGCCCCCCATTCCTAGTTTAAACACTCCTCCAACCTTCTAGCCATTTTCTGCCCCAGCAGAGCTGCACCCTCCCCATTAAGATGCAGCCCATCCCTAGCATAGAATCGGTAGCCAACTGAAAAGTCGGCCCAATTCTCCAAGAACCCAAAATCCTCTTTCCTACACCAATTCCTGAGCCACCTGTTAACCTCCCTGATCTCTCTTTGCCTCTCTGGTATGGCTCGTGGCACAGGTAGTATTTCCGAAAATACCACCTTTGAGGTCCATGCTTTAAGCTTACAACCTAATTCCCTGAAATCATCTTTAAGGACCTTCCACCTACCTCTAACTTTGTCATTTGTGCCAATGTGTACAATGACCGCTGGGTCCTCCCCAGCCCCTCCCAGTAATCTGTCAACCCGATCAGCGATGTGCCGAACTCGAGCGCCAGGAAGACAACACACTGTTCGGCGATCCCTGTCTTTGTGACAGATTGCCCTATCTGTCCCCCTAATAATTGAGTCCCCCACTACCAGTACCTGTCTTGCCTGCCCTGCACTCCTATCCCCCCCTTACAATTAGGAGGAGGTCAATTAATGCAGGAGGTCAATTATGATGACCAAAATTATTGATATTTGCCAAAGGCCAGAATAATGAGAGAGAGAATGTTTTAAGGCATTTTTATTATTTTCTACAGTCAAGAGTTTACGTACATGTATATACAATGCCATGTATTATGTGACTAAATACTGTAGGTATACCCGCAACAGTCTACTCATGTTTCCACCTTTAGAAGCTATATGTGGGAAAAAAAACGGGTAACTCGTGGTGCTAGCACCAATCAAACAAAAAGTGGATACAATTATTCCATGTCTTTATCAAATTGCAGGGCCAGGTCACTTTGTTTGATTGGTGATAGCACGGCGAGATACCTGGTTTCTTCCCTCATATATCCAATCCGATCCTTTGGAATACCAGTTGTTTCACCTGTGTACCACGCGATTATAGGAGTTGTCACTGTCACAACTCCTATATGTGAGTTTACCTAATCTTCATTGCTTGTTGTTTATCTGGTAAGACCCTATACTCTCCATACCTTAGAAGCTAGACATTATAAATCTTGACTTCTCAAATGAGAAAAAGACCCTTCAAAATACTAACAAAAAGTTGTTTGTCAGTAAAAGGAATGGGGATATTTTTTTGTGTCAAATGCTATATTTTTTTTAACAGTTATGCTACAAAATTGGCGAACTTCCTTTGATACACGATGACCTAGAGTACAAGTTTCTAAATCACTAGAAACTTTTACAATACCATACTTTCAACTAGACAAAGGTTATTACCAAATTCACATGCTTTAGCCTTAAGATACTTGTTGTCTTTCAGAAAAACTGAAATAGCTTTTACTTTTTTTCTTCCTCTATTACTGCTAGCACTGGACTCCACAGTGATTGCTTGGTCATCTGTGCATATAGTCATTACAGTATATCCAAATTAATCAGCTTATATAATCTTATATTAATCCTTTTGTGCTTTTTTATTTTTAATAATCATATGACATCACAGAGAATTTAGAGCTAAATACATTTATTTGTTTCATGAAACTGTGGAATATTCTTTAAACAGCGTATTTCATAGTTCTGTATAGAAAAGAACACTGCAGGGGATGAAGATTCATTTCGGCTTTTCATACTGTGCTACATTATTGAGCAATTTATTGCAAATCTTACTAAATAACAATCTCTACACATTCTACTACACAACTGGGAAGACCTTATTTCTGCAGCATTGCTGCTTGTAATAAGTGTATGCTGGCTTTATTTTACAGTCTTTCTTTTCCATGTTTGAGATAACATACCAGCAAAAGAGACAAAAAAAATCAGGAACAACATATCGGTAATACTTTACAAATACATGTAAAAAATATGTAAAATGACACTTTAATAAAATACCAGTAATGAGGCGAAAACCTATTAACCCAAGTACATGTTATGTTAGATCTGGTCCCTGTGCATCGACCAGCCTCAAGATCTGAGCCCTCAATATGAACTATTGGTAGCAGCATTAATTAATGCCAGCCCAGTTTCGCATGAGGTCATTGGTTTCCATCAGACCCCTGCAATTTGAATATGAAAAACTCATGAGCTGTTATGACAGCCAGTGGTCTACTGAAGACCCACATTACTGGCATCTTGGTCCTCCTTTGAAGCCATGCCATATTTTCATATTTTGCTGTATATAACGTAAAAGGAATCAGTCTCAGCTAATCTGAGTGCAGCATAATGTAGGGACAGAGATCCCGTTTTTAGTGGTGTGTCACTTACTGGGCTGCTTAGTGTAATTTTGATAAAATCACAGTTTATTCAGCAGTAGATTATCAATAGAGGACTACCTGGTGTGCTGCCAGGTAGTCCAACATGTTCATGAGCGCTGTATAACTGCTTGATCTGCCGCAGAGATAACATTGATTTTATCAATGGCAGCAAACATCTTATTAAGTCACACATTTTTGTAATTCTGGTCATTGTCTCTACGTTATGCTGCTCTCAGATGAGGTAGCACAAAAATGGTGACAGATTCTCTTTAAGTGATCAACTGATCACAGATTCAAGTGCCCTAAGTGGATTAAAAGGCAGAGTAAATGACCCACGGGGTGACAGAAATATGCCATACGACGCGACACACTACAACACAAGGTATACACCTGATACATTTTAATAATGGTGGTCCCTATTGCTAGTGAGGGGGATAGATAGGACACATCCTTCACTTACCTGCAGCTATAACCTACACTCCTAGCCACTCCCTATAAAGGTTCCACACCTGTTGCCGAACATGATACCTGGTTCCCTGACAAACCAAGTAGTAGTCCTGGCTAGTGGCTGGCAGGTGAGGGACACTAGACCCACTGCTGCACTAATACAACACCAAAGGAAGGAAAGACAGACAGGGGGAAACACAACAACACACTGATACAGTCATCACTGAGGTTGCAGCCTACACAGCAACAGTTGGCCTTTCCCTAAAGCATCTATCCACCCTTATAGCTAGGGACATGGCGGCTTCCAGTGACTTAAGAGCAGATTTCTGGACAAGAGAGTCATTCAACCAACCAGGTAACCCTTGAAAGAACTGACTCTGGAGAGTTTGATCATTCCATAGAGAGTCTGTGGTCCACCTCCGGTACTTTGAGCAATACTCCTCAGCCTGCCATGACTCTGCTGGGTATGTCATATCAGCTTGGACCCAGCCACTCTCTGCCTTTATTCAGATTGATGTCTGTTGACACATGGTGAGGTTTTAATATTAGAGAGCGTAGGTACTGTCCCGATTAGGTACACCTTGTACGGTGGGATGGCTTTATGCTATTTTGATCAAAAATAGTGTTTACTAAGTACACTATGTTCATTTATATGCATTATGCTTTTATTTAGTTGCAGCAGGGTATATGTTCATATTATTTCCTTTTTTGTTTTTTTATGTCTTATGGCCAGTGTGAACATGCGCTTACATGTTAAACGTACACCAACTCTTATTCTAGCTCACTTTTTTTTTTTTTTTGTTTTCTGTTTTTTTTAGAGCTGAAATTTTGCAAGGCAGATGCTGTCAGAATCACCAAAGACTAAAGCGGGCTTTACACGCTATGATATCGTTAATGAATTATCGTCGTGGTCATGGTCTTTGTGACACACATCCGGCTTCATTAACGATATCATAGTGTGTGACACTTATAAGCGACCTTAAACGATCGCAAAAGCGGCCAAAATAATTTGCCGTGGAGATGTCGTCCTGAAACAAAAAATCGTTTTCTGTTTATTAACGATGTTGTTCATTGTTCCTGCGGCAGCACACATCGCTGTGTGTGACACCGCAGGAGCGACAAACATCTCCTTACCTGCCTCCACCGGCAATGCCGAAGGAAGGAGGTAGGCGGGATGTTATGTCCAGCTCATCTCTGCCCCACCACTTCTATTGGACTCCTGCTGTGTGACGTCGTTGTGACGCCGCACAAACCTCCCCCTTAAAAAGGAGGCGGTTCGCCGGGCAGAGCGACATCGCAGAGCAGGTATGTGTGTGTGACGCTGAGGTAGTGATAATGTTTGCTATGGCAGCGATCACACAATATCGCACGTACGACAGGGGCGAGTGCTATCGCGCTCGACATCGCTAGCGATGTCGCAGCATGTAAAACCTGATTAAGGCTGCAAAGAATCCCTCTACCAACTGCAAAGCTACAGAATCATTCGGCAGCAAAACCGCCCAGGACTGGGGATCTCTCAGCAACAGATTATGACTATGATCCCCACTCGATGTTCTTCACTCCTTGATGAATGAGGCTGGAGCTTGAAGTAATGTCTGCAGAGCCCCTCAAAAATGTTAAACTTCTCGCCTCACCATAAAACCTGTCTGGGAGGTTAACCTTAGGTTCAGGCTATGTTTGACTTGCCACCAACAGACCTTCCAATGCTGCAGATGCTGCACCACCTGTGCACGCATCTACACCACCTCCTGTGACAGCATCTGCAACAGCTGCACTAATGCAGCAGCCTGAGCCTTAAGGAACCTTCAGAAAAAGTTGGGCTGGTTATGTCACATGGGGTGACACGGAAATATGCTGTAGGATGCGACACACTACAACACAAGGGGTACACCTAGGACACTTTAATAATGGTGGACCCTAGCACTAGAGAGCGGAGAGATAGGACTCCTCCTTCACTCACCTGCAGCTGTACCCTACACTCCTAGCCACTCCCTCTACAGGTTCCACACCTGTTGCCAAACAGGATACCTGATTTCTTGGCACACTCTGTAGAAGCCATGGCTAGTGGCTGGCAGGTGAGGAATGCTAGGTCCACAGTTGCACTAAAACAACACCAAGGGAAGGAATGGGGAAACACAATGACAGACTGTTGAAGACTGCAGCCTGCACAGCAACTTGCAGAGAGGACTTCACCAGCTTCTTCCACCTGCAGACCAAGCATCCAAATAAGATTAAATAATAACTGGCACCTCTACTGGGAGCAGGGGGAATATAGAGGGACTGGAAGTGGTCCCAACCGGAAACACCTGGGAAGGTGAATTAGAATGCTTGCTGGCAAGGAAAACCGATATTAACCCCCTCCTCCCCAAAGGAAAGGAAATACATTTAAACACAAAGAGACTTTGACCCAGAAGTTGCCAATAATCTCTATAAAGAGATAACTATGACCGTAAAAAAATAAAAAAGTATTAAAACTGAAAAAAACCCCATAAATTGACCTTGTTTTTCACTCATTAAAATAAAGAAATAAACAAATAACATTTTTTTATAATTTGTCAAAATATAAAATTATTCTAATTGGAGAATGCTATAAAGAGAAAACATTTGAAATTCTGGAATTGTGGTTTTAGAAACACCACTTAAAATAGGAAGTTATTAGTGATGAGCGAGTACTAAAAAGCTCGGGTGCTCGAAGCTCGGGCCGAGCCTCCCAAGATACTCGTGTACTCGGGCCGAGCAACGAGCCCAATGTTATCCTATGGGAGACCCGAGTATTTTTGTGAAATGACCCCCCGGCAGCATGGAGAAACCCTAAAAATGTCACAAAAGTCTCAGAAGAGTGCTCAAATGACATGGCAACAGCATGGGGAAGACCCCTTGAAGCATTTATCACTGAAAAGTCACAGCTGTGAACAATTTTGTCCGCGTTTTACGCCATTTTTACGGACTCACCAGAAAACCTTCCAAAATGACCCCAAAATGATTTTTCATGGCGGAAATGTTAAGGGCACATACCCAATAGTGAGATAGAGCTGGTGTATGTTACTTTTTGAGATTAATACATGAAAGATTTTACGTGAAAACATTGTGTGGCACTCCGATGTCCCTGAGAAGAGACGTACATGAAGGCCTCTTGAGTCTAATGTGCCCATTTTGAGGAAGTGAGTCTTTGTAGTATTTTCCTTTGCCAGGGCAGTCCAAAATTGTGAGGTTCACCAATGCCCCTGCATACAGACGTGCATGAGGGCCTGTAAACCTGAAGTACCCATTGGAAGGAAGTGGGTCTATTGTAGTATAGCCCTTAGGCAGGGCAGCCAAAAATTGGGAGGCTCCACGTTGTCCCTGGGTAGAGACGTGCATGAGGGCCTTTAAACCTGAAGTGCCCATTGTAAGGAAGTGGGTCTATTTCAGTATAGCCCTTTGCCAGGGCAGCCAAAAATTGGGAGGCTCCACATTGTCCCTGGATAGAGACGTGCATGATGGCCTGTAAACCTGAAGTGCCCATTGTAAGGAAGTGGGTCTATTTCAGTATAGCCCTTTGCCAGGGCAGCCAAAAATTGGGAGGCTCCACATTGTCCCTGGGTAGAGACGTGCATGAGGGCCTCAAAACATTAAGTGTCCATTTTAAGGAAGTGGGTGTATTATAGTATAGCCCTTAGGCAGGGCAGCCAAAAATTGGGAGGCTCCACGTTGTCCCTGGGTAGAGACGTGCATGATGGCCTGTAAACCTGAAGTGCCCATTGTAAGGAAGTGGGTCTATTTCAGTATAGCCCTTTGCCAGGGCAGCCAAAAATTGGGAGGCTCCACATTGTCCCTGGGTAGAGACGTGCATGAGGGCCTCAAAACATTAAGTGTCATTTTAAGGAAGTGGGTGTATTATAGTATAGCCCTTAGGCAGGGCAGCCAAAAATTGGGAGGCTCCACGTTGTCCCTGGATAGAGACGTGCATGAGGGCCTCAAAACATTAAGTGTCCATTTTAAGGAAGTGGGTGTATTATAGTATAGCCCTTAGGCAGGGCAGCCAAAAATTGGGAGGCTCCACGTTGTCCCTGGGTAGAGACGTGCATGAGGGCCTCAAAACATTAAGTGTCCATTTTAAGGAAGTGGGTGTATTATAGTATAGCCCTTAGGCAGGGCAGCCAAAAATTGGGAGGCTCCACGTTGTCCCTGGGTAGAGACGTGCATGAGGGCCTCAAAACCTTAAGTGTCCATTTTAAGGAAGTGGGTGTATTATAGTATAGCCCTTAGGCAGGGCAGCCAAAAATTGGGAGGCTCCACGTTGTCCCTGGGTAGAAACGTGCATGAGGGCCTCAAAACATTGTTCCCATTGCAAAGGAGCGGGTCTCCTGTCGTTGTAATGTCCATTCTGCAAAGAATGGGCGAAAAAATTTACCACTGGGGGTATACCTGAAACAAAGGCCTAAGTATTGCAATTTGTAACGGTCATCATCATGGTGGCGCATGAGGAGAAGGAGGAGGAGTCCAGCGATTATCCAAAGTCCAGAAGTGTGTACCCATGGGTGAGTGGAGGTACATGGCAAACTTTAAATTCCGCTCTCATTTGCTGGTGGTGTGGTGAAGTCTGGCCCAATCCAACCCTTGTTCATCTTGATCAGAGTCAGCCTGTCAGCATTTTCAGTTGACAGGCGGGTGCGTTTATCTGTAATGATTCCACCTGCGGCACTAAAAACACGCTCTGACAAAACGCTAGCAGCAGGGCAGGCCAGGACTTCCAAGGCGTAGAGAGCCAATTCATGCCACGTGTCCAGATTGGATACCCAATAATTGTAAGGCACAGAGGAATGTCGGAGTACTGTTGTTCGATCTGCAAGGTACTCCTTCAGCATCTGGGCAAACTTAGGATTTCTTGTGGCACTACCCCGCACCTCAGGGGCTGTGGTACGTGAGGGGCTGAGAAAACTGTCCCACATCTTAAAGACTGTTCCCCTACCTCTGGCGGATTGGACTTGTGCCTCTCTCGGCTGTACGCCTCGGTTGTCCACTGATTCATGACCTATGCCGCTAGCGTTTTGTGAGGGGAATGCTTTGCCTACTTCCGTGAGTATGGCCTTCCGAAACTGCTGCATTTTGGTTGACCTCTCCTCCACGGGAATAAGAGACAAAAAGTTCTCCTTGTAGCGTGGGTGTAACAGTGTTACCAACCAGTAATGATTGTCGGCCAAGATGTTCTTAACGCGAGGGTCACGAGACAGGCAGCTTACCATAAAGTCAGCCATGTGCGCCAGACTCTTAACAGCCAGGACTTCAGTAGCCTGACCAACAAGATGACTGAACATGCTGTCCTCCTCCTCCTCCTCCTCCTCCTCCTCCTCATCTACCCTGTCCTCTGGCCAGCAACGCTGAACCGAGGATATGACTGGTGTGCATGTCATATCCTCAATTTGGCCGGAGAGTTGCTCCATGTCTTCATCCTCCTCCTCGTCATAGTCCTCCACTGCACGTTGTGATGAGACGAGGCTGGGCTGTGTGTTATCACCCACACCCACTACTGTTTCTTGCTGCAACTCATCGCGCTCCGCCTGCAATGCATCATGTTTGTTTTTCAGCAGAGACCGTTTTAGAAGGCAGAGTAGCGGTATGGTGACGCTAATAATGGCGTCATCACCACTCACCATCTTGGTGGAGTCCTCAAAGTTTTGGAGGATGGTACATAGGTCTGACATCCATCTCCACTCCTCAGGTGTTATGTGTGGAGTTTGACCCATTTCCCGACGGCTTAGGTGATGCAGGTACTCAACAACTGCCCTCTTCTGCTCACATATCCTGACCAACATGTGCAGAGTTGAATTCCAACGCGTGGGGACATCACACACCAGTCTGTGAGCCGGAAGATGCAAACGGCGCTGAAAGCCGGCAAGGCCGGCTGAAGCAGTAGGTGACTTTCGAAAATGTGCAGACAGGCGGCAAACTTTTACCAGTAGATCAGACAGCTCTGGGTATGACTTTATAAACCGCTGAACCACGAGGTTGAGCACATGGGCCACGCATGGAACATGTGTCAGCTGGCCTCGCCTCAAAGCCGCCACCAGGTTCCGGCCATTGTCACACACGACCTTTCCTGGCTTTAGGTTCAGAGGTGTGAGCCAGTGATCTGCCTGCTGTTTCAGAGCTGTCCACAGCTCTTCTGCATTGTGGGGTTTGTCACCTATGCAGATTAGCTTCAGCACAGCCTGTTGCCGCTTCGCCGAGGCAGTGCTGCAGTGCTTCCAGCTTGTGACTGGTGTGGAGGGCACAGTGGATGAGGATGCGCAGGAGGAGGAGGAGGCTGAAGAGCATGACATTCCGGAGCTGTAGAGTGTGGGTGAAACACTGACTGAGGTAGGGCCTGCAAACCTTGGTGTGGGAAGGACGTGTTCCGTCCCTCGCTCAGACTGGGTCCTAGCTTCCACAATATTAACCCAGTGTGCCGTCAACGAGATGTAGCGGCCTTGCCCACAAGCACTTGTCCACGTGTCTGTGGTTAGGTGGACCTTGGGTGAAACAGCGTTGTTCAGGGCACGTGTGATGTTTTGTGACACGTGGTTATGCAACGCGGGGACGGCACACCAGGAGAAATAGTGGCGGCTGGGGACCGAGTAACGTGGGACAGCTGCCGCCATCAGGTCACGGAATGCTTCAGTCTCCACCAGCCTAAAAGGCAACATTTCCAGCGCAAGCAGTCGCGAAATGTTAGCATTTAGAACTGTGGCATGTGGGGTGTTGGCAGTGTATTTGCGCCTGCGTTCAAAGGTTTGCTGAATGGATAACTGAACGCTGCGCTGGGACAAGGACGTGCTTGATGATGGTGTTCTTTCTGCGTAGGCAACTGCAGGTGCAGGAGTGGAGGAGGCTTGTTCGCAGGCAGCATGGACAGAGGATTGGCTCGCATGCACAACCAGCGAAGACGTAGCAGTGACATCAGCAAGCACTGCTCCTCGACTCTGTTGTACTTCCCACAAAGTCGGGTGCTTGGCTGACATGTGCCTGATCATGCTGGTGGTGGTCAGGCTGCTAGTTTTGGTACCCCTGCTGATGCTGGCACGGCAGGTGTTGCAAATGGCCTTTTTTGAATCATCTGGATCCAACTTAAAAAACTGCCAGACTCGGGAAGACCTAACATTTGTACAGGCACCTTGTGTCGTCGTGTTGTTCCGGGGAACGGTTGCCTGACTTCTGCCTGGGGCCACCACCCTGCTTCTTACTGCCTGTTGTGATGCTACGCCTCCCTCCCCCTGTGCACTGCTGTCCTCGCTCTGCATATCCTCCTGCCAGGTTGGGTCAGTTACTGGATCATCCACCACATCGTCTTCCTCTTCCGCACCCTGCTCCTCCTCCTGACTTGCTGACAATTGTGTCTCATCATCGTCCACCACTTGTTGAGACACGTTGCCAACTTCGTGAGAACGTGGCTGCTCAAATATTTGGCCATCTGTACAGACGATCTCCTCATGACCCACTTCAATATGAGCTGGCGAGAGGCCAGAATGTGTGAATGGAAACGTGAACAGCTCTTCCGAGTGTCCAAGTGTGGGATCATTAATGTCCGAGGAGGACGTGTACTCAGCCTGGTGGTAGGAAGGAGGATCAGGTTCAGAAATGTGCGGTGCAGTATCACGGCTACTGACACTTGACCGTGTGGAAGACAGTGTTTGTGGTGGTGCCAATCTGACTGGAAGCATTATCTGCTATCCAACTAACAACCTGTTGACACTGGTCTTGGTTCAAGAGCGGTGTACTGCTGCGGTCCCCAAGAATTTGGGACAGGACGTGCGAGCGACTAGATGTGGCCCTTTGTTGTGGCGAAATTAGAGCTTGCCCACGACCTCGGCCTCTGCCTGCACCACCATCACGTCCACTTCCTTGTTCCTTGCCAATGCCCTTGCGCATTTTGCAATGCTGTGCACTGCTGACGTGTATATTCACTACTTGTGCGTTATATCAAAGTGTGTGGAAATTGCACACAAGTGCACCTGTACGCTGCCACCAACAGGCACACACGTGCGGTTTTAAAAACCAAGCACGGACGCAATAATAACCTAACAGGTTTTTTTGGGGAGCGACAATTACAGACAAGTCAGACACTATCTGGACTGTTTTACACTGTGTACACCAGCCCCAGATATGATGAAGGCTGGTATACGGTCACCACTACCCTGCCTGCCTGCCTGCCTGTATACTGGTACAATAGTCCTGACAAGGACTCTTTTGGTCACTAGCCTGTATTCAGACCTGGCTATACCCTGCCTGTATATAGCAACAATAGTCCTGAGAAGGACTCTGCTACTGTACTCCGACCTGGCTATACCCTGCCTGCCTGTATACAACTAGAATAGTCCTGAGAAGGACTTTTGGTCACACTGTTTGCAGCCCTGCAACTGAAAAAGCTATAAAGGGCCGCAAAGCTTTCCCTGAATCAGCGACACTCTCCCTACACTGACTGTCTGAATAGCTGTGAGCAGAGCACAGCGCGCCGGCCGATATAAAGGCTCGGTCACGCTGTGCAGGCCGGCCAATCACTGCAATTCCACAACTAACAGGGCTGTGGCATTGCAGTGGTCTGCCAGCCAATCCCTGCATGAGGGCTGGCTCTCAAAAGAGCGCCAACATGCAGAAATGAAGACCACGAGTACAGCACGAGTATCGCGAGATTACTCGGTCCCCGCCGAGCAGCCCGAGTACAGCGATACTCGTGCGAGTACCGAGTAGTGACAAGCATGCTCGCTCATCACTAGAAGTTATCAATTTTAGTATTTAATCCATAATGGCATCAAAGTTGGTATGACAGTAAGAAAAACATGGAATGAAGCATGAAAAAGATATAATTAAGTAACAAATGGAAACATCTAGACAAGACAAAAATATTTAAAAAGATGCATATTGTGTCAGAGCTTGTTTACTAACCCATAAATAGGCACTGAGATACAACCTATACAAAAGACAGGATTAAGAGTCATTACTTGTTCCCTCTTTCATTTAAAATAAGCTCAGATAAGGGCATGTCCAGATCCCCATGAGTATAGATGTGTGAGGAGAGATATCCTGCCTTTGAGAGCTGAATAAGCACAAAGAAGAGTGATCCCAGATTGATTAATGGAAACAGACCAGGGAGACCTTCTAAAGATTCCTGGACCACAAATTCTAACCCTGGACTCCTACCTCATCACAAACAGCCAGGAGATGGCAGAACGTTTGTGATTCCAGGATGATGGAACTGTGCTGGCCTCACTCCCAAGCCCTTACTGTGAGAAACCTGGTGAGTTTGATGCTGCTCCGTTCGCTTTCACCCAGATCCCTGGTGGGGAATGCCAACACATTTAGGGTCAGAGTGGGACACAGCACCATGCTCCCAAACCAAGATGGCACCGGCCACTGAGACACCTTCTCTCTCACATTTTCCCACGCTGTGGGCACCTCGCGTGGGAGAACAGAAAGGGGGGCGCATTGAAGATTGGCTGCTTCCTATACGACAGAAGGGGACATGGAAGGACCACAACACCAAAACCCCTTTGTCCAAGCCCAGAACGGGCTGACTGAGACACTACAGGATTTCTCCCCTTTCTTCCTCATAGCAAACAGCGCTATGGTGCATGTCACAGTAGAAGACAATGGACCGCTAAGGGATACGCTGCCCTCAATGCCTGAGGGTATTCTGTCCCTTCAACTGTCATATATATTCACCCCATCACCTCTGTGACAGTGAGAGAGCATGGTCTCTATATCACTTTGGTACAACTAACACAAATGGACACTTGCTTATAGGAGACCATACATACAAATGTCTCTCAACCACCTTTACAACAGATGCATGGGAAAGATAGAAATGAAATTACTGTTCACATAGAACATTATATAAATCAATCTGGTAAAATACCTGCTCTACCACAGAGAAAGTTCCACCCACACAAAAACTCTCTAATTCAACAAGAGACCAGACTCTCTGGGGAGGCTGAGAGCACACCTGACATTCCATTGCTTCTTCAACCAAATGAGAGTTCAAGCGAAAATTCTTTATTACCTATTTTATCCTATCTTATCCTCTAAGCCAACAAACCCAGTTCTTACATGCCCTTATTGGTGGGCCTATGTCTAGCAGCTTTCAACTAAACAGGATTTTAAACTCTTAATCTCAGAATTTAAAGATACCTGCTGCTCTGAAATAACTGCTGGAGGACGTCATCTCCATGACACAAAGGATAAATCAAATAGAAGACCACAACAATGCAAGATCTGTGATTAACCATTTAGAGACACAGAACTCCTCTCATGCAAATATCATCAATATTCTACAGCGCCACGTGGAAGACATGGATAACACAGGATGACAACAGAACATCAGGTTCTGGGGTGTACCAGATGAAAGGGATACAGTGAATGTGATGGGATCTCTTAAATCCATATTTAATTCACTACTACACCGCCCAGCTAATCATCCTATTAAGAATGACAGAGCAAACAGAGCCCTAAGACCTAAACTTATAGGGGGAAATCAACAAGACAGTATTTGCTGTATCTAGAGTTGAGCGATGTTAGTTGTTTGAGGTTCGCTAATTTCATGTTCGAGTGATTTTTGGGGGTGCTCGAGATCGAACTCAAATGCAAGCTTTTTGCTAAAAGCTCGATAGCTCGAGTTACATTCGATAACGGTTCGATCAGCAAAAAGCCTAGCTTGTTACTAGCTGGCTTTTCACTGTAATAGTGTGAGTCACTGTGATTAACGCTATTATCAAATTTCAGCATATAGTGTTAAGGGGGGGAAGTGGGTTAGATCTGTGGTGCTGAGAGAATGCCAGAATGCCAATCGCCATTTTTTTTTTCCCAAGGATGCGTGCAGTGGGGCAGGCCAGGATGCCAGCAAATCACAGACACATACACAGCTAAGAGGATTTTTGCCAGACAAGCAAGGGCATATGTCATAGGCTGTGAATGTCACATGTCCTTGCCTTATAAAATACGGCCATTTTCCCTGTCGCCGCCATTATCTGCCTTCTGCGTGTATGTGACAGTCACCGCTCACGTTGATGCCGCCGATCCTGCTGTGTGCGCTATAGACATAGTTCAAGCTACACAGCGCTGTAGGGATTAGGGACTGCTTGTTATTTCAGCCATTTTCAGGGCTGATTTTCAGGCGTTCATAGCCATAGCTGCTAGGCAGGTCCGTGCAAACGCTGTGTACAGCTTTAGATAACAGCGTCTGTGTATCTCAGCTCAGGGAATTCCTTGTTGCATTTCATCATTAGGAGAGATAGAAAGTGAGGCTTCCTTTCCTGTCCTGGTACCCACAGAACCTGGGCACTGTACCCACCTGCCCAGTTTTGCCATGCTATTTTATTTGCCCAAAGAGCTGACACTTTTTCTGCTATCCTAAAAGTGTCTGAAATACTAAGTTAGTGTTCTTTTCCTGTCCACTGACCCACAGAACCTGGGCACTGTACCCACCTGCCCAGTTTTGCCATGCTATTTTATTTGCCCAAAGAGCTGACACTTTTTCTGCCTCCTAAAAGTATCTGGAATACTAAGATAGTGTTCCTTTCCTGTCCTGGTACCCACAGAACCTGGGCACTGTACCCACCTGCCCAGTTTTGCCATGCTGTTTTATTTGCCCAAAGAGCTGACACTTTTTCTGACATCCTAAAAGTGTCTGGAATACTAAGTTAGTTTTCCTTTCCTGTCCACTGACCCACAGAACTCGGGCACTGTACCCCCCTGCCCAGTTTTGCCATGCTATTTTATTTGCTCAAAGAGCTGACACTTTTTCTGCCATCCTAAAAGTGTCTGGAATACTAACTTAGTTTTCCTTTCCTGTCCTGGTATCCACAGAACCCAGGCACTGTACCCACCTGCACACTTTTGCCACGCTATTTTATTTGCCCAAAGAGCTGACACTTTTTCTGCCATCCTAAAAGTGTCTGGAATACTAAGTTAGTGTTCCTTTCCTGTCCACTGACCCACAGAACCCGGGCACTGTACCCACCTGCCCAGTTTTGCCACGCTATTTTATTTGCCCAAAGAGCCGACACTTTTTCTGCCATCCTGAAAGTGTCTGGAATACTAAGTTAGTGTTCCTTTCCTGTCCACTGACCCACAGAACTCGGTCACTGTACCCACCTGCCCAGTTTTGCCATGCTATTTTATTTGCCCAAAGAGCTGACACTTTTTCTGCCATCCTAAAAGTGTCTGGAATACTAACTTAGTTTTCCTTTCCTGTCCTCGTACCCACAGAACTCGGGCACTGTACCCACCTGCACACTTTTGCCACGCTATTTTATTTGCCCAAAGAGCTGACACTTTTTCTGCCATCCTAAAAGTGTGTGGAATACTAAGTTAGTGTTCCTTTTCTGTCCACTGACTCACAGAATCCGGGCACTGTAACCACCTGCACACTTTTGCCACGCTATTTTATTTGCAAACTGTGCTGCCACTGTTAGGGTCATACAAAAGTTGTCTGTGATAGTCAGTGTTGGTTCTTCAGCATTCTATAAAGCTAGACCACCTCTGCATTGTACACACCTGTCCATTTTTGATACGCAATTCTAATTGCAAACTGTGCTGCCACTGTTAGGGGCATACTAAAATTGTCTGGGATAGTCAGTGTTGGTTCTTCAGCTGTCAATAAAGCTAGACCACCTCTGCAATCTACACCACCTCTCAATTTTTGCATCCACATTTTAAGTGGCAAATCTTGTTGCTAACAAAATAAGTGGCAAAAGGACAGATGCTGGTGGAAAGGGGAATAGGCGTGTTGGAAAAGGAAAAAAGTTTGTGTCCGTGGGGAAGGTGGGAAAGCTACATTAACATCTGCTGAAGATAGGCCATCTTCCAGTAAAAGTAAGATGTCTACTACTTTCTGAGGACAATCCGATGTGCTCCCTTTTTTACGGACCCGAACAACTGTTACAAAGGTAGATGATTCACAAAAAAAGAACATGCTTGAATGGATCTCAAGTGCTCCAACAAGTGCCCTCTTCTCCACCTCAAATTCAACATCCAAAAAACAACAGGCCTCTGAGTTGTCATCCCAATCACACTTGCTTTCTTCCAGCTCTCAAGTCTCCACTCGCCCTGCACAGTATGGTGTAACAGAGATGGCTGAGTCTGCAGACCTGTTCAGTCACACTATAGCCTGTGAATCAGAGGTCTGCTCCCAAGCTACAGTAAGTACAGACCAGGAAATGGTCTGCAGTGATGCCCAGAAGCTTTGTGACTCAGATTCTGGCACTGATGACCAAGTTTCTGAGCATAATGTACACCCTCATTCCCAAACTGTAACACCTGTTGGTGGAGACAATGAGGAACATACTGATGATGATGAGACTCAGATATCTGATTGGGATGACAACTTAACTATTCAGTCAGGGCAGGACGTTAGGTCTGAGGGTGAGAGGAGTGCAAACACAACGCTTGATGATGAAGTTCTAGATCCCATTTACTGTCAACCCCCAGTCAGGCACTTGAGGAGGTCAGCAGAGGCGGTGGAGGAGGATGCAACTGACGACGAAGTTCCCTTGCACCTTCCTGGACAGAGTCAGAGTACTGGAAGCACGTCAACAACTGCATCCTCAGCCACAATTCTGCCTCTGAGCACAAGTCGGGTTGGCTTTGCAGGTCGCATGGCCTCTAAGCCTTGCCTAGCCTGGTCCTTTTTTGACCTTCCAAAGGATCTCCAAAATCATGTGATCTGTAAAATTTGTCGGCAATCTATAAGTAGAGGCCAAAAACTCACAAGTTTGTCAACTTCTTCCATGAATTGTCACATGAATAACAAGCATAAGTCCCAGTGGGACGCTCAACGTGCTGCAATGCAGCCTAGCGGAGCGGGCCAAACACCGTCTTCAAGTTCCTCCGCACACTATTCATCTTCTATGACTGTGGGGACAGCTTTCACAACTGGTTTTACATGCAGACCTTCCACCACTTTAACCACAACAGGCAGTTTGCTTGGTAGGTCGTCAGTTGGTTTGGAAGAGGAAATAAGTGCTGGTGTACAGCTCTCTCAGACATCAAGAGCACCAACGTTGGATGAAGGCAACATCATGTCTCCGCCTGAACATTCCTCACAGACCTGCATTTTTTCAGGGACACCCTACTCACCACCATCTCCACACAGCAGCCAGATCTCTGTCCCTCAGATGTGGACAAATAAAAGTTAATTTCCTCCGAGCCATGACAAAGCTAAGAGGTTGACTTTATCCCTCTGTAAGCTCTTGACTACTGAAATGCTGCCTTTCCGCCTGGTGGACACAGAAGATTTTTGAGACCTTATGTCTGTCGCAGTGCCCCAGTACCAGATGCCCACTCGCCACTACTTCTCCAAGAAAGGTGCGCCTGCGCTATACCAGCATGTCGCACACAACATCACCGCTTTCTTGAGAAACTCTGTGTGTGACCGGTTGCATTTCACCACCGATTCTTGGACCAGTAAGCATGGACAGGGGCGTTACATGTTGCTGACTAGGCACTGGGTAACTATGGTGATAGATGGAGAAGGGTCTGCTGAAGAAGTCTTGCCGTCCCCAAGACTTGTGCGTCAATCCTCTGTATGTAGAAGTTCCTCCACTGCTTCTGCCTCCTCAACCTCATCTGGATCCTGTACCTCCGAGCCCAAGCCTGCCTGGTCAGGCCACCCGCGTTGTAACTGCGCACAAGGAATCCCACACACCTCCTTACTATGCTGGCAGCAGAGCTCAATGGCATCAGGCGGTCTTTACTTTGAAATGTCTTGGAAATAGGAGTCACACAGCTGATGAGTTGTGGTCAGCTCTGCGGTCCGAGTTTGGTAAATTGTTGTCTCCACTCAACCTGCAGCCAGGGAAGGCCGTGTGCGACACTGCTGCAAACCTGCGTGCGGCCCTTCGCCGGGGCAAGATGACACACGTGCTGTGTATGGCTCACGTGTAGAACCTTGTTGTCCAGCAATTTTTAACCCACTATCCCGGCCTACATGGGCTTCAGCACAGGGCACGGTCACTCTCTGCTCACTTCCGCCATTCAGCCGCCGCAGCTGACCAACTTGCATCGCTCCAGAAGTCTTTCGGCCTGCCGGTTCATCGCCTGAAATGCAAAGTATTGACACGCTGGAATTTGACTCTTCTCATGTTACAGCGACTGTGGCAGCACCGCCGAGCCCTGGTGTAATACGTTATGGCGTATAGCCTGGGCCAACGAGATGCAGAGGTGGGACAGATCATGCTGCTGGAGTGGTCTCAGATCAAGGACCTATGCACCCTTCTGCACAGTTTCGACATGGCGACAAACATGTTTAGCACTGACAATGCCATTATCAGCATGACAATTCCAATCATTTACATGCTGGAGCACACGCTAAACACTATTCGGAGTCAGGGGGTGGGACAAGAGGAAGGGGAGGAAGTACATGAGAATTCATATGCGCAAGGGATACCAACATCTACAAGGTCCAGACGTTCATCATCACCAAGGCGGCAGGCATGAGATGGTGGGGGAGAGGGATTAACAAGGGCGCGTGGTAGCAGCCAAAATGTTGAGGAAGGTGCAGGAGACCATGAAGAAATGGAGGACGAACTCTCGATGGACGTGGAAGACTCAGCAGATGAGGGAGACCTTGGTCAAATTTCGGTTGAACGAGGTTGGGGGGAGATGTCAGAGGAAGAAAGCACGGTTAACACCTCTACTACACAAACACAGCGAGGACTTGGTCCGCATGGATGCGCAAGAAACATGAGCGTCTTCTTGCTGCACTACCTACAACATGACCCTCGGATTGTCAAAATTAGAAGTGATGATGACAGGTTGCCACACTATTAGATCCCCGGTACAAGTCCAAATTTGGTGAAGTAATTCCAGCCATAAAAAGGGACGCATGTATGCAGGAGTATCAGCAGAAGCTGTTACTCAATCTTAGCTTGGCTTTTCCAACAAATACCAGTGGTGCACGGAGTGAATCTCCCAGTTGTAACTTGCAAAGTATGGGACTGTCTCGTCAATATCAGTCAAACCGTACCAGCAACACCGTATCTGGTGCTGGTAACAGCAATTTTATGGAATCGTTTCATAATTTTTTTAGACCATCCAATGCAAGGCCACAAGAGACAAGAAGTCTGACACATAGTCAACGGCTGGAGAGGATGATACAGGAGTATCTCCAAATGAACATCGATTCCATAACTTTGCAACTGGAGCCTTGCTCATTTTTGGCTTCAAATCTTAAAAAATTGCCTGAGCTCGCCACTTACGCCTTGGAGATCTTGTCGTGTCCAGCTGCCAGCGTTATCTCTGAATGTGTCTTCAGTGCTGCTGGGTGTGTGCTGACAGATAAGCGCACGCGTCTGTCCAGTGACAATTTGGACAGACTAACGTTCATCAAGATGAACAAGTCATGGATGCGCAAGAACTTTACTACCCCTGTTTAATCCTGGGAGAGTAAAGTCTGGCGGTTTTTTGACAGTGCTGGATTAAAATCAATCTGTCCAGTTTGCAACTGGAGAGAAGGTATGCACACCAGTGACTATGCAAGGGGAATACATGTAATGGCAGAAACTGCTGTGTGAATACTGACATGAAAAATCCAATAGCTGTATGTTAGAATGAAAATGTGAAAAATGGAACCTGCATTACTGCCATGAACATAGGAATAAAAAGAAATTTAGCTATTGAATTGATCAATGCAACAGAGCCCCAACACTACGCCAAAGTATTTCTCTATGTTGGGGTCCCTAGCTTGTGTGTGTCCTTTCATGCAGTTAAAAAAACTTACCGTGAAGCTGAAACCCAGGCTATATATGCGTATGATGTGGATTGGTTCTGTTGTATTGATCAATTCAATAGCTAAATTTCTCTTTATTTATATGTTCATGGCAGTAATGCAGGTTCCATTTTTCACATTTTCATTCTTACATATAGCTATTGGATTTTTCATGTCAGTATTCACACAGCAGTTTCTGCTATTACATTTATTCCCCTTGCATGGTCACTGGTGTGCATACCTTCTCTCCATATAGTGATGTTTTTTTAGGTTCTTGCACCCAGTTCAGACACAGAATAGTGTTCCAAACGTTATTTCTTATTTGTTAGTAGTTTTTCGTTTGTGAACCCTCCCCAACCACACCTATTGCCAATCCATATCATACGCATAAATAGCCTGGGTTTCAGCTTCCCATACATGTTAAGTTTTTTTTAACTGCAAGAGAGGACACACAAACTAGGGACCCCAACATAGAGAAATACTTTGGCGTAGTGTTGGGGCTCTGTTGCATTGATCAATTCAATAGCTAAATTTCTCTTTATTCATATGTTCATGGCAGTAATGCAGGTTCCATTTTTCACATTTTCATTCTTTCATATAGCTATTGGATTTTTCATGTCAGTATTCACACAGCAGTTTCTGCTATTACATGTATTCCCCTTGCATAGTCACTGGTGTGCATACCTTATCTCCATATAGTGATTTTTTTTTAGGTTCTTGCACCCAGTTCAGACATAGAATGGTGTTCCAAACGTTATTTCTTATCAGTTTGCAACTGGAGCACAATTGCTGCCACTGAAGTGGTGTCTGTGGGGCCCAATTTTTGGAAAAAAAGGGAGACTCCGCTTGGAGTCCCCTTGCTGTGTTTTTAAAAACGAGCCAAGATGAACAAGTCATGGTTCAGCAAAGACTTTGCTACCTATTACGGTGTCATCCCAGGGAAAGTTAAGGCTGGTGTATTTTTGAATGTGCTTAATGCAAATGTACCTGTGAAGTGTAAAACTGGGGCACAAGTGCTGCCACTGAAGTGGTGTCTTTGGGGCCCAATTTTTGGATAAAAGGGAGACTCCGCTTGGAGTCCCCTTGCTGTGTTTTTAAAAACAAGCCAAGATGAACAAGTCATGGTTCAGCAAAGACTTTGCTACCTACCCCGGTGTCATCCTGAAGACAGTTAAGGCTGGTGTATTTTTGAATGTGCTTGATGCAAATGTACCTGTGAAGTGTACAACTGGGGCACGAGTGCTGCCACTGAAGTGGTGTCTGTGGGGATCAATTCTTGGATAGAGTTGAGCGCGGTTCGTGGTTCGTGGTTCTCCAGTTCGCGGCTCGAGTGATTTTGGGGCATGTTCTAGATCGAACTAGAACTCGAGCTTTTTGCAAAAGCTCGGTAGTTCTAGAAACGTTCGAGAACGGTTCTAGCAGCCAAAAAACAGCTAAATCATAGCTTGGTTTCTGCTGTAATAGTGTAAGTCACTCTGTGAATCAAACTATTATCACATTTCAGTGTATAGTGTGCGTGAACAGCGCCTTCAGATCACTGCTGTTTCTATAATGGCGATCGCCATTTTTTTTTTTTTTTTTTCTTGTCTTCCTTCCCTAAGCGCGCGCGTCTTGTGGGGCGGGCCAGCATGTCAGCCAATCCCAGACACACACACAGCTAAGTGGACTTTGAGCCAGAGAAGCAACGGCATGTGTGATAGGATCTGCATGTCACATGTCCCTGCATTATAAAACCGGACATTTTCTTCACGGACGCCATTATCTGCCTTCTGCGTCTTTGGTGTCAGACATCACTGTCGCAGCTCCGTCTTCCTGAGTCCTATAGCCGATACAGCTGTATGCGCTGCATACACAGCGTTAGACAGCTTAGGGAGAGCACTTTATAGCAGTCCTTTTAAGGGCTCCAACCGGCAGGGTCAGAGAGCCATAGGTGACAGGTCCTGCAAACAGCAACAGCGTCTGTGTAGCCCAGGTCAGGGATTTCCTACCTGCATTTCACCATTAGGAGGGAATAGAAAGGCAGGCTTCCATTCCTCTACCCAGAGCACCACAATCCTGCCACTGTACCCTCTTGTCCTCTGCACACTCCAACTGATAACTAAGCCATTATACTAGCAAACACTCAGTGTACCTAGTGGCATCCTATACGTGGCTATTGGACTTTGCTATAGTCCCACTAGTGCAAAGACATTTGCAGAGCGCGTCTGCCTGCATTGCACACTACAACTCATTCTAACCAAGCCATTATACTAGCAAACACTCAGTGTACCTAGTGGCATCCTATACGTGGCTATTGGACTTTGCTATAGTCCCACTAGTGCAAAGACATTTGCAGAGCGCGTCTGCCTGCATTGCACACTACAACTCATTCTAACCAAGCCATTATACTAGCAAACACTCAGTGTACCTAGTGGCATCCTATACGTGGCTATTGGACTTTGCTATAGTCCCACTAGTGCAAAGACATTTGCAGAGCGCGTCTGCCTGCATTGCACACTCCAACTCATTAAAACCAAGCCATTATACTAGCAAACACTCAGTGTACCTAGTGGCATCCTATACGTGGCTATTGGACTTTGCTATAGTCCCACTAGTGCAAAGACATTTGCATAGCGCGTCTGCCTGCATTGCACACTCAAACTCATTTTAACTAAGCCATTATACTAGCAAACACTCAGTGTACCTAGTGGCATCCTATACGTGGCTATTGGACTTTGCTATAGTCCCACTAGTGCAAAGATATTAGCAGAGCACATCTGCCTGCATTGCACACTCCAACTTTTTTAAACTAAGCAATTTTACTAGAATACACTCAGTGTACCTAGTGGCATCCTAAACGAGGCTATTGGACTTTGCTATAGTCCCACTAGTGCAAAGACATTTGCAGAGCACGTCTGCCTGCATTGCACACTACAACTCATTGTTACTAAGCCATTATACTAGCAAACACTCAGTGTACCTAGTTGTATCCTAAACGTGGCTATTGTACTTTTGTCTATTCACAGTATTGGAACGATATTTGCAGCACGTCTGCCTGCATTGCACACTCAAACTTTTTTAAACTCAGCCATTATACTAGCAAACACACAGTGTACCTAGTTGTATCCTAAACGTGGCTATTGTACTTTTGTCAATTCACAGTATTGGAACGTTATTTGCAGCACGTCTGCCTGCATTGCACACTCAAACTTTTTTAAACTCAGCCATTATACTAGCAAACACTCACTGTACCTAGTTGTATCCTAAACGTGGCTATTGTACTTTTGTCAATTCACAGTATTGGAACGTTATTTGCAGCACGTCTGCCTGCATTGCACACTCAAACTTTTTTAAACTCAGCCATTTATAGTAGCAAACACTCAGTGTACCTAGTTGTATCCTAAACGTGGCTATTGTACTTTTGTCTATTCACAGTATTGGAACGTTATTTGCAGCACGTCTGCCTGCATTGCACACTCAAACTTTTTTAAACTCAGCCATTATACTAGCAAACACTCACTGTACCTAGTTGTATCCTAAACGTGGCTATTGTACTTTTGTCAATTCACAGTATTGGAACGTTATTTGCAGCACGTCTGCCTGCATTGCACACTCAAACTTTTTTAAACTCAGCCATTATACTAGCAAACACTCACTGTACCTAGTTGTATCCTAAACGTGGCTATTGTACTTTTGTCAATTCACAGTATTGGAACGTTATTTGCAGCACGTCTGCCTGCATTGCACACTCAAACTTTTTTAAACTCAGCCATTTATAGTAGCAAACACTCAGTGTACCTAGTTGTATCCTAAACGTGGCTATTGTACTTTTGTCTATTCACAGTATTGGAACGTTATTTGCAGCACGTCTGCCTGCATTGCACACTCAAACTTTTTTAAACTCAGCCATTATACTAGCAAACACTCACTGTACCTAGTTGTATCCTAAACGTGGCTATTGTACTTTTGTCAATTCACAGTATTGGAACGATATTTGCAGGACATCTGCCTGCATTGCACACTCAAACTTTTTTAAACTCAGCCATTATACTAGCAAACACTCACTGTACCTAGTTGTATCCTAAACGTGGCTATTGTACTTTTGTCTATTCACACTACTGCAAATCTATGTGCAGCACCTCTGCATGACAACCTCGTGCTCTGTTTTTAATAAGCTATAATGATAGCACAAAATACTGCCATTTTGTGGCATCATAGAACTGGCTGTTGTATTCCATTAGTGCCCCACTGGTGACAAGCTATTTCTAGCACCTCTACATCACACCCTCATGCACATTTAGCTACGCTAATGTTATAGCAAACTCATGGAATTCATTGCTGCATTTCATAATTCGGAGGGATAGAAAGTCAGGCTTCCTTTAGCTTTTCCTTCTGTTCATAGACAGCATCTCCAAGACAAATTTCCCCTCCACGTCTAAGTGTGGAGAGGCAGCTAGTGCGCATGCGTGTGCCGATGTACCCCAGCTGCAGCATAATTACAGTGTTTCGCCTAGTGAGTATGCTCAGCCTGACTGTGCCATTCCTGACGCTAAGTCTTCATTTCGGGATACAGCGCATGCTCCCACACTAAGTGTGAAAAGCCTCTTTGCACAGGTGCTTGCATTCTGTGCCGGGTCTAAGTCCTGTTTTGTGCCTAGACACCATGCTAAAGCTGATAGTCTTTTTTCAGAGACTGTATTTCATGCTACTGAGCATGCTCAGGCACTTCCTGCATCAGAGACTAGGTCCGGTAATGAACTCTTTGGCCCTGGCCCTGATGTGGGGGTCCCATATAGACCACAGGGCATCAGGTGTCCTCCCAAATGGCTTGCAGAGGCCCACACCTATGACTTGTCACCGCATTATTGATGGTCAGACGATGACTGGTGAGGTGTTTGGGTCATGGCAGCCATGAGGTCATCATTGAAGTTGCGTTTCCAAATAGGACGCTAGTTATGCCACTCATGACGTGTCACTCTGCTTTTGTCTCCAGGAGGTGCATTGTGGTTCACCCTGGTTTGGGGCGGACCCAGGTTATAAAAGGGGCTGGAGCCAACAAGGAGGTGCGCAGTCTTCTATTATGCTCCGAAAGAGCACACCTCCATGTGTTGAACCCATTGCGGCTTTAGGCCAGAGGTAGGCAGGGATAGGGTGGTGGATGCAGGCCACCACCACAGTTGGTAACGCAGAACGGTTAAGACCAGCTCCTGTCCTAACAGTCCTGCTTGTGCAGCCCAGTGGCATTAACAGGCCTGCTGCTGCTGATGCGCCTGCTGTCCACAGGTGTGGCCCCTACGCACACGGTCAGCGTACTCAATGGCCCCTGTGTTGTTAACAGGGAGTTCCTGGGCTGGGTGGGCATGTGGACCCTGTGACGCTAACAGGGCTCACAGTCTCCAGATCCGAATGGCGTCTAACTCGGTTCAGGCTACTATTAGTTTCATAGCCACACAGCTCTGTATCCTCCACCAAACCTTCAAGTTGCCAACCTCTCCTTTTCCAACTGGGAGCACGGTGGACACTGACTGCTGAAGGTGATATATACCTTTCTCTTTCTTTTCTTATTAATTTTTGTTATATAGCGGTCACAGATTATATACCACTTTATCCAAATCTGCCAGTCCCACTGTAACAGATGTTGTTTCTTCAGCAAATGTTACAGTTGTTTAACCACCAAATCCACGGACCAAAATTTTTTTCCCCTTTCCAACACACCTGTTCCCCTTTCCAACAGCATCTGTCCTTTTTCAACTCATTTTGGGATATGACCAAAAGTGCAACTGTGCAGGGACACCGTACTCAACGCCATCTCAGCACAGCAGCCATCCCTCGGTCCCTCCGATGTGGACAAGTAAAAGACCATTTCCTCCTATCCATGACAAAGTGTTGAGATTCACTCTGTGCAGCACTGGTGTTTAGTGGAAAAGTAGATCTAAGATTGCGTACCACATTCTGCAGATACTCCTGTATACGTGCGTCTATTTCTATGGCAGGAATTAGTTCGCCAAATTTTGTCTTGTACCGGGGATCTAACAGTGTGGCAACCCAGTATTCAGGATTACTTCAAATTCATACAATCCGAGGGTCATGTAGGTAGTGCAGCAAGAAGGCGCTCATGTGTCTTGTGCATCCAGGAGGACCAAGTCCTTGGTGTGTTGGTGGCAGAGAGGTGAGAATCGTGCATCCTTCCTCTGCCCTCTACCCACAACCTCGCACAACCGAAATGTGAGCAAGCTCTCACTCATCTGCTGAGTCTTCCATGCCCATCGCCAGTTCGTCCTCCATTTCTTCATGGGCTCCTGCACTTTCATCAACACTTTTTGCTGATACTATGCGCCCTTGTTAATCCCTCTCCCTCACCATGACTGCCGCATAGGTGCCGCTGACCATCTGGACCTCGTAGATCTTGTTATCCCTTCCGCATATGACTCCTCCTGTACTTCCTCCCCTTCCTCTTGTCCCAACACCTGACTCCGAATAATAATTACAGTGTGCTCCATCATGTAGATGACCAGAATTGTCACGCTGAGAATGACATTGCCAGTGCTAAACATCTTCGTCGACATTTCAAAACTGTGTAGCAGGGTGCATAGGTCCTTGATCTGACACCACTCCAGCAGCGTGATCTGCACCACCTCTGGATCAACTTATCCCAGGCTATATGTCTTACCGTATTTCAGCAGGGCTCTGCGGTGCTGCCACACACGCTGCAACATGTGCAGATTCCAATTCCTGCGTGTCGGAACATCGCATTTCCGGCGTTTAACTGCCAGACCCTAAGACTTCCGGAGTGATGAAAGTTGTTGAGCTGCTGTGTGCGCACGATGGAAGTGAGCACATAGCGAGCGTGCCCGCTGCACAAGGCCATGTAGGCCGTGATGGTGTTTTAAAAATTGCTGGAGAATTCGGATCAACACGTGAGCCATAAAAGGCACGTGTGTCACATTGCCCTGAGGATGGCCCGCAGCCAGGTTTGCATCATTGCCGCACACGGCTGTTAAGTCACCAACGGAGTCCGCTCCGTCAATTTGTACTCCGGTCGCCAGGTGACAACGTGTTCCTTTCATGAATAGTGCTGATGATGGGAGAGTAGTCGATGCCAGCGGCGCAGGTGGACGCAGGTTATGCTCACCCACTGGGCTGCATTACCTTGACAGATGCAGAATCTCTGGCTGAATGTAGCTGGTGGGTATCTCACAGATGAAATACCATCATTCAGCTACAACCAATGGGAAGACACCACACCCTTTTTTATGCCCATCCTGTCTGCAGACCACTGCCAGACATAGCTATGAACCTCTGGTTAATTTTACCCCCAGTTCAGTTTTATGATTTTGTGTGCTTGTTACCTGACTACTTTTCCTGCTTGCTGTTTATGTACCTTGTTGGCCGATACGCATTTCACCTCTGCTTGTTTTCTGATTAAGTCCTGGCCGTCCCATTCTGTTCCTGTTCCTCAATTAATGTTTTGACCCTGCCTGACTACTATTCTCTGTAATAGCGTTGTGACTCACATTTCCCATACATTTCAAAGTAAAACTTTGACCGCCTGATGGCATTGAGCTCTGCTGCCAGCATAGTAAGGAGGTGTGTGGTAGTCCTTGTGCGCAGTTGCAAGGAAGGGTGGCCTGACCACACAGGGTTTGCGCAAAGGTAGAGGACCCACACGAGGTTGAAGAGGCAGAAGCAGTGTATTAACTTCTACATACAGAACAAGGATTGAAACAACTCGTGGGGACGGCAAGACTTGTACAGCAGACCCTTCTCCATCTCTCACCATAGTTTGCCAGTGCCCAGTCAGTGACATGTAATGACCCTGTCTATGCTTACTGGTCCAAGTATCTGTGTTGAAATGCACCCTGTCGCACACAGATTTTCTCAAGGAAGTGGTGATGTTGTGTGCGACATGCCGGTGTAGCGCGGGCATGCTTTTCTTGGAGAAGCAGTGGTGATTGGGCATCTGGTACTGGGGCACAGCGACAGACATAAGGTCTGTAAAATCCTGTGTGTCCACTACGCGTAAAGGCAGCATTTCGGTAGCCAACAGCTTACAGAGGGATAGAGTCAACCACTTAGCTTTGTCATGGGTCGCAGTAAGTGGCCTTTTATTTGACCACATCTGAGGGACAGAGATCTGGCTGCTGTCTGTAGACGGTGTTGAGTAGGGTGTCCCTGGAAAAATGCAGGTTTGTGAGAAAAGTGCAGGCGGAGACATGATGTTGGCTTCATCTTGCCTTCAGATCTGTTCATCTTGTATCATTTTTAAAAAACACAGCAAGCAAGGGTTACTCCAAGCGGAGTCTCCCTTTTTTTCCAAAAATTGGGCCCCACACAGACACCTTATCAGTGGCAGCACTTGTGCCCTAGTTGCAAACAGGATGTTTTGATTTGCATCAAGCACATTCCAAATCCACAAGCATTTACTCTCCCCAGGATGACACAGGGGTAGTAAATTCCTTCTGGATCCATGACTTGTTCATTTTGATGAACGTCAGTCTGTCCACATTGTCACTGGACAGACGCGTGCGCTTATCTGTCAGCACACACCCAGCAGCACTGAAGACACGTTCAGAGACAACGCTGGCAGCTGGACACGACAAAATCTTCGAGGCGTAACTGGAGAGCTCTTGACATTTTTCTAGATTTGAAGCCCAAAAGGAGCAAGGCTCCATTTGCAAAGTCATTGCATCGATGTTCATTTGGAGATACTCCTGTATCATCCTCTCCATCCGTTGACTATGTGTCAGACTTGTTGTCTCTGGTGGCCTTGCAAAGGAGGGTCTAAAAAAATTATGAAAAGATTCCATAAAATTGCTGTTACCAGCACCAGATACGGTCCTACTGGTACGGGTAGACTGTTGAAGATGACGAGGCCGTCCCATGTTTGTCAAGTTACAACTGGGAGAATCACTCCCTTCACCTGCACGGTTGTTTGGTGGAAAAGCCGAGCTAAGATCGAGTAACAGCTTCTGCTGATACTCCTGCATACGTGCGTCCCTTTCTATGGGTGGAATTATGTCACAAAATTTGGACTTGTCCCGGGGATCTAATAGTGTGGCAAGCCAGTAGTCATCATCACTTCTAATTTTGACAATACGAGGGTCATGTTGGAGGTAGTGCAACAAGAAGGCACTCATGTGTCTTGCGCAGCCATGCGCACCAAGTCCACGCTGTGTTTGTGGCATAGAGGTGCTAACCGTTCTTTCTTCCTCTGTCATCTCCCCCCAACCTCTTTCAACTGAAATTTGACCAAGGTCCCCCTCATCTGCTGAGTCTTCCATGTCCATGGACAGTTCGTCCTCCATATCTTCATGTCCTCCTGCACCTTCCTCAACATCTCACCTGCTACCATGCGCCCTTGTTGATCCCTGTCCCCCATGGTCCCATGCCTGCCGCGTTGGTGATGATGAACGTCTGGACCTTGGTGATGTTGTTGTGTCTTGCGCATATGAATCCTCCTGTAGTTCCTCCCCTTCCTGTTGTCCCACCCCCTGACTACGAATAGTGTTTAGCGTGTGCTCCAGCATGTAAATGACTGTAATCGTCATGCTGATAATGGCATTGTCAGCGCTAAACATATTCGTCGCCATGTCGAAACTGTGCAGAAGGGTGCATAGGTCCTTGATCTGAGATCACTCCATCAGGGTGATCTGCCCCACTTCTGCATCTCGTTGGCCCAGGCTATACATCATGACGTATTGCACCAGGGCTCGCCGGTGCTGCCACAGTCGCTGTAACATGTGGAGAGTTGAATTCCAGCGTGTCGCCACATCGCATTTCAGGCGATGAACCGGCAGGCCGAAAGACTTCTGGAGCGATGCAAGTCGCTCAGGTGCGGCGGTTGAACGGCGGAAGTGAGCACTGCAGACAGTTTCCGTGCCCTGGTCAGAAGGCCATCTAGGCCGGGATAGTGTGTTAAAAATTGCTGGACAACAAGGTTAAACACGTGAGCCATACAAGGCACGTGTGTCACCTTGCCCAGGCGAAGGGCCGCACCCAGGTTTGCAGCATTGTCGCACACGGCCTTACCAGGCTGCAGGTTGAGTGGAGACAACCATTTATCAAAATCAGTCTCCAGAGCTGCCCACAACTCAGTCGCTGTGTGACTCCTATTTCAAAGACATGTCAAGCTAAAGACCGCCTGATGCCGTTGCGCTCTGCTACCAGCATAGTAATGAGGGGTGCGTGATTCCTTCTGCGCAGTGAGAACGCTGGTGGCCTGACCAGGCAGGCTTGGGGCGGAGGTGGAGGACCCAGATGAGGTGGAGGATGCAGAAGCAGTGGCGGAACTTGGACAGACAGAGGATTGACACACAAGTCGTGGGGACGGCAAGACTTGTGCAGCAGACCCTTCACCATCTATCACCATAGTTACCCAGTGGCCAGTCAGCGACATGTAACGTCCCTGTCCATGCTTACTGGTCCAAGTATCGGTGGTGAAATGCACCCGTTCACACACAGAGTTTCTCAAGGAAGCGGTGATGTTGTGTGCGACATGCTGGTGTAGCGCGGGCACACCTTTCTTAGAGAAGTAGTGGCGACTAGGCATCTGGTACTGGGGCACAGCGACAGACATAAGGTCTCTAAAATCCTGTGTGTCCACTAGGCGGAAAGGCAGCATTTCTGTAGTCAACAGCTTACAGAGGGATAGAGTCAACCTCTTCGCTTTGTCATGGGTCGCAGGAAGTGGCCTTTTATTTGACCACATCTGAGGGACAGAGATCTGGCTGCTGTGTGTAGACGGTGTTGAGTCGGGTGTCCCTGGAAAAATGCAGCTTTGTGAGGAAAGTGCAGGCGGAGACATGATGTTGCCTTCATCCAAAGTTGGTGCTATCGATGTCTGAGAGAGCTGTACACACTCACTTGTTTCCCCTTCCAAACCAACTGACGACCTACCAAGCAAACTGCCTGTTGCGGTTACAGTGGTGGAAGTTGTGGGTGGAAAAACAGGTGTGACAGCTGTCCCCACAGTCCTAGAAGATGACGAGCGCGCGGATGCACTGGAAGGGGCAGGCGGTGGATGGTTCGCTCCGCTAGGCCGCATTGCAGCACGGTGAGCTTCCCATCGGGCCATATGATATTTATTCATGTGACGATTCATGGAAGAAGTTGTCAAACTGCTGAGGTTTTGACCTCTACTAAGAGAACCATGACAAATTTTACAGATCACATAATTTGGGCGATCTTTTTCTATGTCAAAAAAGGACCTGGCTAGGCAAGGCTTAGAGGCCATGCGACCTGTTGATCCACCCCGAATAATGCTCAGAGGCAGAGTGGTGGCTGAGGATGCAGTTGTAGACGTGCTACCAGTGCTCCGACTGTGTCCAGGAAGGCGCCAGGTTACTTCGACGTCGGTTGCATCCTCCTCCACCGCCTCTGTTGACCTCCTCGAGTGTCTGACTGTGGGTTGACAGTAGGTGTGATCTAGAACTTAATCATCAATTGTTGTGTTTGCACTCCCCTACCCCTCAGACCGAGTTTCTTCTTGCCCTGACCGAATATTTAAGTTGTCATCCCAATCGGGTATCTGCGTCTCATCTTCATCAGTATGTTCCTCATTGCCTATAACCACAGTTGTTGGAAAGGCAGCATTTTGGTAGCCAACAGTTTGCATATGATGAAAGTCAACCTCCAAGCCATTTCATGCCCTTCTAAAAGCATGTAAAACACAGCGAGGGGACTCCAACCACAGTCTCCCTCGTTGCCACTAACTGGGCCACACACACCCCACTTGACTGGCATCGGTTGAGCCCCCTTTTGAAAAAGAAAAAGATGCTTTGCATGAAGCACTCTCAAAAATACGCGTGCCTTTCCCGTCCCCTGGCTGACCCAGGGGAAGAAAAGTCCTCTGAGAGCCATGACTTGTTCATCTTGGTTCTTTTAGAGACACAGCGAGGGGACTCCAACCACAGTCTCCCTCGTTGCCACTAACTGGGCCACACACACCCCACTTGACTGGCATCGGTTGAGCCCCCTTTTGAAAAAGAAAAAGATGCTTTGCATGAAGCACTCTCAAAAATACGCGTGCCTTTCCCGTCCCCTGGCTGACCCAGGGGAAGAAAAGTCCTCTGAGAGCCATGACTTGTTCATCTTGGTTCTTTTAGAGACACAGCGAGGGGACTCCAACCACAGTCTCCCTCGTTGCCACTAACTGGGCCACACACACCCCACTTGACTGGCATCGGTTGACCCCCCCTTTTGACAAAGAAAAAGATGCTTTGCATGAAGCACTCTCAAAAATACGCGTGCCTTTCCCGTCCCCTGGCTGACCCAGGGGAAGAAAAGTCCTCTGAGAGCCATGACTTGTTCATCTTGGTTCTTTTAGAGACACAGCGAGGGGACTCCAACCACAGTCTCCCTCGTTGCCACTAACTGGGCCACACACACCCCACTTGACTGGCATCGGTTGACCCCCCCTTTTGACAAAGAAAAAGATGCTTTGCATGAAGCACTCTCAAAAATACGCGTGCCTTTCCCGTCCCCTGGCTGACCCAGGGGAAGAAAAGTCCTCTGAGAGCCATGACTTGTTCATCTTGGTTCTTTTAGAGACACAGCGAGGGGACTCCAACCACAGTCTCCCTCGTTGCCACTAACTGGGCCACACACACCCCACTTGACTGGCATCGGTTGACCCCCCCTTTTGACAAAGAAAAAGATGCTTTGCATGAAGCACTCTCAAAAATACGCGTGCCTTTCCCGTCCCCTGGCTGACCCAGGGGAAGAAAAGTCCTCTGAGAGCCATGACTTGTTCATCTTGGTTCTTTTAGAGACACAGCGAGGGGACTCCAACCACAGTCTCCCTCGTTGCCACTAACTGGGCCACACACACCCCACTTGACTGGCATCGGTTGACCCCCCCTTTTGACAAAGAAAAAGATGCTTTGCATGAAGCACTCTCAAAAATACGCGTGCCTTTCCCGTCCCCTGGCTGACCCAGGGGAAGAAAAGTCCTCTGAGAGCCATGACTTGTTCATCTTGGTTCTTTTAGAGACACAGCGAGGGGACTCCAACCACAGTCTCCCTCGTTGCCACTAACTGGGCCACACACACCCCACTTGACTGGCATCGGTTGACCCCCCCTTTTGACAAAGAAAAAGATGCTTTGCATGAAGCACTCTCAAAAATACGCGTGCCTTTCCCGTCCCCTGGCTGACCCAGGGGAAGAAAAGTCCTCTGAGAGCCATGACTTGTTCATCTTGGTTCTTTTAGAGACACAGCGAGGGGACTCCAACCACAGTCTCCCTCGTTGCCACTAACTGGGCCACACACACCCCACTTGACTGGCATCGGTTGAGCCCCCTTTTGAAAAAGAAAAAGATGCTTTGCATGAAGCACTCTCAAAAATACGCGTGCCTTTCCCGTCCCCTGGCTGACCCAGGGGAAGAAAAGTCCTCTGAGAGCCATGACTTGTTCATCTTGGTTCTTTTAGAGACACAGCGAGGGGACTCCAACCACAGTCTCCCTCGTTGCCACTAACTGGGCCACACACACCCCACTTGACTGGCATCGGTTGACCCCCCCTTTTGACAAAGAAAAAGATGCTTTGCATGAAGCACTCTCAAAAATACGCGTGCCTTTCCCGTCCCCTGGCTGACCCAGGGGAAGAAAAGTCCTCTGAGAGCCATGACTTGTTCATCTTGGTTCTTTTAGAGACACAGCGAGGGGACTCCAACCACAGTCTCCCTCGTTGCCACTAACTGGGCCACACACACCCCACTTGACTGGCATCGGTTGAGCCCCCTTTTGAAAAAGAAAAAGATGCTTTGCATGAAGCACTCTCAAAAATACGCGTGCCTTTCCCGTCCCCTGGCTGACCCAGGGGAAGAAAAGTCCTCTGAGAGCCATGACTTGTTCATCTTGGTTCTTTTAGAGACACAGCGAGGGGACTCCAACCACAGTCTCCCTCGTTGCCACTAACTGGGCCACACACACCCCACTTGACTGGCATCGGTTGAGCCCCCCTTTTGACAAAGAAAAAGATGCTTTGCATGAAGCACTCTCAAAAATACGCGTGCCTTTCGCCTCCCCTGGCTGACCCAGGGGAAGAAAAGTCCTCTGAGAGCCAGGTCCACATTGTCAGTGGACAGACACGTGTGCTTATCTGCCAGCAGACCCCCAGCAGCACTGAAGACAGGTTCCGAGAGAACGCTGGCTGCAGGACACGACAAGATCCTCAAGGCGTACGTGGCGAGCTCAGGCAATTTATCCAGATTGGAAGCCTAAAATGAGCAGGGCTCAAGTTGCACAATAATGGAATCGATGTTTCTTTGCATATACTCATATATCTGTGTGTCTCCCTCTTTTTCCTTGTCCAGCTGTTTTGTTTTCACATGAGTATATGTCCTTGTCACTTTCCCATGTGTTTGTGTTATGTTGTGAGTTGTTTGTCACCTTTTGGACACCTTTCAGGGTGTTTTCTAGGTGTTTTACTGTGTTTGTGATTGCCTGCCATTGTTTCCTATGGGCTCGAGTTCGGTTCGTCGAACGTTCGACGAGCCGAACTCGAGCCAGACCCCCCGTTCGGCGAACCGCCTCGAGCCGAACCGGGACCGGTTCGCTCATCTCTATTCTTGGATAAAAGGGAGACACTGCTTGGAGTCCCTTTGCTGTGTTTTTAAAAATGAGCCAGGATGAACAAGCAATGGTTCAGCAAAGACTTTGCTACCTACCCCGGTGTCATCCCGGGGACAGTTATGGCTGGAATATTTTTGAATGTGCTTGATGCAAATCAACCTGTCCAGTTTGCAACTGGGGCACAAGTGATGCCACTGAAGTGGTGTCTGTGGGGCCCAATTTTTGGAAAAAAGGGAGACTCCGCTTGGAGTAACCCTTGCTGTGTTTTTAAAAAGGAGCCAAGATGAACAAGTCATGGTTCAGCAATGACTTTGCTACCTACCCCGGTGTCATCTCGGGGACAGTTAAGGCTAGCGTCTTTTTGAATGTGCTTGATGCAAATGTACCTGTGAAGTGTACAACTGGGGCACAAGTGCTGCCACTTAAGTGGTGTCTGTGGGGCCCAATTTTTGTAAAAAAGGGAGACTCCGCTTGGAGTAACCCTTGCTGTGTTTTTAAAAAGGAGCCAAGATGAACAAGTCATGGTTCAGCAAAGACTTTGCTACCTACCCCGGTGTCATCCTGGGGACAGTTAAGGCTGGCGTATTTTTAAATGTGCTTGATGCAAATGTACCTGTGAAGTGTACAACTGGGGCACAAGTGCTGCCACTGAAGTGGTGTCTGTGGGGCCCAATTTTTTTAAAAAAGGGAGACTCCTTGCTGTGTTTTACATGATTTTAAAAGGGCATGCTATGCCTATATCTGTGTCTCCTCCTCTTTTTCCTCGTCCAGCTGTTTTGTTTTTGCATGAGTATTTGTCCTTGTCACTTTCCTATGTGTTTGTGTTGTCTTCTGAGTTGTTTGTCATCTTTTGGATACCTTTGAAGGTGTTTTCTATGTGTTTTTATGTGTTTGTGATTGCCTCCCATTGTTTTCTATGGGAATCGAGAGGTTCGTCGAATGGCTCGCTGAACCGAACTCGAACGCGGGCTTCGTTCGACGAACCGAACCGAACTCAAGCCGCTAGAGGTTGGCTTATGATTTTTGGAGGACATTGTCCTCTTTTTGTTGCTATTTTTATATTTAGTGTAGGGACCTACAGACATGAGGTCCCGTGACGAGGGTGTAGGCTTACGTTTTATGGCCATAAATACCAACAAAAACCTCATATTTTTTTGTTTGTACAGGATACAGCCAGGTCCCTTTCTGTTGGGCCTTGCATTGTAGAGTGTCTGTCCGTGCATGATACACAGTGGGGTACGGCTTGGCAGCCCGCCTGATCTAATAGAAGGGCGTCACCTAATAGGCTGCGGGTTTGTGACTGTGCCATCTGCATGTGAACAGCGCTCTATGCAAGTCACCAGTGTGCAGTTTTATCATCTAGCATTCGCCTCCCCTCCATTCCATGGAGGTGTGTGTGTGATCTGCTTCATCTGCACCTGTGATGCTTCCACATTAGTGGGGATTTAGCTGTATCCTGGTAGAGCATTAGCTTTTGGCCTGGGCAATGTACACACTGCAGCCCAACTTGCTGTGAGTAATACTTGATTTTTGGAGGACATTGTCCTCTTTTTGTTGCTATTTTTATATTTAGTGTAGGGACCTACAGACATGAGGTCCCGTGCCGAGGGTGTAGGCTTACGTTTTATGGCCATAAATACCAACAAAAACCTCATATTTTTTTGTTTGTACAGGATACAGCCAGGCCCCTTTCTGTTGGGCCTTGCATTGTAGAGTGTCTGTCCGTGCATGATACACAGTGGGGTACGACTTGGCAGCCCGCCTGATCTAATAGAAGGGCGTCACCTAATAGGCTGCGGGTTTGTGACTGTGCCATCTGCATGTGAACAGCGCTCTATGCAAGTCACCAGTGTGCAGTTTTATCATCTAGCATTCACCTCCCCTCCATTCCATGGAGGTGTGTGTGTGATCTGCTTCATCTGCACCTGTGATGCTTCCACATTAGTGGGGGTTTAGCTGTATCCTGGTAGAGCATTAGCTTTTGGCCTGGGCGATGTACACACTGCAGCCCAACTTGCTGCGAGTAATACTTGATTTTTGGAGGACATTGTCCTCTTTTTGTTGCTATTTTTATATTAAGGTTGGCTCATCTCTATCTGTCTTACAGATTTCTGCTTAAAAGAAGAGATCATGGCTAAAGCCCATCCACCTAAACAGATTGAATTTAAAGGTGCAAGATGTCCTTTATTTCAATATTTGTCTTGGATTACTCCTCAACAGAGGACAGCCCTATTTTCTCTATTGTCCCTCTTAAGGGGGCATTTGTGCAGATTTTAAACAAATGCTGATTATAATAAGTGCACAGCAGTTATTCATGGCAGTTGTACAGAGCAGGAGACAGGTAAGGCTTGCAAGACAATCAAAACAACTTGCTCCAAGTACATATATGTTGCAATATGTTTCCACCATATGTATTTGTATCATTTATATGCTAGCTACCCTTCTCCCTAAGAGTAGCAGTTGTGTATCACCCTCCAGGCCCAACCAGTCAGTTCTTGGATCACTTTGCCACCTGGCTTCCACATTTCCTAGCTTGTCACCTCCCCACTTTTGTCATGGGGGACTTTAACATCCCTATTGATGATCCCCTCTCCCCAGCTGCCACTCATCGTCTTTCTCTAATCTCCTCTCTTGTCCTTTCACATCTAACTAGCTCTCCTACACATGAAGGCGGGAATATGCTGGACCTGGTCTTTTCCCGTCAGTTTTTAGGGCATGATTTTACTAACTACCCTCTCCCACGCTCTGACCACAACCTTCTTTCAGTCTTGGTCAAGAACTGTTAACCTACCCAGGACACCCCCACCTACCACCCGTATAGGAATATACATGCCATTAACACCCAGAAATTTCTGAAGAAGTTACAGTCATCATTAGCCCCAATATCCTCCCTCTCATGTCCTGACTCTGCTGTAAGACATTATAATGAAACCCTGCAGAGTGCCCTAGATGTGACGCACATCCGGCATCGTCAGAGATATCGTACCGTGTCACACCTATGAACGAGCAGAAATACTTACCTTCTCGTTCATCGTTGACACGTCGTTCATTTTCATAATCTCGTTCATCCTTCTGTGCTCCGGTTGTTCGTCGCTCCCGTAGCAGCACACATCGCTCCATGTGTCACCCCGAAAATGACGAACATCTCCTTACCTGCGTCCCGCCAGCAATGCGGAAGGAAGAAGGTGGGCTGGATGTTTACGTCCCTCTCATCTCTGCCCCTCCGCTTTTATTGGCTGGCTGCCGTGTGACGTCGCTGTGACGGCGAACGTCCCTCTCCCTTCAGGAAGAGGATGTTTGCCGCACAAAGCAACGTCGCCCGGGAGGTAAGTACATGTGACGGGGGTTAACGACTTTGTGCACTATGGGCAACTAATACCCGTGACGCACAAACGATGGGGGCGAGTGCGATCACTTATGCGGTCGCACGATTTATCGTACCGTGTGACGCCCGCATAATACGCAGATATATACTATGTGATGTATAGTGGGTCAACATCCCTACAGCTTAAGAATACACTTTTTTTCCCACCCCCACTAATTCAATAGCTGTATTGGTTATTTTTTCTGGAATGTTGTGACTTTGAGGTCCCTACGCTCAGTGCACATAGGAACCATAACTTGACCGATCACACACTCTTTAAACAGGTCACAGACAGATCCTTTATAAGTCGTGTTATATGCCGACGATGTTATGTCAAATCCCTCCATTTCTTTCCTTAATCTACAATTAATGCTTGATCAATATGCCAAACTATCAGGGTATTAAATTTACTCAGGAAAAATGGGGGCATTAGCAATTAATATCACCTAACTCTGTCCTATGTGCACTTATGTCTCGGGAAGTTTTAGCTTGTCCTGACATTACCCTTTATTATTAGTCTAGGTGTGTTAGGAACATCCCACTGCTACTTCTAGTGTTGTCCGATAGATAGGGGATTGCGGTCAGTTTAGTTTCCAACTACTCTTGTAGTTTTGTTTTTGTTTTTTCCTTATTAATGGGATTTTTCGTGATTGTCCACAATTACCATATCATAACACATACCTTTGGTACAGCCCAATAGCTTGGGCCTGGTATTCTCAGGCTGGGGAGGTCCATGCTTATTGGGCCATCCACCAGCCTAAAAATAGCAGCCTGCATCCACCCAGGATTGTCACATATATTAAATGTGACAACCCTGGCTATTTACTTGGCTCTTCCCGATTGCCCTGGTGCGGTGGCAATTGGGGTAATGAGGGGTTAATGACAGTGCACAACTGTCATCAAGCCCAAAATTAGTGATGAGTAGGGGTCTATGAGACCCGTCCATCTCTAATCCTATAAGTAAAGGGAAATTAACACCAGCACAGAGAAAAATCCATTATTTGAAATAAAATACAGCACCCTCTTTCCCCGCTTTATTAACCCAAAAAGACCCTTGAAGTTCCGCCATAATCCACATGACATCCCATGATGGTCCTGGCTCTGCTACATCTGAGCCTGGAGAGACCGAAACCATGTCCAATCTCTCCAGGCTCTGGGAAACACTGACAAGAGGGTCCTGGCTGGCAGCAGTGTCGTCACTCAGTTCAGTGACCTGAAACACTCTGGCTTATAGTGTGGGGCCATGGCCTGCACCCTGCCAGTCCTTTAACACTGCTAGTTACGGCCAGGGGGGTCGGAGAGTGGATGACAGCCCCTCACCCCATGCCGCTGGTCTGCACTGTCACTGTTAAAGTGTGGGTCCATGCCCCGCACCCCGCTAGCCCTTTAACACTGACAGTGATGGCCAAGAGCAGGGGAGTAAGTACAGCTTGCTTGCTCCTATCCCTCTATCTTATCTACCTCCATTTTTAGTTTCCGGATTATGGTCACCATAGATTTATATGGACCAGAAACCAGTCCAGAACTGGATTTTAAAAACCTGATCAACCGGTCCCGGTTATCTAGGAGTCTGCTCATTACTTGTAGCAACCCTCTGAGCAAGTACAAATTTTATGGTGTAAATGAGGCAGGATTTGGTGGGTGGCAAGTAGAGATGAGCAAACCCGTTCAGTAAAGGTTCACCAGTTTCAAATTCGGTACGAGCGTGAGTTTGTTCATTCGGGCTCAGTAACCCCGAGCACTTTCCCCAAAAGTCGGTAATGTTCATTTTTGTTTGTTTTCTGTTCGTGAACGCTGGCTGTATTTCCAAAAATGTTTTTTTTTAATAGGAGTTTCAGCTTTTGCGATGTTATCTTATGTAGTAAGTATAAAATCAGTGGAGGAGGAGGAGACTGTGCACCAACAGAAGGATTTTGGCATCTGGTACTTTTTTTTCTTAACTTTATTTGTGGATGTTGCTGCAGCCAATCATGGCACAGCAAACATCCACAAGGTTCAGACAGAAGGGCTTCTGTGATTGGCTGCCTAAGTTACATTTTCGTGTGCTATAAATCGTTGACATGTTGCATCGTCACCATTTTGTCAATGTCAAATATTGGAGAATCTGCTAATGCCGGGGCTACTAGAGAGTGAGCTTAGTTAGGGATATAATGCTAAATATTTGAGATATGTAAGAGAGCAATAGTGTAGAATAGGGACGTGCAGTATAGGTGAGCTTCGTTAGGATTTGAGTGCGCAGCACTTGAGATAAAGTAGGGGAGCAATAGTTTACAATAGTACAGTGTAGGGAAAGGTGTGTGTGTCACAAATCGGCACATTTCATGATCAAAATAGGGATTGGTACTTGTAGTGCCTGATAAAGAGATGCCAATGAATTATGTAAATGTTCTTACTTACAGCAAAGAAGAGCAGTAATTGTAAATCACCCAGGCCAAAAACTAATACTCTAGAAGGATGCAGCTAAAACCCCCACTAAGTGGAGGCATCACAGGTGGAGGATGAGCAAATCACACACATCCACTTCCAAAACATGGAGCGGGCAATTGCTAGATGATAAAACTGCATACTGATGGCTTGCATAGAGCACTGTTCACACATGCAGATATTTATTCCTCTTTTTGTTGCTATTTTTATATATAGTGTAGGGACCTACAAACATGAGGTCCCGTGACGAGGGTTGTAAGCTTCCGTATTCTGGCCATAACACCAACAAAAACCTCATATTTTTTTGTGCAGGATGCAGCCAGGCCCCTTTCTGTTAGGCCTTGCATATTAGAGTTCTGTCCCTGTATGGTGCACAGATAGAGTACAGCTTGGCAGTCCTCCTGATCTAATAATATTGGCATCACCTAATAGGCTGCGGACTTGTTGTTGTGCATCTGTATGTGTGAACAGTGCTCTATGCAAGCCATCAGTGTGCAGTTTTATCATCTAGCAATCGCCCCCTCCATGTTTTGGAAGAGTGTGTGTGATTTGCTCATCCAGCACCTGTGATGCCTCCACTTAATAGGGGTTTAGCTGCATCCTGCTAGAGTATTAGTTTTTGGCCTGGGCGGTTTACAACTGCTGCCCTTCTTTGCTTTAAGTAATCGCTGAATTTTTGGAGGATATTTATTCCTCTTCATGTTGCTATTTTTATATATAGTGTAGGGACCTACAAACATGAGGTCCCGTGACGACGGTTGTAGGCTTCCATATTCTGGCCATAATACCAACAAAAAAAAAAAGTAATTGCTTAACTTTTGGAGGATATTTGTTCTTCTTTATGTTGCTATTTTTACATGTAAATGCTATGCATTACTGCCTTCTCAAAATTCAGACTATTCTTACTTGTTATTGCCTGGCCTAAAAAAAGTAAATAGGGAAGTATCTAAAAAGTGTTTCTTGGCAAATTTAATTGCCTGGTCAAAATTCTGCAATCACTATTACTGTACTGTATATGTTTTGTTACTTGTTAGTGCATGGCCTAGAAAGATGCAAAGGAAGTATCTAAAAAGTGTTTATTTGTGACTTTAATTGCCTGCTCAAAATTACGCTGTGAAATACTAGTGGTGCCTACTGAAAATTTGCTATTTAATAAGCTAAAAAGGTCTTCTTGGCACTTTACTGTGTCTACTCCAAATTATGGAGTGAACCCCATATGTAAGCAGTGGTACTTTTTAGTACCTCACAATATTGCCATCTCAGGCAGGAAGTAATAATTTATCTTTTGTGTCACATGTCTTAAAGGTGTGGGCATAAGGTTGGGAAGCATTTTTATGAAAGGGGAAGGTTACATTAACATAAGTGGTAAATCCTGAAGAGGTTATTATGGAAGGGGGAATAGGCTGGGTGTTGGAGGTGTACGTGTGGGAAGTTCTGTTAGTCAAAGGAATAATGAGCAAACGTCCGCTGTTGTGAACGTCGTCTGAGTGGGTGCTGTTCTGAAGCTCCCTCTGGTGGCCAGGAATGCTAGTGAAGCTAAATCTGAGCTTGTGACTCAGATAGGTGTCAGTGTTAATTGGGAATTGTGGAAGTCCTATTGCAGACAAGTCTGGTCTATATAGGAGAGCAGAGAAAAAAAGTATTCAGCTCACCCATGTAAGGTCCTCCAGTCTGCGGTTGATGCACGTAGTCCTGCGGACAGGCAGGTCCAGCTTCAGAGTAAACGGTAATGGAAAATGAGTGGGACTCAGCACCAATATGGATGAATAAAAATCTTCATGCTTTATTTGAAAAGTTTAAAAATAAAGAAAAGGGTCACAAATCATCCAAAATCGCCATGCGATGTAGCCATCCTACATGGCTGTAGCCATCCTACATGGCTTATGATTAAGGACTGTTTTTAAATTCCCCTTTTTGTGTCCGAAACGCGTCAAGCCGCACGGCAAGTCGCATGGCGATTTTGGATGATTTGTGACCCTTTTCTTTATTTTTAAACTTTTCAAATAAAGCATGAAGATTTTTATTCATCCATATTGGTGCTGAGTCCCACTCATTTTCCATTACTATATAGGAGAGCACCTTTTGACCAGCTGAAACCGGTTATAATTGTATATTCCTTGGTCTCTGTTCCTGGCCTGGAGCTTTGTCCTTCCCTGTATCCCTGAGCAAGACTTCTGCAGATAAGTTTTCAGTTTTTGCCTTGCTTCCTGGTTTTACACCTTGTTGATTTTCCTTGTTTTGCTTTGTGTCTGTTTTCTTGCAGGTGAAATTTTGTTTCAATTGTATTGTGAGTATGGAGGTTTCCCCTGTGCTAGCTCTCCTGCAGGAGAAGGGATTTTATCCCTGTCTGATTTGATTACTTGCTCTTCTGTATTTTTGTGTTCTTTTTTGGGGTTTTGTTCTCCCATTATTTACAGGAGTACTTGATATACTGGGGGTGAGGTCCTATAACCTCCAGGGCTTTTTTACTATCAGGATTTCTTATTTTTCTACAGGGATTTTGTACTGACCACAATCAGTTTATTTCCTTTTCTTTGTATCAAGTTAGTTGGGCCTCGCCTTTGCTAATTCTATTTTTCCTATCTGAGTATTGTGTTTTCCTATATCACCATAATCTTTGTATGTGGGGGTTACCTACTCCTTTGGGGACTATTCTGAGGCAAGGTAGATTTACTTATTTCATTCTGTGAGGCGTAGCTAGTTTCTCAGGCTGTGACGGGGCGTCTAAGTTTTTAGGAACGCTCCACGGCTACTTCTAGTATGGTCTGATAGTCAGGGGATTGTGGTCAGCCCAGGTTCCAACTACTCCTGTTTATTGGTGTTTTATCACCAATGGTAGTTTTTTGTAATCTTCCACGGTTACCGGATCATAACAGCCGCCTCATCATATCCCCATAGAAATGAGAGTAATTTTCATTATTGGACAGCCTACTCCACTAGATTTCTTTGGCAGTCGCACATCACTTCAACTTTGAAATGAGGTTAATAAACAGCAGATCTTAGAGTGGATGGCAAGCGTGCATCAAGTGGCCTTTCCTCTTCCTGCACCTCAACATCACACAATCAGTTCATTTCTCAGAAGTGCCACCCCAATTAAACTTGTTTGTGCCACAAATCACCAACCGGCAAACTGACTGTGGGGAACCAGACATGAGTGAGTCTCAAGAGCTGTTCACACATTCTATATCCCATGGGCATCACAGGTCCGCTCCAAAGATTCCTAGACTGAACAGGAGTAAAGCATTTGCATTGATGCCCAAAATCTTTGTGAGTTGGATCCTGGTCCGGACGAAGTAGGGTCCCAGCAGGATCCCAACTCTCATTAACTGACGTTAACCCCTGGGAGTGGAGATGATGATGATACTTAGATAGATGAGGCACACGCGTACTGTCCTGTGTTCTCAGGTCAGGAAGAGGACGAGTGGGAAAACATAGAGCCTGATGGTGAAGTTGTAGATCCCACTTAGTGTAAACTCAGAGGCTTGCAGTTGTGTAGCTTAGTGGATAAGGAGGAGGAAGAAGGTGAGGATGTTATGTTGACGATTCCCGCACAAACACGTAGGAAGAGTTGTCTAGCCTGGGCCTTTTTTGAGACAGCAAAGGATGACCCAACTTTTGTTATCTGACATTGTTGTAAACAACGACTTAGTAGATGCACAAATGCAAAAATTCAAATAATTTGACTACTACATGCATGAACAGGCACATGCACAACCAACATGCATTACTGTGGGAATCTCACTGTGCTAAAATGCAGACTACCAGGCCTACCCAACCACTGTTCACCAAATCAACCACTCTGTTGCTTCTTCCTCCTCCCTGCTGTGCAAAGACACTATTGTATACTGTGGATGGGAATTGATGGCACTATCCTGCTGTCTGCCTGAAATAGTTTTAAATCTGAACACTCCAAGTCGGTTTTCAAAGTTATAGTTTCACTGCAATTTCAGAGGTCTGGGAGCAATATGCGTATGGCTGTCTGTTAACTTGCTGTCTCTGGTGAAGGAAGAAATGCTCATTCAGGCCTTGTTCCAGGGCCATAATAATCAAAATGAGCTCGGGCACACAGTAAAAAGTGAGAGTCCGAAAAACAATGCTTTTTTTGAATGCAGTAGATTTTTTATTGATGCAAAGGACTAGACAAATCTCAAATCTGACGTTTCGGCCAGCACATATAGGCCTTCCTCAGAGATGGTCTGTGATACAATTTTACAGAAAAGAAAAAAAGCAAAATTAGTATATGTACAGACACCCATACATTATGCACACATCCTAGTGTGAAGATAAACATGTTAGCATCAATAGACATATATATACACTGATAGTAGAAAAAACAGGTACATTGCGAAAAAATTATATCATACGAGATGTATTGAGTACAGAGATACATATAAATAGAGAAGGTTCATACTACTGAAGACCCTCCTAACTTGGACAATATAGAAAAGTGGGGCATACCTATATGAAAAAATGGAAGGGACACGTATTCGAGTTAATACTCAAGGTGATGCCGTCATGATAAGCAGGAATGCCTAAAAATAGACACATGTAAGCATGCTGAACCGGCTTTAGGTGAAGAATTCAGGTGAAGATTGAGGATATGAGTGAGACCACGATTATGACAAAGAGAGAGAGCAGAAGTCAAGAAAGAAATATACAAGAAAGTAAAACATTAGAGCAAACAAGAGGGAGAACAGAGGAAAGGACAAAGAAAATGGAGGAGAAGGCGTGCAGAGGAACAGCGGAGAGGGTCAAAGGGAAGGGGAAGAGGGCACAGAGAGTAGTGATATGAGAGAAACACTGGTCACTTCTAGGCAAAGCATACCCGAATATTCCAGAGTTCATCAATAGACCCCTATTTTGCAACAAGCGCCCCAAAAATTTGAGGGATACGCTAGTACGGGCGGATATTGGCTCACAAAAGAAAGAGAAACGACAATTGACACTGCAAACAGCTCGTTCTGGGAACTTCCCGTGTCTACACTGTATACAATGTTCCAACATCACTAAAGGCAATACTTTTACCCATCCCCGGACAGGACGGATTTTTCACATTAAGGATTTCTTCACGTGTGATTCATCTTTTGTTGTCTACATGATCAAATGTCCTTGCGGTCTCGGATATGTTGGGGAGACTACCCAACATATCCGAGACCGGATCAGTAAGCACAAATCTACAATTAGGTGCAAACAGACGCTCTTACCCATTCCTGCTCACTTTATACAAGCTGGTCATACTGTAGCGCAGTTACGCTACCAGATCTTGGAACAAGTTCTAGCACCCAGGAGGGGGGGGAATAGAGTACAGAGGTTGAAGGAGCGCGAAGCTTATTGGATCTATACACTACAGACATTAGAGCCATTGGGCTTGAACCGTGAATATGAGGTTTTCTATTAACAATAATTTTTTAATTTCCCTACTGTGAAAAATCTTTCTGAGCTATTGTCATTCTTATAAGTCTCTCCTCTGGTGGCATTTCTTTATTCATTTCCCTATTTAAACCTTTGTGCTGTCTTCTTTTTTAATAGTACCCTCTTGTATTTATGCATGGGTTCTTATCATATGTCTTTTTATCTTTCAGGCGCTGTAAATATCCCATCCACGATCCCGTCACGGCACTGTATCCCTGTCAGCAACATCCACCATCTTCTGGACGTCGGTGTGCCTGCGCGTGCGCGGTCTTGGCCGGTTCTCCGGCCGGTCTGCGCCTGCGCTCGGCCCACTCCTTCCATCAGCACTTACACTCCGTGGCCGCTGCTTGCGCATGCGCCGATCGGTCTCTTGACCCTTCTGCGCATGCGCGACTGATGCGTTCCACGGATGCGGTTCACGCTACTTCCGGCATTCACTGTCCATCAATGGTTACGTGCACAGACCGGCTGTGGCCGTCGTTGGCGCTTGCGCGGATGGATCCTTGTGGTCTCTCTGCGCTCGGGCCACTGACGTACCACGGTCCGGTCCTGACTTTCTACAACAGGTGTTTTCTTTTAGTAATCGGGCACCTCTTAAATAGGCCCCACTTCCTTGCCACCACGTGCACTTCAGGACTCATACCGGCATTCACACAGGAATTTCTCCATATCAGGTATCAATCTTCTCTCTCCGGTCACCCTGGCTATTGTCTGAATTCTCATCTTGTCTTTGCTTTATCTTCATAGGAACTTATTTCATCCCTCTAATCTCATTTCCTGCTCCAGGACTGACTGCTTTCTTTGCATACTAACAATAAGGTTTGTCATTCATCATTAGACTTATCCCTATAGTTAATAATCCGGGTGCTATAGATTTGCTCTTATATACTGTTTTGTATATCCACAGATCATAAACATTAAGCGCTGTGCGCCCTTGGGCAGTGGCCCGTTCTTTTAGTGTGGGTCAGAAGTGCTCTCACAATAGTCCCATTGAGCGGTATGTGTGACCTTTTGGCTACATGATTCCCCTATCATATGAGAGTGTTACTAGTGGACTTTGTCCATTTTGACATACTTTGATCACAAGCACGTGCCATACTGGCAGTTCTGCCATCTTATATTTCTCCATTAGGTATGTACATACTTCACAAATAATTACGGCTCACATCATTATGGTGGATATATGGCATTATGTATAACTCACACATCTCTTTTATAGTATCAATCATACTGATTCCCACTGGTAGCTATAGACTACCGGGGTATAATCCATTGGAGCTATTGATGTTTACAAAGGTATCGTTTACATTTGTTCCCATTTGTGGGATATAGTACTTATTCTTTATTCTTTCTTCTTTTTTTCTTTTTTCCTGTCTTCTCTCATATCACTACTCTCTGTGCCCTCTTCCCCTTCCCTTTGACCCTCTCCGCTGTTCCTCTGCACGCCTTCTCCTCCATTTTCTTTGTCCTTTCCTCTGTTCTCCCTCTTGTTTGCTCTAATGTTTTACTTTCTTGTATATTTCTTTCTTGACTTCTGCTCTCTCTCTTTGTCATAATCGTGGTCTCACTCATATCCTCAATCTTCACCTGAATTCTTCACCTAAAGCCGGTTCAGCATGCTTACATGTGTCTATTTTTAGGCATTCCTGCTTATCATGACGGCATCACCTTGAGTATTAACTCGAATACGTGTCCCTTCCATTTTTTCATATAGGTATGCCCCACTTTTCTATATTGTCCAAGTTAGGAGGGTCTTCAGTAGTATGAACCTTCTCTATTTATATGTATCTCTGTACTCAATACATCTCGTATGATATAATTTTTTCGCAATGTACCTGTTTTTTCTACTATCAGTGTATATATATGTCTATTGATGCTAACATGTTTATCTTCACACTAGGATGTGTGCATAATGTATGGGTGTCTGTACATATACTAATTTTGCTTTTTTTCTTTTCTGTAAAATTGTATCACAGACCATCTCTGAGGAAGGCCTATATGTGCTGGCCGAAACGTCAGATTTGAGATTTGTCTAGTCCTTTGCATCAATAAAAAATCTACTGCATTCAAAAAAAGCATTGTTTTTCGGACTCTCACTTTTTACTGTGTGCCCGAGCTCATTTTGATTATTGTGAATTTTTTTCTCGGAGGCACCTACTATATTGGAGTGAGCCAGACTCTCTCTTTTGCATTGTTCCAGGGCCAGTCCCACGCAGCCATGTTGCTTTGTTGGGCTATTTGTAGTGCGTGCCAATTGTTGCCACTTTTCCTGTTTCCTGACCTTAATTTTTCAAAATCGGAGACTTCAACTGGGGTCTACAAGTTGTTTTTTGTCTATAGTGCCAGTCTTCTCGGAGTAGAGGCCTAAACCGGTCAATGTAGCATGTCTTCAGTTTTTAAATTCAAATGCCGGGTCACAGCCTGTGTGTTGCATTGCCATACCTCCCTGCTCTTGAAACCCTATTGGGAGGGGGGGGACAATTGATGCTACTGTACTGCTGTCTGACTGAAAGGTTTTTAAATATTTCTGTTGCGTTTTAAAATTTAAACGCCAGGCAACATCCTGTGTGGAAGTAAAAGCAATTAGGCAGTGTTTACATTAATATGCATCAGAGAACGCAGTTTCACAGTTGCAGAGTTGTGGAACACTGTCCAGTTTGAGTTTGATGAATGGCTGTCTCCACTGAACCTGGAGCTAGGGAAGGCCATGTGCAATTAAGGAGCAAACCTAGTGGAAGCACTATGGCTGGGCAACACAATGTCTGGGCAACATCACATATGCACTGCATGGATGAACCTGGTTGTACAGCAAGTTCTATGGCAGCATTATGTCTTGGATTTGCTGCTGCAGAAGGCATGGTTGCTGTATGCTCACTATTTAAAATTCAAATGCTGGTTCACAGTCTGTGTATTGCATGTGCCAAACCTCCCAGCTGTTTTAATGCCCTATGGGTAGGGGGGCAATTGATGCTAACATACTGCTGTCTGCCTCAAAGGATTTGGAATGTTGAGACTCTAAAATGGGTCTCAAAGTTATGTCGTGGGGGTAGTGCCAGGCTTCTCGGAGGAGCAGGTCTACACCTGCCACTCTATCATGTCTTTATTTTTCAAATTAAAATGCCGGCCCATAGCGTGTATGTTGCATGGACCATACCTACCAGCTTTTTAATGCCCTACAGGGAAGGGGTCATTGATGCTACTGTACTGCTGTCTGCCTGAAAGGTTTTTAAGTGTCAAGACTACAAGATAGGTGTCAAAGTTGTGTCTTTTTGGTAGTGCCAGGCTTCCGGGACCAAGAGGCCTACACTGGTCACTGTAGCATGTCTTAATTTTGCAAATTGTAGTTGCGGCTTACAGCCTGTGTGTTGCATGGACAGTATCTCCCTGTTCTTTTAAAGCCCTATGGGTGGGGGGGGGCAATTGATGCTACTGTACTGCTGTCTGTCTGAATAGATTTTGAATGTCAAGACTCCAAAATGGATCTCAAAGTTATGTCGTATGGTAGTGCCAGGCATCTGGGAGGAACAGGCAAACACCTGCCACTCAGGCATGTCTTCATGTTTCAAATTAAAATGCTGACCCACAGCCTGTGTTGAATGGACCATATCTCCCTGCTCTTTTAAAGCCGTATGTCAAGTTGAAAGGAGTTTGAATGTCGAGACTACTAGATAGGTCTCAAAGTTGTCTCTTGTCTGTACTGGCAGGGGTATGGGAGCACAAGCCCTACACTTGTCTCTCATACACCGCTATATTTCTTTTGTCAATAGTCTATGAAGCTAATGAATATGCCAAAACAGTGGTGCTGCACTGCAAAACTTTTTTTTTTCCTGTTTTAGAAGCTTTTTGACCTCATAAAGATGTTTTCTGTGCCTTAGGTTTGGCCTCCCATTAAATCGAATGCGGTTCAAAAAGGTCCGATAAAGGTTTGCAGTTGGATTCGATAAAGGTTTGACGACTGTACCCCTTGTTCAGCGAACCGAACCGAGGGAGGTTCGCTCATCTCTATGGCCAAGGAGATCAAGCCATTTCCCACGCAAAAGCAAATATCAGCTGAATCGATAATGAAAATTATCATAATTCTGTTGCAAACAACACCTTCTTGTTGAGGAGGTGAGGAGTATGGTGTGACTATTGCAATACACAGCGCAGTCAATGTGCACCTAAATATCATTTGTGACAAAATCAGCTTTTATCAGCTTTTTATGCAGTCAGCTCCAGAGCAAGTGATGATTTATGTGCTGTTGTTGGAGGAAGCTCTACAGGACCTGAAAACTCTGGTCTCAGAGGTTGTAAGTCATACTTATGGGTATTGTTTATATGGGAGTTCTTTTATATGTTTTTAACAGTTGACATTATATGTCATGTAGTGGAAAAAATACAGCTCTCCATCAGCACATAAAGTGACCAGAGGGCCATCAATCAGAGCAAGCCTCAAATTGTCTCTCTCCCCCTTCTTACCACAATCAATTTACTGTCAGCCAAGCCACGTAATGAGTGAGTACCTGGTGAGTGTAATCATCGACCATCATTATCATTCTCCTCTACTGCATGCCACTCTGAAAGTACACCTCCTTCTGTTTCGCAAAAATAAATATTAATTCCTACTTATGTGTTGATGTGTTCTTTTCTCTTAGTCATCCACTGGCTTGAAAAATAAACTTTCACCTATTTAAGTTGCTGATTGTGCAGTCACTGGCTTACCAGCTAATGGAGTCTACTGCAGTTCAAGAAGTTATGGAATGCACTCAGCCTTGCTGGACAATAACATACCACAGTTATTTCTTACAGAAAAGGGTGCTTGATTCTGTTCTCACATTCAGGAAAATATAGGCTTCTTTATGGACTTGTTTTTGAACTACAAAGTACACTTCACTGTATATACCTGAAGTAGTAACTATCGCCAGGAACAATACATTAGTTTCAGAACTCACTGTGCTCAAAAAATGCCATGGCATTTGCAACACGTTGTGAGGCTGAGCACTCTGTGAATGGAAGCTATGTTTTTTTCCCAACACCAGGCAGTGACACCCATCGGACAAGACCACACCCCTTGGTGAGTAGTATAAAGGTGTTTTTTACATTCTAGACAGATGCCTGGGCTATTATATACAGCATTCGGTAGGCCAAAACACTTCTGTAGCAATGCTAGTTGATGAGCCATGAGGATCAAATGGTGGAATTGAGCACATAAAAACTGTGCCTTCTGCAGCAGTGCATCCCGGACGTGATAGTGTCCAGGTTCATACCATTATGGCACACCATTTTCTGTGAGTCCAGGTTGAGTGGTGAAAGCCATTGCTCATACTCAGCTTGGATAGCTGTCCACAACTATACAGCTGTGTGACTGCCTTCTCCAAAGCATTTGAAGTACAACACTGCCTGATTTTGATGAGCCCTGGCTGTGAAATACTGAGGTGGGGGGGAAATCTGTCTGCACTGTTGGTATATGGGTCACATGAAAGGCGAGGGTGAAGGCCCTAGAGAGGGTGGAGGAGGCAGAAGTAGTGCATGAAGTGTTAAATACAGCAGTTTGTTCCACAGGTTTTAGGGATTTCAAGAATTGTGGAGCAGCCCCTTCCCTACCTTCCCTCGCAGCCACCAGATTCACCTAGTGCCCAGTCAGCGAGATTTAACACCCCTCAACATGTTTGCTCATCCAAGTGTCAATGAATAAATTCACCCTCTCAGACACAGGTGTCATGATTTGCCTCCCTATCCACATGACTAGGGGGCGGAGCCTTCTCTCAGGCCTCACTTCCGGCCCCTGGATGCCTTAAAAGCTGACACTTCCAGTGAACCAGCGCTGGCTATAAGCTTAGCTCTGCTTTGCCTGTGATTGCTGGTCCTGTGAGTGATATCCTGATCTGTCTGTTCCTGTGCCCCCGTGCCCTTGTCTGTGTTCTATCCCCTGATCGTCCCTCCTGTCCTGTGTCCCCCCTCCTATTCCCCACTCTGTTGCTTCCTCCGGTACTGACCTTAGCCTGACTTTGACTTCGCTTCTGCTTGCTCCTCCAGCCCTGCTCTGCCCGTACGGTGTTTGACCCAGCCTGTGTGACTATTCCTTGCATGCTCTGCAGCCCTGCTTCTCAGCTGTGCTGATTAGGCAGTGCATGAGAACGCTGTGCATTTCCTTCCTGGTTCTCATTGCTCTGTGTAGTGTCATCTGCTGCAGAGCTCTGGCTCCCCCTGGTGGCAGCATTACAGTATAGCTGGCCTCAAAAGGCTTTATCTCCCATAGGAAAAAAAAAAAAGCCATTTAATTCTTGGTAGTGGGATCCAACTTTGCAGGATAACAGACTGCAATGGATCCACTCAGTACTTTGTGCGAGCAAGTAGCCAACCTTACGCAGCTGGTGCAGGATTTGGCTGCAGAGCATCGCACCCTAGTAGCTTCACACAACATTCTGCAGAGTGAGGTTTCTGCTTCTGCGAGGGCCACCTCTATGGCAGTTACCTCACAAACCGTAGGACAGCATAGTCCCACTGATGTCCAACTGACCTCCCCCGAACCCACGGTGCTGCTCCCCGATAAATTATCGGGGGAGAAAAACCTATTTCGGACATTTAGGGAGAGTTGCAGGCTGCTCTTCACTCTCCGGCCTCGGTCCTCGGGGAATGAGACCCAGCGGGTGGGGATCATCATGTCGTTACTTAGAGGGGGTCCCCAGACCTGGGCGTTTTCCCTACCCCCTTCGGCCCCGGAACGTCATTCAGTTGACCTCTTCTTTGACTCCCTCGGGGTGATATATGACGAACCAGACCGTGTACGGGTGGCTGAGGACAGGATCATGTGTCTCACTCAGGGAAACCAAACTGCTGAGCTATATTGTTCTGAGTTTTGGCAGTGGTCCACTGAGGTACGATGGAATGATTCTGCACTCAGGTGCCAATTCCGGAGAGGTCTTTCGGACTCCCTGAAAGACGCTTTGGCTCTGCACCATCCTCCCAGCACCTTGGATGATGCGATGACGGAGGCAGTTTGTATGGACTGCAGATTACGGGAAAGAAGGGGAACCATGCGTGAGATTCTGCCCCCTCTACCTAGGGCACCTACTTTGCCGGCTATGGAACAGATGGAAGTTGGAGCCATCAGTCCAGATGAGAAGGAGAGGAGAAGATGCCGGGATCTCAAGCTATGCTTCTATTGTGGACACCATGGACACTGGAGGAAAGACTGCCCGGCTTGCCCCTCCGCTAAACAGTCGTCGGGAAACTTCTAAGTCTGGGTAACAGTCGAGGAGGTTGCCCAGACTATCAGGTACCTTTCCTCTCCTCCAATAAGATACTTCTGAATGTCGACCTCCGGGTCAAGGAGTCGGTCTGGTCTGCTACTGCCTTTGTTGACTGTGGGTCCGCTATGAACTTCATTGACTCTGAGTTGGTCCAAAGATTAGAGTTAGGGACAGTGAGGTTAGAAGGACCCATTCAACTCCTGGTAATTGATAAAACACCGCTGCCTCAAAACCTTATTCGGTTTGCTACAGAAAAATTTACTCTGGTGATCGGGTCTCTGCATTCTGAAACTATTTCTTGTTTTGTAATGGCCAATCTCCCTGCTGGATTAGTGTTGGGGTATCCATGGTTAAGGTTACATAATCCCATTATTGATTGGGAGTGTCGTACCATAGTCAAATGGAGTCCTGCTTGTCATAAAAGGTGTTTACAATCTGTACCTGTGTTCTCCGTAAGTCCTGGGGGTCTTCCGGAATACCTGAGGGACTACGGAGACGTATTCTCGGAAACAGAGGCCGAGGTTTTGCCGCCTCATCGCCCATATGACTGTGCCATTGATTTACTTCCCAATACCAAATTGCCCAAGGCCCGTTTATATCACCTCTCGGGTCCAGAAAGGGCTGCTATGAAATCATACATATCTGAGAGTATACGTAAAGGGCATATCCGTCCTTCTTCTTCCCCTGTGGCTGCTGGGTTCTTTTTTGTAAAGAAGAAGGACGGAGGATTAAGGCCATGTCTCGATTTCCGAGAATTAAACAAAATTACTGTGAAAAACACGTATCCGCTTCCACTCATCCCTGATCTCTACAACCAACTCTCTGAAGCCCGGTGGTTTACCAAACTAGATCTCAGGGGGGACTATAATCTTATCCATATTAGAGAAGGGGATGAGTGGAAAACGGCCTTTCTGACGTCAGAGGGGTTATTCGAGAATTTGGTTATGCCTTTTGGTCTAACAAATGCCCCTGCGGTGTTTCAAAATTTCATCAATGATATTTTCTCTGATTTTCTTGGTCGTTTTGTGGTCATCTATCTCGATGACATTTTGATTTATTCTGCCGATAGAGATACGCATATTATGCATGTTCGCTCAGTATTACAGAGATTACGTGATAACCATCTGTTTGCCAAGCTTGAAAAATGTGTTTTCTCTGTTCAAGAAATAGCCTTTCTTGGGTTACTCCTTTCTTGTGATGGGTTTAAAATGGACCCAGGAAAGGTGCAGGCTATCATGGATTGGGTGCAACCCAGGGATATAAAGGTGCTACAACGCTTTTTGGGTTTCGCTAATTATTATCGAAGGTTCATTAAGGGGTTTTCTCAAATCGCCAAGCCATTGACTGACCTTACACGGAAAGGGGCGGATCTGCAGAACTGGTCGCAAACGGCTGTCCAGGCCTTTCTTGAGTTAAAGGACCGGTTCAAGTCCGCCCCAGTCCTGATACAGCCTGACCTCGAGGCGGTGTTTGTTGTTGAGGTGGACGCCTCAGAGGTGGGGGTGGGAGCTGTTCTCTCTCAGGGCCCTGCTACTCTGACTAATCTGCGACCATGTGCATTCTTCTCCAAGAAATTCACTCCAGCTGAGAGGAACTATGATGTGGGTAACCGTGAATTATTAGCGGTAAAGTTGGCATTCGAAGAATGGAGGCATTTTTTGGAGGGTGCTGTTCACCGTATTACTGTCATCACTGATCATAAAAACCTTGCGTATATCGAGTCCGCCAAGAGATTGACGCCTCGACAAGCGAGGTGGGCTCTTTTCTTTTCTAGATTTCATTTTTGTATTACTTTTCGGCCGGGGTCTAAAAACGTGAGGGCAGATGCACTGTCTCGTAGTTTGGACCCGGTGTCACCTCCAGAGCCTCCTTCCTCCATTCTTCCACGAGGGGTGGTAGTCACTGCCTTGTCGTCCGAGTTAGAGGCTGAGGTCAGGGAGGCCCAGTCCTCAGCGCCATCTTCCGCTCCAGACACTAAACTGTTTGTCCCTTTGCACCTCCGGTTACGAGTACTTCAAGAGTTCCATGAGTCCGTACTTAATGGCCATCCAGGAGTTACAGCCACTCGCAGGGCTGTTGCTCGACTGTTTTGGTGGACGTCTCTTCACTCAGATGTTGCTCGGTTTGTGTCTGACTGTGCTACATGTGCCCGTGCTAAGGTATGTCATAACCGGCCGGCCGGGGAACTGGTTCCATTACCTGTTCCTGAAAGACCATGGACCCACTTGTCCATGGATTTCATTACGGACCTCCCTGTCTCAAATGGTATGACTGTTATCTGGGTGGTGGTGGATCGTTTTAGTAAACAGGCACATTTTGTTCCCCTCTCCAGTCTACCTTCTGCTGCGACCCTTGCCAACCACTTTATTGACCAGGTGGTTCGGTTACATGGGTTGCCCCTGAATATTGTGTCTGACAGGGGGGTACAATTCATTTCTCGGTTTTGGAGGGCCTTGTGCAGGCGGTTGGGAATTGAGTTGTCCTTCTCGTCCGCCTATCATCCCGAGTCTAATGGGCAGACGGAAAGGACGAATCAGACCCTTGAGCAAATCCTGCGGTGCTTGGTTTCTGCTCAGCAGGAGGATTGGTGTACGTTTTTTCCCCTTGCGGAGTTTACATTCAATAGCAGAGTCCATCAGTCTACGGGAACTTCTCCCTTCTTCTGTAATTACGGGTTTCACCCTCACTTTGGGACCTTCTCTAGAGTGGATTTGGGGTGTCCAGGGGCCGACTCCATCGTTCAGCATCTGGGGGAGGTGTGAAAGGAGGTACGGCGGTGCATCGTGACGGCTCAACAGTCCCAGAAACGCCAAGCGGACAAACGCCGTTCTCTGGGACCCCCCTTTCAGGAGGGGGACAAAGTGTGGCTGTCCACCCGGAATATCAGGCTCAGGGTTCCGTCTGCTAAGTTGGCTCCTAAGTTTATAGGGCCCTATGAGATCATCGAAGTGATCAACCCGGTGGCTTTTCGGTTGCAACTGCCCCAGACCTTGCGTATTCCCAATGTATTTTATACCTCCTTGCTTAAGCCATTTGTCCCTTCGGTGGTGGATTCTCAGGAGTACGAAGTTCAGCGTATTATCGACTCTCGTTGGGTTCGTAGTTCCCTCCAGTATCTGATTCATTGGAAGGGTTACGGTCCGGAGGACCGGTCCTGGGTGCCGGCTCGCTCGCTGTTTGACCCAGCCTGTCTGACTATTCCTTGCATGCTCTGCAGCTCTGCTTCTCAGCTGTGCTGATTAGGCAGTGCATGAGAACGCTGTGCATTTCCTTCCTGGTTTTCATTGCTCTGTGTAGTGTCGTCTGCTGCAGAGCTCTGGCTCCCCCTGGTGGCAGCATTACACAGGGTTTTAAAAGGAACGGATGATGTCTGCGACATGATGGTGTAGCCCAGGTACAGCTTAATTATACAAGTAATGACGACTGGGCAACTGGTACTAGGGGATTGCAATGGCCATCAGCTTTTAGAAATCATCTGTATCCAACAAGCGAAAGGCAGCATTTCCTTGTCCAACAGATTGGATATGGTGAAATTCAAGCTCATAGCATTGGTATGTGTAGGAGGAAATAATCTTTACATGAACACACCTGCATGCTAAAGGGCTGGCTGCTGTGGAGTAGGGTGTACACGACAAACTGGTGGACCGTGAGGGAGGTGCAGGCAGGGATCTTATGATGCATTGAGATAGATGTGGCCTAGGGATTTTGTAAGGAAATAAATTGGTAAATGAAAATGTCTTTTGTCTACTCTGTATTTCTTTAATAGTTTTCTCTTTTCATGAGTTTCAGGTTTGCTTTTGGGCTACATCATTAGACATTGCTATGGATTACGGCACACCTTTTTTCATAAAAATATAGTGAATGAAGGCTGTAGTCTGGGGTGGGTTTGTTCTACAAACTCATTGTCATCCTGTCTGTTGTTCACGTTCTTCAACCTGAGTCACCCTCATTCTCTTCCTGCCCTGACAGCACAGTAGAGCATGCGTGTGCCTCAAGTATTTGAGCCTCATCATGATCCCCTCCATCCCGGAGCTTAACGTCTGTTGACGAGAGTCTGGATTCTGCTTAGACCCTACTTTATTCAGCCCTGGATCCAACTGACAAAGATCTGACATCTTGTGCCTGTAAATCTTTGAAGCAGACCTCTGATGCCCATGGAAAAAAATGTGTGAAAAGCTCTGCAGTTTCTCCCATCTGTAGTTCCCCACAGTTGGTTGGGTGGTTGGCGAGCTGTGTTGCTAGGGAAAACAAGGGTAATTGGGGTGCTACTTCTGAGGACTGTACTGTATGTGATGTTGAGGTGGAGGAAGAGGAGGAAAGGGCACTTGATGTAGCTTATTTATGTAATGAAGACAAATATTTGAAAATTCTTATTGTTTTTATTTTTCAGTGTACACTGCCGATTTGCCTTGTTTTTATGCAGAAGATATGACTGAATACAGTCTTAATGTTTTGACCTGCAACACATCATTATTATGAATGTCCATAGATAATGTCTAAAGTTACATTATCTGTTTAATCTACCACTGCCGTCAACAGATTGGCAGGCATACAACTGCGTTCTTCTCATCCACCTCTCTTACTGTTCTTAAATGTGTCTAAGTATAAAAGTCTATGAAGCTAACTAGACTGGGGGTGAGCAGAAAAGCAGTTTTAAATGTTGCATAAGATATGAGTGTTCCTAGCGCGGAATGCCTAAACTAGTCACTCACAAACCTACCTCTTCATTTTAACTTAATTTGAAAGCTATATATCCTGTGCCAGACCATGTGTGGTGCATGGCTCATGCCTCACTGCTGGGCCACTACACTGCTACACTATGCTGCTACACTATGAGTAATGGCAATTGATGCCACTGTCCTAGTGTCTGCCTCGAATGTTTTAAAATGTGGAGACTCCAAATTAAGAGTCCTGTTATCTCTTGACTGTAGTGTCTAAGGTCTCAGAGGAGCAGGCCTACTCCTATCACTCATCCACCTCTTCATTTAAAAGATGTAAATCTGGCCCAGACCCTCGTTGGTGCATGACCCATGGCTGACTGCTGGGACAAAACACTATGGGTACTCTGGAGCAATTGATGTCACTGTCCTGTTGTCTGCACCTAATTTTGGGAATTGGGGATGGGAACTCCTAGTTGCGTGTCCTTGTTTTGTGTTGCCTGTTGCATTAGGGCTCCCAAACTGGCAGACCTGCAGCTACCTTTCACTCATCTACCGCTCTTACTATCCTTAAATGTTTCTAGCAATAACAGTCTATGATGCTAATATTGCAGCTACCTGAGTGTGGCTGAGCCGAAAAACATTTTGAGTTGGTACATGAGGTATAAGAGCTTCCAGCCAAGCAGGTTTTTACTTGTCACTCGTTCACCTCAATATTTCTTATGTTAAAAGTTTAGGAAACTAATGGTTGCATCACAACAACAGTGTGGCTTCACTGTAAAACGGTTTGAGCTGTTTTGGCAGTTTTTGGGCCCCATTAATGATATGGTCTGTGCTTTTGTTTTTGCCTCCTGTTGAATTCAGTGAGGTTCAGATATGTTGATGGAACAATTTGATGAACACAGGTAATGTCAGCAAACACGTACCAAATCAAACCTTGGGAAGTTAGTATAGTATATTACAAAAGGATCTGGATAAGTTATCTACATAGGTGAACACATGTCAGATGAAGTTTATTGCTGATAAATGTAGAGTAATGCACATTTTGAGTTTTTGCTACCCCATTTGAGAGCAGCATATTGTAGAAATACAGACACTGAATCCAAGATGTGTCACTTAGTTTACTGGGTGTAGCACTTGTGACAAAATCAGAGTTCTTAACTGTAGAATAAAGCAGAGCTAAAAAAAGCTAACCACACCCACACCAGGCACTCTATGTACATAGTCTATTTATAGGAAGCTGCTTATCACAGGAGGTGGCGTATTTGGACTAACCAGCAGTCTCGTGAGCTCCAGACCTGGCAGTCATAATCAACTAGTGATTAAACCGACATTATAAGTAATGAAGAGTGTGTGTGATAAGTTATACATCTCTGAATTCTGCATTTTAACGTCAACTAATACAAAGGACTGGCGGATGATTTATTCCTTCCAATAAACTTACAAATGACCAGCATACTTTCACTACATGTAAAGAGTAGGTAATTCTGGAAGTAAGATAGAAAAAGTTATTTACAGATTTGCAATTCTCCACTGCAAGAGATAGTAATAGCAGTTACTATAATAGCATTTAATAAAGGCCAAGATGTTTTTCCCACAACAAATATCAATGCGGGTTATAAATAATTGAGTAGCAGAGAATGTACAACTGGTGAAGAAAGTTTAAACTTGACTGACCTACAGTATATCTTTTTTCAAACTATGTAGCTATATAACTATGAAATCCAAAATTGGCAGCTTATGATAGGTGTATGTCCCCTACTTAAGCTCTTTGAAAAGGTGACAAAATTTGTCACTTGCAACACATGTGGAATCAGTGATATAATCCCTTATATTTCTCCTGAAAACCTTAATCACAGCATGCTAGACGGGATGGAGGAAGAACACCAATTTTCAACTGTTCAGAACTACTTTTCTTCTGTTTTACCCTCAAGGTCTAAGTTTGCCGCTGCAAGATTTTGTGGAGGAAAAGGACAATCAACAGCTGGTGGATGTGGAGGGGACGTAACCTTTTCACATGCATGGGGATAATTGCAACAGATTGAGTATGATGATGTTCATTATAAATCTGGTCATAACATCCAATTGTCACAGCAGAGTAATAACAATAAAACAAAACGGCCCTTAGTGATGCTGATAAGCATGGTAAATTGTATGTTGCAATTCATCTGTCATGACAGGAGTACTGTCAATGTAGCACCCCTGAAACCATCAGGCTGCTACAAGGTTCTGCATCCCCAACAGGATGTAGGGCCTACCACCTTAGGGACCCAGAACCCCAGTGTCGGTAACACCAAAAACCCAGGTAATCCCTGTTTTCCCCTACAATCCCCCATAAAATGGAACTTAGCTTGGGTGGGACCAATGGATGGCCGCCTAGAGGTGGAGCCACTCCAGTCCATAGTTGACCAGGTGGGAGGGGCAGACTGTGGAGTGTAGTCAGTGAGGTGACAGGAGTAGAGGAGTGAAGGTGGAAGCGAAGCAACGTCCTGACTCGGATTAACGGTGACCTGGCACCCAGAAGTGGTTGATGGTGGAGTACGATGGAGTTCTCCTGGAACTACGCACAGACGGGATACAGGACTCTAGACAGAAAAGAGCAACAAGCTGACCTGTTAATGCCTGCACAGCAAGGGGACATCCAGGACCATGCTGACTCTAAAGAATCCAAAGACTCAGTAGGAAAGGGAGAACCGGGGACAGGACCAGAGACTCCAACCCCACAGGGTTCACGCTACCGTCAGGCAGACAGAAGTGGACAAACCACAGAATTGGGACCCCCAGTGTTCTATATCATGGGGACCCACTTACCAGAGATGTGAAGAAAAAAATCCAGCATCGGATAGACGGAGGAGGTAGAATAAAACTGGGAAGTTTATTAAGTCCATTGAAAGCAGAATGTAACACACAAAGAAAGCATGGGGACACACAGTGAAAACATGGGACTATCCTACGCGTTTCGACCTTGCGGTCTTAGTCATGGAATGTATTGTATCGCAAGAGTCCTTACATGACAGTGTGCTACATTCTGCTTTTAATGGATTTAATAAACTTCCCAGTTTTATTCTACCTCCTCCGTCTATCCGATGCTGGATTTTTTTCTTCATGACTGTGCCTTTCCGCCCGGGCCAGGGCGTTCCGTGCATCGATGGTGGATCCTAGAGAGAAGAGGGGTGAGCTGAATTTATTTGTTTTTTCACTTACCAGAGATGGGTGCAGGGAAAGACGGTACCAGAGAACCAGACCTGGAGGTGAAACCAGCCGGCCTCGGGCAACCAGTTAACATCTTCTGCAGAAAGTGAGTAAACCAGTTGCACTGAACAGCTGTGTGGACTACCTTCTTCCGACGCCCACTGCACCATACACTCTCTGGGGCAAAACCCTACTTGCGGAGGGATTACCATACTAGCTGGCAATATCATCAGCCCCAGTACAGACATTTGCAGCGGCGGCTCCCTACACTTAGCCGCAACACAGCAAGTGGCCTCACAAGTGAACATTATCATAATCTCCCCTGTAAATAACCCCATCACAAAAAGGGCCAAGGGCACAGAACTGGATAACGGCCACCACCGTGACATTCCCAATAGAGACTCTGCCCGGAACCGAGTACCCCATATCCCTGGGTGCTACATCAACTCAAAGCAAAGTGCTGAAAATTGCCACACTTTTGGACCCTTAGTATAGAAGAAAAATGTGCAATATTTTTCCAGCTTAAGGCTTCCGACACACATCCATTAAAATCATGCACGTGTAATACGGGCCGTTTTTCAGGTCCGTGATCCGTTTTTAAGTCCGTTTTTTATGGTACGTGTGGCATCCGTGTGAACAGCGTATGCTAGCCGTGTGTGCGTGTGGAATGTCCGTGTGTGCGTGAGATACATAACTGACATGTGAGTGTGTTTTGTCCGTGTGTACATGTGTGATGTAAAATGTCATTGATGCTTACCCGCTGACAGCAGACAGTGTCGCGCGTAGAGAATGAACTCAGGTGACCTTCACCCGACTTCATTGTCATACCGCGGCTCTGTCTGTGTGTCGCATACTGATTAGCGGTCAGCCGTGAAGGAATCACCAGTGACCGCTAATCCCCAGAGTAACTGAAGTGAGCAGCGCGATTTTCGCTGCTGTCACTCAGGTTACCCGCGGCCTGCTGGAGTTACCCAACCGAGACCGTAACTCACCTGTGACTTCATCGCTGTCACCCGGGCGACTTCCTGTCACAGTTGGAGGATCCAGCGGTGGCCGCGAGTTACCTGAGTGACGTCATCGCTGATCGCGATACCTACATCAGTTGCTACATGGTGCTGCCAGGAGCGGCAATGTTCTTCTGCAGCTCCTGTCACCTTCATGTAGCAGAGCTGGAAGCCCGCCGGACATGGATGGGTTTTTGGGGGTTAATAAAGTGGTGAACAAGGGTATTTGTTTGTGTTAATTATCGCAAATAAAGGATTTTTCGTTGTGTGTGTTTATTAACTTTAAATTACAGGTTAATCATTGGAGGAGTCTCATAGACACCTGCAATGATTAATCAAGGACTTATTGGCAGCTAATTGGCAGCAGTAATCCTTATTACCCCGATTGCCAACGCACCAGGGCAATTCGGGAAGAGTCGGGTTGAGTCCCAGAACTGTCGCATCTAATGGATGCGGCATTTCTGGGCAGCTGCTGGCTGGTATTTTTAGGCTGGGGGCTCCCCATAACGTGGAGCTCCCCATCCTGAGAATACCAGCCTTCAGCCGTGTGACTATACCCTGGCTGGTATGAAAATGGTGGGGGACCTCACGTCGTTTTTTTAATTAATTATTTATTTTTTTTACTGCACATTAAAGACCCGCTCACCGGCGGTTGTGATTGGTTGCAGTGAGACAGCTGTCACCCAGCGTGTGGGCGTGACTAACTGCAACCAATCATAGGCGCCGGTGGGCGTGGAAAGCAGGGAATACTAGATTTATTAAGGAGCAGCCGGCTTTTTCAAAATAGTAAAAGCCGCCGGAGCAGTGTGAACGCCGTGCAGTGCCACACCGGTGATCGGGGATCGGTAAGTATGAGAGAGGGGGGAGACTGACCGACAGACAGAGAGAGGGACAGACAAGACAGAGAGAGAGACAAACAGACAGAGAGAGACCGACGGACGGACTGAGGGAGATTGACCGACATACACAGGAAAAGAAAGAATGACCGACATCGCTAGAAAAAAGCACAAAACGTATACGGACCATGCGGAGATGCATCCGTGTCACGTACTTGTGCGCACCAAACCATTGACTTTCATGGTGTCCGTGTGTGCGTGTTCCATGCAGGAAACGGACATGCTGCCGTGAAAAACGGAAACACATACGGATCACGGACACGGACATGATGAAAAATGCAAGTTTGACCATAAACATAGATTAACATTGGTGCACGTTTGTTCGTGTCTCCGGTATATAAGGAAACGGACAAATCATGAACGTTTTTAACAGATGTGTGTCGGAGGTCTAAAAAAAATTGTGTTTTATTAACCAAAGATAAGCTCCGTCATATGATCTGCAAAGCTTTTGCTAAGTCAACGCCTGCAGCCTTCATAACAAACTAACAGATACTACTGATATCAACGTAGAAACAAAATTCACCCATCTCTGCCAGTAATACAGCTCTGAGGCAGCAGCAGCAACACCTAGAGAATTTTTGACATGATAGACTATATGTTCAACAACGTATTGCAGTTCAGCAAACACAGACACATGGGCCAAAATATCAGGATCCCTCAATCATAGACTATGTCCTTTCAAATACCCTGTACCTTGATCCCATGGACTTCTGGGTCACCAATTAGACCAGTGGCAAAAGCTGGCCAAAATTGCTTTGGGCAGACCAGCCTCTAGTGTCATATCAGAGGATATTCAATGAGGTGAATGGACCTGTTACACCAACACAGACTAAGTTTTCTGGTTAGTTATATAAAAAAAACCTGAACCTTACATCCAACAGGTGTGAACAGGTGCCACCTGAGAACACATTATAACTACAAAAATTCATACAGCTGCACTATAAAATTCTAACAATGAATAAGGGAACTCTAGTATTGCATTACTGTTATAGGAGTATTTAAAAGAAAAAAAAAGACTTACCTAGCTTATGTATTGGCCAATGCATATGCGGCCGGTACCAACGACAAGGTGATCTCTTCTATATATATATATATATATCTATATATATATATATATATGTATATATATAGGCACTAATCATGGCCGCAGAAAAGCAGGCGCTAAGTACCAGATGCATAGAAGCAGGGATCTACCATGCAAGACAAGACCCAAGATGCAGACTATGTAAAGAAACCACGGAAACAATCCATTATATAGTGGCAGGATGCAAAATGCAAGCAAGAACAGTGCACACCGAATGCCGCAACCAAGTAGCAGGAATTGTATATGTGTCGCCCCAGGGATGTCGCTCAAGCTTCAGGGATGCCACAGGGTCTCCTTTTAAATATGGCAAATAGGTATGTCAGATTTTGTATGTATCGTGACGCCACTCACGGCTTGCGGTCAGGGGTATGGATGACCGCCACTGCAGATTTTATGAGCGTCTGGGGCTGATTGGGTCTGCAGTTAGATGGTGTGGCCTCCCATGAGTGAGGCAGGCCCCAGGGGCTCAGGTGGGTAGGATAGCAGGTCAGGAATAACTCAGGCTCTGTCCAAAAGTCTTTCAACTGGTTTTTACTCACTTCTGCCGTTGTTGTGAGCTGACCCGGGCGATGCTGTGGTAAACCAGGTAGAACCAGGAGCTCCTTCAGGCCAGTCTGAGGGTAACAGGTTAGCTCGCCTTCCTAGCACTTCTGTGTTCGGATAACGCCTGACTAGAAGTACCGTGGGGTCTATCCAGGGAGTCGCAACTGCGTTTTCTCCCCTTTTTGGACCATTTGCCGGCAGCGTGGACCAGGTGAGATGGCTTCAAGCTCTGTCTCCTTATGGGTCCCTGCATTGCTGCTGAGGCTCGGACTCTGTGTGGTTTGTGAGGTACTTGTAGTTCCCCTTACCGGCATGTTTAGCAGATAGTTAAAACTGAAGTCTGCTCTAGGGACCTGTTCCCCGTACGTGCCTAGTCACCGGCAGCCCCCGTCCTCTCTGACTGACTAGGTGACTGTTTTCTCCCACCAACTGTCACTACACCGCGCAGGGTCTGACTAGTGTGATCGCGTGTATCCCTTAGCAACCGCTGCTCACCACCATCAGACTGGCTCTCTCCACTCCTTTCCTGACAACCTCTGCAATTTAGCTCCCAGCCCCTCCACTACACCCCTTGAAAAGAATTGAAGGCTAGCCCTCTCTGGAGACCACCCAAGGGTCCCCTCTAAAGGTGTGGGAGATCTAGTTGCTATGTGTCTGTGCGTACACACCTCATTCTGGCCCTTAGGATTACCTGGAAGCACTGTCCCAGCATGGGTGCAGTACTCAGTGGTGCCTGACCAGGTCAGGGGCGCCACATATACAGGAATATCTGTACAGCTTATGGGCTAAGTCCCCCTACATCCAGGTGGGAGAACCCAGAAAAAGTGGTGGAGAATGAAAGGGCTAATATCCTAGGGACTTCAAGATCCAGACGGATAAGCAAGTGGTAGCTAACCAACCAGATATTGTGATAGTAAACAAGGATCAGAAGACAGCAATGATAATAGATTTGGCAGTGCTTTATGACAGTAACATCAGAAAAAAGGAATATGAGAAGCTACAGAAATACCAGGGCCTTAAAGAACAACTGGAGAAGATGTGGAAGGCGAAGTTAACAGTAATTCCAGTGGTGATAGGAGTCCTTGGAGCAGTGACCCCCTAAGTTGGCAAAATGGCCACAACAGAGTCCAGGAGCAACATCTGAACTCTCTGTCCGGAAAAGCGCAGTGCTGGGAACAACTAAGATCCTGCGCAGAACCCTCAAACTCCCAGGCCTCTCATAAAGGACCCGAGAATGAGGAAGGACAAATTATATATATATATTTTTTTTTATATATATATATATATATATATATATATATATATATAAAGCTGAAAGTCTGTGTGTGTGTGTGTGTGTGTGTGTGTATGTGTTTATGTCCGGGAATGGCATCTGCACCGTCGCAGCTACAGCAACAAACGTTTGCACACTCACATGTCTGGACCCCGAGAGTGTCATAGGCTATGTACTGAGGCAAAATTTTAACCCCGCACGTTCCAATTGACCAATCAATTTTGCCCCTATCTACATAATGGGGAAAAAGTGAAACGAAAAGTGTATCCGCACCGTCCCATTTACAATCACAAAATTTTGCACAGACACCTCATGTGACCCAGGGAAAGTCGTAGACTATGTTTTGACAGGAAAATTTAACCCTGCGCTTTACAGTTACTCTCCAAAAAACATGCCTCAATTAAAGTAAATGGAGCCTGGAACTACAGGTTATTAGTAGGAGCTGTGATTGGTTGCTATAGGAACAAAAGACATTCATAGTATAAGTAGCTTATATGTGAGGTAATAAGATGTCAGTGAGGAGACAGTAGAGAGAGACAGACAGAGAGACAGACAGAGAGACAGACAGAGAGACAGAGGGAAAGAGAAAGACAGGGTAAGAGACACACAGAGACAGACGGTGAAAGAGACCAAAAGAGACAGACGGGGAAAGAGAAAGACAGAGACAGAGGGGGAAAGAGACAGACAGAGACAGCTTCTAGTAATTACAGTCATATGAAAAAGTTTGGGCACCCCTATTAATGTCAACCTTTTTTCTTTATAACAATTTGGGTTTTTGCAACAGCTATTTCAGTTTCATATATCTAATAACTGATGGACTGAGTAATATTTCTGGATTGAAATGAGGTTTTTTGTACTAACAGAAAATGTGCAATCCGCATTTAATCAAAATTTGACCGGTGCAAAAGTATGGGCACCTCAACATAAAAGTGACATTAATATTTTGTAGTTTCCAAGAAAATCCAGCGCAATCCTCGGGGTGTATTAAAAAATCCAAGCTTTATTCCAAATAATCTATTAAAATACAGCGGTGAAAGCAACAATATGTACAGGGATATACCTCATGGAACTAAGCATTTCGACACATAGGCGGGCTTTGCACACTATGACATCGCAGGTGCGATGTCGGTGGGGTCAAATTGAAAGTGACGCACATCCGGCATCGCATGCGACATCGTAGTGTGTAAAGCCTAGATGATACGATTAACGAGCGCCAAAGCATCGTAATCGTATCATCGGTGCAGCGTCGGCGTAATCCATAATTACGCTGACGCGACGGTCCGATGTTGTTCCTCGCTCCTGCGGCAGCACACATCGCTGTGTGTGAAGTCGCAGGAGCGAGGAACATCTCCTACCGGCGTCACCGCGGCTTCCGTAGGTTATGCGGAATGAAGGAGGTGGGCGGGATGTTTACATCCTGCTCATCTCCGCCCCTCCGCTCCTATTGGCCGCCTGCTGTGTGACGTCGCAGTGACGCCGCACGACCCGCCCCCTTAATAAGGAGGCGGGTCGCCGGCCAGAGCGACGGTCGCAGGGCAGGTGAGTGCATGTGAAAACGGCGTAGCGATAATTTTCGCTACGCCAGCTTTCACAAGATATTGTACCTGCGACGGGGGCGGGGACTATCACGTGCGACATCGCAGCATCGGCTTGCGATGTCGCAACGTGCAAAGCCCACCTTAGTCTTAGTCTTGTCCTTGGAACAAGACTAAGACTATGTGTCGAAACGCGTAGTTCCATGAGGTATATCCCTGTACATATTGTTGCTTTCACCACTGTATTTTAATAGATTATTTGGAATAAAGCTTGGATTTTTTAATACACCCTGAGGATTGTGCTGGATTTTCTTGGAATATATGTCTCATGACACTTGGCAGTGGAGCCATCCGTGCGCTGGATCCAGGCGGGGAGCGATGATAAGCAGTAACGGTGAGCTTAATATTTCTCCTCCCTTCTACACATAATATTTTGTAGATCCTCCTTTTGCAATAATCACAGCCTCTAGTCGCTTCCTGTAGCTTTTAATGAGTTCCTGGGTCCTGGATGAAGGTATATTTGACCATTCCTGTTTACAAAACAATTCCAGTTCAGTTAACTTTGATGGTCGTGGAGCATGGACAGCACGCTTCAAATCATCCCACAGATTTTCAATGATATTCAGAAGGTCTGGGGACTGGGATGGCCATTTCAGACCATTGTATTTGTTCCTCTGCATGAATGCCTGAGTAGATTTGAAGCAGTGTTTTGGATCATTGTCTTGCTGAAATATCCATCCCCTGCGTAACTTCAACTTCGTCACTGAGTCTTGCACATTATTGTCAAGAATCTGCTGATACTGAGTTGAATCCATGCGACCCTAAACTTTAACAAGATTTCCCGTACCGGCATTGGCCACACAGCCCCAAAGCATGATGGAACCTCCACCAAATTTTACTGTGGGTAGCAAGTGCTTTTCTTGGAATGCCGTGTTTTTTTGCCTCCATGCATAACGCCTTTTTGTATGACCAAACAACTCAATCTTTGTTTCATCAGTCCACAGGACCTTCTTCCAAAATGTAACTGGCTTGTCCAAATGTGCTTTTGCATACCTCAGGCAACTCTGTTTGTGGCATGCTTGCAGAAACGGCTTCTTTCGCGTCACTCTCCCATACAGCTTCTCCTTGTGCAACATGCACTGTAGTGTTGACCGATGCACATTGACACCATCTGCAGCAAGATAATGCTGCAGGTCTTTGGAGGTGGTCTGTGGATTGTCCTTGACTGTTCTCACCATTCTTCTTCTCTGCCTTTCTGATATTTTTCTTGGCCTGCCACTTCTGGGCTTCACAAGAACTGTACCTGTGTTCTTCCATTTCCTTACTATGTTCCTCACAGTGGAAACTGACAGTTTAAATCTCTGAGACAACTTTTTGGATCCTTCCGCTGAACAACTATGTTGAATAATCTTTGTTTTCAGATCATTTGAGAGTTGTTTTGAGGAGCCCATGATACCACTCTTCATAGGAGATTCAAATAGGAGAACAACTTGCAAGTGGCCACCTTTAATACCTTTTCTCATGATTGGATACATCTGCCTATGAAGTTCAAAGCTCAATGAGGTTACAAAACCAATTTAGTGCTTTAGTAAGTCAGTAAAAAGTAGTTAGGAGTGTTCAAATCAAGAAATTGATAAGGGTGCCCATACTTTTGCACCAACCAAATTTTGTTTAAATGCGGATTGCACATTTTCTGTTAGTACATTAAACCTCATTTCAATCCAGAAGTATTACTCAGTCCATCAGTTATTAGATATATGAAACTGAAATAGCTGTTGCAAAAACCCAAATTGTTATAAAGAAAAAAGGTTAACATTAAAAGGGGTGCCCAAACTTTTTCATATGACTGTAGCTTAGTTTTTGCCTTTTAATAATTACATTTCTATCTATTTGTTTTGTGGTTTTTGTGTGCAGAATACATTTTTGTTAATACATTCTATTTTGTTAACAGTTGTTAACCCGGGCGAAGCCAGGTAGTACAGCTAGTATATATATATATATATATAGATATATATATATATATATATATATATATAATACAGACCAAAAGTTTGGACACACCTTCTCATC